>NC_045620.1:78595120-78925120 GCF_009829155.1 Mustela erminea
CACCTGATAAAATGCAGATGAACTATCTGTTCAAGAGCTGTGTGGCTTCTAGTAAATAGAATTGGATAGTGTGTGTGTGTGTGTGTGTGTGTGTGGTGTGTCTGTGTGGGAGAGAGAGAGAGAGAGAGAGAAGAAAGAGGGGCAGAGACAGAAAGAGACGAGCTGTACATAGTAGTAAAGATAATTTTGAAGGTTTTTTTTTTAAATTTGTAAAATTTTGTTGGCTGGAATTATATTTAACAAATTAGAAAAGGCTCTCACGTAATTCGTCTTTACTTGAAGTATCAAAATCTAAAGGAAACAATGCCACAGAAACAAAAGAAGGGCACTTGATGACTGTCTGTTACTTTTTATATTGCCGTTTGAAAACACGAAGTTTTTCTTTTTGTTTTGCAAAATAATCTTAATTTAAACATTGGAAGTATGAGCGAATAACCATTTTAATAAGTCCCAAATGATGTACAGTGTTTAGAACCTTTGTCACTTTTTTTCCTATGGGCAAAATCTGATCACTGACCAATTATGCCAGAAATTCCAACTGAAATCAAATGGATGACTTTTGCAGGTTAAAAGTAATCCAGAGAAGCCTGAACCAAGGCCCTTTATGGTAGAAGGTTACTGTTAGAGCAACTCTGATAATTTCTGGTTTGTTTTTTGTCTCTTTATTTCTGCTCCATCCCTCGGCAGAGGTTTATTACAATAAACTTGGATACTAAATGAGGCTTTATTAATTAGGGATGGGCAGAAAACCAGCTGTGACATAGTGACCCCGGGTGGGAAGCCAAACCAGAGTAATTAAGACATAACATGGTAATGGGAACAAATAATGAATACACTCAGTGACCTGATGCCAAGCAGTGCCCCCTCTCCAGGCCTGTTTTTTTTTTTTTCCCCCTCTTACTTTTTTTTCTCCCTTTAAACTGATAGTTCCCTTGAATTGCCTTCTTATTATACTTTGATACAGATGGCATCCAAAGTAGTGAAAACTGAGGAAAATATGGGCTAGTATTGGAGAAACTGTGAGTTCATGTGATACTACTCCTACTGTCAGGGACCAGAGATTGTTTTTCCTTTATTATTTATGACACAGCATTTCCCTTAGAAGGAGAAAAGTCAGTTGAATAAACCCATGGGCCAAGCATGCATCTCTTCCCACCCAGTCATGATCAACTTCATCTTCTGGGTTTCTTCCTTTGACGCTCACTCCTTTCTGATGCTGGAAAAATTAATTAAATAAATAAAGAAGAATTTGGAAGAAGTCAATGGGATTCTGCAAGTCACAGAAAGTGAGGAATCTAGGATGGCTCTCTGTGCCAGGTTCTTGGTGCCCAGTCCTCAAGGAATCTGCATCGAATGCCTGCAGACCTGGAACCGCAAAGAAGTTACCGAGGTGCGCACCCACAGTTTTCAAATGGTTCACAAAGTTTCCAGGTGGACAAACACCTGACCCAGTTATGCACTTCTTCAGTGCACTCCGCGTTTAGATCAGGGGTGATTCTCCCACAAGACAAGAGTTTGAATTTTAATTTTTAAAAATAAAACCTTTATAAGTGCTATGACTGTCAAATATTTTTAGTGATACTTGTTCTCTTCCTGTTAAAAATCTCATTATTTGGCACCTTTGTAGATCTGCAAGAGAAGTAGGATCTATACTCAAATAATTCCAAGCCTGACACAGAGTAGGTGCTTACTATAAGTTTATTGACTAATTATCTGCCTCAGCGGTAAAGAGTGAATCAAGGCAACTATTCAAATAAAGGAGACTAATAAAATACAAAACAAATGTACCAATAAAAGCAAACAAACCATCAACATTCCTGTAACGGATATTAGGACATTTTACTTTTTATTTTCTTGACTTTTGAGGCTAATCACTTCAAGTTTCCATTTGTTTATCGGTATCAATATTGCTAAAATATTCATGACACATGGTACAACATAAACGATTTTCTTGTCCCAACTTAAAATCATGTGTCCCTCAGTAAATTCTTTGGTTGACACAAAATCTTCACCTAGTTTCTCAAGTAGTGAAGTATTACTAAATAAGATCTTACCTAACATTAACAGAAAAAAAGAGTTATGAATATGTCAATTACAGCTCTCTTAAGTTATCCATTAGCTCCACTTCGGGTGTAAAGGCTTTTCTTTTTTCTGTAAAAACTGCCTAACGGTTGTGAGAGAGCCATAGACAGTATTCTCGATAATGTGTCCTTGTGTCATGAAAGCATTGGCATTTCTTTTGCCTTCTGTGAATCATATCATAGCTGGCATACTGAATTAATCAATAGAAGCATTCTGTATCTATTAACAATTTACTCTGAGGGAATAAAAGTCCTAGGAAAGTAAAAGAAAGAATTGCCCCTGTTTAATTTTAAAGCAGCTCTATTTGGCCCTTATCACATTAAGCAAAGAAGATAGATTGCAGGATCCCTGCACTCTATGCTTTAAATTTTTTTTTTAATGAGATGAGTTTGAATAAATAGATAAATAAGATAGTTGTAATGGAGCCTAACATTTTCTTCCTCTAGACCTATGGTATTTTGTTTTTAGTATGATATTCAAATGAATGATTTCAGGAAAGTTGTAAGAGTGTTCTCTTTATTTGTAGCCCTGACCTGTGTATATTATTAACATAATACATAAAAGAAGGATCTACATCTTGTAGAAAGAGTATTTAATTTTTTTTTTTAATAGGGCAAACATTCATGCTTCCAGCATGAAAGGGCTATGGGCATGGGGAATGGCTATAGGAAATTTGCTTCTGTTAAACCAAATAGAATTTCTTAGCCAACCTGAAAACAAATGCTTTAGAACCACCTCTACCCCCTCCCCCAATCCTTTCAATTCCTCCTGTTTGGGTGGGTTTTATTTAACAGTCAAGCTCAGGAAATTCAGAGCTTTGAGAAATAAGTTTCCACATTCTTTGAGGAAGTTTAGAAAGTTTCTTTCTTTCTTTCTTTCTTTTTTTTTTTTTTTGATTTTGCTTTTGTTTTAAAGTAAAGGTTAAAAAAAAAAACTCCATAAAAGAGGTCCTTGGATTAAGTCGGTCTTCATCCAATGCTTAGCTGAAAACATAATCAAATACAGAAATTTATAAAGCTAAAACTACAGTTTTCCCCATCAGCCCCCTGTTAACGTTGTAAAGGACCTGTGCATTAAGCACGTAAAGAATGTACCCCAGAGCATGTCCCAGGTAACTTGAAATAAAGGCAGTTGCTTCTGCAGTCTCAGAAGACAGGCAGGTGCTCTTTTCTTTGGCAGATATTAATGCTGATGCAGTAAACATTTCCAGAGAAGCTTTCCCAGAGTGGAGTCCTTTGCTTTTTCCCCATTCATCCTCCTGCCTGTTCTTTGAGCTTGAAAAGAAGAGAACTGACAGCATATAAAAAAAACAAAAAAACAAAAAACAGTGAATAGAAGATGGACAGAAATCAGAAAGAAGGGAAGTGATTAGAGATGGACCCAGAAAACCATCCTCTTTCCTGACAACTGCCTTGTGGAGGTGAAGGAAAAACTAATTCTTAGAAGCATCAGTTATGAACTTGTGTGCTTCTCACTCTCCATTTTCTATATTTTCCAGCTTCTCTAAAAATGTTTTGCATTTTTAATTAAGTAGAGGTTTTAGTTTTTTAAAAGTAAATGGTCTTTCAAGACATTTGCCTTAGTCCATGTCAGAGAATAATATAGTTGGAAAGAAACTTCAAGATTATTTGGTACTAAATCTTCAAGGGATTTAGGAGGAAATCAACTAGTCTGACTCCAGGTTTTGAGCCTTTTCACCCATCTATCTGTCTATCTATTTACATTCTTACATGTAAATATGTAACATACACATATATATAATTTTCCTGTTTGTATGTATGAAAATTATAAGAACTACAATGTATGCCAACCTCTTTATCACCAGTGATTGTGTAGAGGACAGCAGTTTGCAGAGAGCAGATATTATATTTGCCTCGTTCTAGGTCCACTGCCCACCCTTTTCTACCCAGTTGTCTTCAACAATTCCCTTGACTTCTGGTTTCCAGTTGGGTTTAGTCAACAGAAGCATGGGCTTCTGTTGACTAAAACAGAACAGAGGGGAGTGAAATAGAACAGAGGGGAGTAAGTAGAAGTATTTATTCTCCCACTCCTTTCTTACCAGGCCACAAGTTGTCAATGGCTACAAAAACAGTATAGTATAATCCACTGAATCACTCACTGAATAAATATTTATCAAGGCCCAAACTGTAATAGGTACCGGGGGCCCAACAGACACCAAAGCACGAGATCTCTGCTCACACAGAATTTATTTTTAAAAGTGTCTGTTTTGATTTTCTTTTTTAATCATGAAATATTTGAAGTATTTGGGGATCCATCCTTTAGTCAGAGGCCTTTTTTTTTTTTTTTAAAGAATTGGAAAAAATATCAAAAGCAATCATTGTAAATCCTGGTAGTTATTTGATATGTTCATGGCAAACAGTTTATATATATACCAGGGAAATTGTTGAGTAAAAAAGAAAAGAAAGTAAAATAAACTTTGATTACTTGTTAATGTGTATTTGAGTTGCAATGATACCAAATGAATTAGTGAAATACTAAAGATGAGTGTGTAAGAGGGGAGACCCTATTTCTTATCAGGCATACTTTAAAGCAAGCCAAGCACATGAATTAAACTAGGCTCTAAGATGAATTAAAAAAATGCAGATGATCTTTGCTTAACACTTTCAGGTTGTTTTGATATAGGAAAGAAATTCATCATTCATAGAGGAACTTATTTGAGTTATAGATTTGACAACTAAGACTGAACATACATAGTGATAAAACATCTGCTCAAGTCTAGTCAAAAGCTCAGTCAATTTTGTGAAGAAATCAGTCAAGCCTGTTGCTTGGTGGCACGTAGACAAAACCACCAACTGATCGACTGAGTTTTTCACTTTTGAATGGGTTGTTTGGCATCATGTAGACCCAGCCTATGATTATACTGCCATCTGTATTCTTTCTTACATCAGGCTTATTTCAGCCACAACTTATACATGCTGTTTTGAGAAGAACTAGTCAATATTTTGGTTTGTCTTTAGCTATAAGAGCGCCGTAGACAGTCTTGCGTGAACTTGGCTCTGCCTTGCTAATTCTCTGTCAGTTCTGGCAGCTATAGGAATTTAAGTTCATGGTGTAGATATTTGGATTCCCCTCAAAATAAAAATAAAATATGTAAAATAAAATCTCAAAATAGGCTGCTTGTCTTTAACAAAAATACCCAAATTCCTAGAAATGGCCAGCCATAGTCAATATGTATATATGTGAGAGTATAATTTTAATGTTAAAACAATACAAACAGAATAGAATATTTTGAAGTTAACAATTGCTCATGTTATCATAGTTTTCAAACTACATGAACCAATTGAAAAAATCTCCCTTTACCAATTCAACAGCACACAAATGCTTCTGAAACTATAAGATACTTTGTGATGGTGGTAGGATTGGAAATTGCAAAACGAGTTGAAATGTTTATCCTCACTAGCACTTTAACAATTTGTTACAGACACTATAGTGACCGGTTATTTCTTCTAAGGACATGGGCTTAAAAAAAGAGAAAGTTTGAGCTTTGGAGGGCAATGAATCATCAAAAAGTTTTTGTATAATGATAAAATTGCTCTCTGGTTTTAACAGATCTGAGCCATACTAAAACATGTACTGAATCGAAATCCCTTGTTTGTTAGTTTGTTTTCTTTAGTGGAAGTTGAAGGAAGTGTAAGTCAAAGAAAACAAGGAGGAAATAAGTATTCTTTATTCAACAAAGGGATAAATAAGGCAGATTCAGGTTTTATGGGCCTTGAAATTTATATAGTTTGGGTGACATGGCTTTGAAAAATGGATAAAATTACAAATAAAAATTAGAAAGTAGAAAAGTTAATGCTATTTCATTGAGAGGAATGTTATTTAATTTAATTAGTATTACTTAAAAATAGAGGAAAGAGATCTTTGGAAGAGGCATGTACAAATGAGGGACCCTAAAAGTTGAGGTTCATTACTTTCATAATGTAGCCAATAATGGACTAACAGAATATCCTAGAACAACTACAACAATTAAAAAAAATATATTACCTGGAATTTGAGCACAGGAAAATAGTTTGTCATAAAGATTATAATTTATGGTGTATCTTATACCTAGATCTCTTTTGACTGCCACTATTCATAAACAACACTTGTATCGGGGTAACCTGTGTTTCTTTTATTCCTTTATTCCAGTAAAATCTTAGTTATCTGACTCTTAATTTCATTACTTTATGAAATATTTTAGAATCATTCATTAAAGACTCTTTAAGCATTTGAAGAAATGGGCATCTTACCAGAAGAAATATGGTGGCCCCAGAGATGAAGAGGCCACAGGTTTTTGTCTCACAGCTCAACAGCATCTTCACTTTACAGATAAGTAGAATAAAGCCCAGGGAGGAGAGGCAACTTGCCCAACCTAACACAGCCCTTTAGGTGGCAGAGGTGAGTTTAGAGGACACACCTGTGAACAGTCAATCCAGAACTGTACCCACTGCATCTGACTTCACATCAACCTCCAATCTCCCATTCTCATCACTGAGTCAGCCAAACAACTTCATTGTTGCAGTCACAACTGTTGCCATTTAGATTAGGATACTTAGAACTACCTGGTGAGTTGTAGTGCCTTCTCTCAGGATAATACGGTATTGGTTCAGTTTCATGTGAGCCTTCAGAGAACATTGTGAGTGTTTACACTTAACTTGCCCTGACCACTGGAACAATTGTGGCTGTCTGGCATCCTGCCAGTCATGAGTAATGTGGTTAGCACAAACCCAGGTACATGATTCTCTACTTTTAAGATATTTCTTCCAGTTGTTTATTTTATTAACTCAGACACAGGTGATAAGGGAGTTCTTGACACTGTTTTTCTAGCAGTTTGGCAGAGGTTAAGTCTCCCACAGTAACAATTAAAAATACTGACTTAAATATGAAGATGTATTTGTAGGTATACCAGTAATATGACAAGAAAGTTAAATAGTTCTCAGAAGTCAAAAACTATGTGAAAGTTAGAACCCAAGAGGCAAGTAAAACAGTTACTATAATTTGTGTCGTTAGGACACTGATCAACCTACGTGAAACTGAGTGTCCTTTTTGCATCTTCACAGATTGCATTGCTCACAAGGGAAGGATATGGTGTCTAAAAGGTGACTCTCTTTATAAAGTTGGGACCCCAAAGAGCCACAGTCTCAGTATAAGTAGAAACATTACCTTCTCCCAAGGGATCAGCAACAGAAATTGCTCGTCTTAAACTTTGACTAAAGGAAAAACCTCTTCTTTGGGAATTCATACCACAAACCAATCTTTACCAGTGAGGTTTACAAACAGGATCCATGGCACCTGGATATGGGCAAATAAAATCAACCCACACCTTCATTAGAGTGATGCTTGATCAAGTACCCCAAGTACCTAGCAGGAACAAAAGCAAATAGTCTCTAAAGGAGCCTGTTTTAATACAAACCTCAACAGATGTGCATAAATAAATTTCAGAGAATGTGAACTCAGTTTCAAAATTACAAAACACAGAAATCAACAGAAAACATGACCAAAAGAATCTGACCCCAAATTTTCATATATTGAAAATATATATTAAAAAATAATGGAGACTAAGCACGTTCAGCATGTTTAATAAATTAAAATAGGGGATAAAAATAATGAAGAGAGAAAAGTCTATTAAAAAAATGACCAAGCAGATATAAATTAACCAAAGAGATCAATGAAAGAAAAATGTGATAAATGAAGTTAAAAACTCAACACTTACCTCTAAAATTAGATTAGACACAGATAAAAAGAGAATTTATAAACTGGAAGATGTATCTGAAGAAATTACCAGGATTGTAGTAAAATAAAATGAAGAGATAGAAAACATGACTGAGTTATTAATAGACATGGAGGATAGAGTGAAAACTCTGAAGCATATACATTTAGTGTTTTATTAAGAATGGAGAGAAGCAACATTTAAAGATAAAATGACTAATAGTTTTTCAGAACCAATGAAAAACACTCATCCTTAGATTCACAAAATCCCAAGGAAAAAATTTTAAAAATCCACATTTATCCATATTTATATCTATATGTATAAATAGATATACAGAGATATATAGAGAGAGAGATATAGTGCTAAAATTGAATATTACTGAGGACAAAGAAATGATCTTAAAATCAAATGGAAAAGATAAATTGTCTAAGTAAATATAATGATTCAGTTAACATTTGCATTCTCATCAGTAGCAATGGAAGCCAGAGACAATAGAATATCTTTAGTGCACTATGAAAAAATTAATGTGATCCTAGAATTCCATATTTAACAAATGTATCTCAAGAGTGAGGGTGAAATAAAGATATTTGCATATGAAAGGTCTGACATGAATGAGGGATGATGATCAAACAAAGTAATTAATATGTTGGTAAGGCTAAACAAACTGACTATATAAAACAATACCACTTTTGTGTTTATAAAAGAGAAAAATAGGTAAAATAAAAATCCATGTAGCAATACTAAAAGAAAAGGGAAGAAGTTGTCGGAGTAATAGTATCCTAACACTTGTTTGAAAGGAGCATGAATTGATGATTAACTTCAGAATTTGAGAAGTTGGTGTGCATGTTAAAATTCCTAGTTATTGGGGTGCCTGGGTGACTCAGTGGGTTAAAGCCTCTACTTTTGGCTCAGGTCATGATCCCAGGGTCCTGGGATCAAGCCCCGCATTGGGCTCTCTGCTTGGCAGGGAGCCTGCTTCCCTTCCTCTCTCTCTGCCTACTTGTGATCTCTGTCTGTCTAATAAATAAATAAATAAATAAACAAATAAATAAATAAATAAATACTCCTTTAAAAAAATAACATATAATTCCTAGTTATTACTAGAAGAAATGAAACATGGTGTTAAGTAAAAAGAAAAAAATATGAGAAACCATACTCTGGACATTCAAAAGAAGAAAATAAAGCACCAAAAATGAATCTAGAAAAGGAGAGACAAATTTCTATCTCAAAATAAGATAGAGTTAAGCTTAAATAATCAGTATATATAATAAATCTGAGTTAAATGATCCAGCAAAAAACAAATAGACATATGTAACACATAAAAATGCAAATAGTTTTTAAAAAATACCAATAACTTGAATTGACAAGAATAGGAAAATGTATACCACCAAAATCCAAAACCTAAAAGGAAAAAGGAGACTATTACAGTTTGATTATCATCAGACAAAATTAGACATTAAGCTGAAAAGAATTCCTGAGATTAAAAGAGATAACTAGGTAATGATGAATGATTCAGTGTAATGGAAAATACAAAATTTTAAAATACTGGTCACTTACAATATATAAAACAAAATCTTCAAAAAATACATAAAGCAAAAATTAAGACAAGTGTAAATTAATTCATTATATCGGAACAATTTAACTATACTTATCTTTAACTGAGAAAAAACAGAATATCTGTTCAGAAGACAGTTTTCAAGCTTTATCTAATAAACCTATGTACATGTTTCAAATTCTTTTCTCTTTTTAGAAAGAAAGATAATTTAGAAGATAAAGTAAGAGAAAATTTTTGCCCCAAGTTGTCCAGTAAATATTTGTTGGATGATTAATATTAGTCCATAATTCTCTTATGACATTTTCTTTAAATTTGTTATATGTTTTATTCATTATATATTACCTTTTATTTAAATTTGTTATATGTTATATGTTAAAATACGTTATATTTTCTTTAAATTTGTTATATTGTTATATGTTATATTAAATTTGTTAAATTTGCTGTTATATGTTTTCCCTGGTGGCATAGATTTTTTTTTAACTTTTGAAAGTATATATAGTTATTGAAATATTTTAAACCTGAAAGTAAAAACTTCTTAATACTCAAAGAAAGTGAGCATCATCTATTGTCCCTGTGGTTTAAGTAGAGCTTATCTCAATTTTATTACAATCAAAAGTAATTGTCTAATAACTTAGTATATTCAAAGTCACAATAATTACCTTATAAATTCAAACTATCATTCTTAGAAAGTTACGTGGCTTAAGGATGGCGGTCCTCTAGGTATACACTCTATTATATGGAAGTAGTTTATCATCATCCTATCCTATGTGCTAAATCCTTTAAGCAATGATCAAAGAATTTGCTATCCCTTTATCTTTGACAGTCCCCTAAGTGATGCTCCATGAGGTTATTCCTAGTGTGCCCCGCATCCTACAGAAACACAAAAACAATTCCAGTTGTGAAAAAACAAAAAAAGGAAAAATAGTGAAGTACTTATCCAGTGAACTCCATTACATCTATAACCACTTGAATAATTGACCCCACTTTTTTTCTTTTTGTCAGAATTAGTTGGATAAATGCCTTAGATTTCCATTTTGCTTAATCTGCGTAGACAGAGCCAAAGAATCCCTCCTCCCTTCAACACAAGCTTTTCCACTACACAAATGATGCAAATGTTCATGATTGGCATGACACAGCACTCTAAACCATTTGACTCCAGTGAATTAGTCAAGCAAGAATGTCTGAAAGCAGAGTGACTCCGTTTGAGTACTTAAATGCACAGCAAACAAGTGCTTGCCTTTTTTTCTTCTCTAGCGCTGTCTCATGAAGCGGTGTATTATTACAGATAATCTACAGTGAATAAAAGACAAAGCCTTCTGTATTCAAAATATACACACATTTGCCAAGTTTACCGAACCTGTGATTTTTCAAAATAAAAGATACAAATATTTATTTGAAAAATGATATAATTAAGAGAAGCTTACTACAGAGCAGCAACCACACATGCTGTATAACCAAGCCATAACACCAATAAACAGGTTTTGCTGACAGACACCTATTGTCAATAAGATTAGTTGAACTCAAAAGAGTGCCAGGAAACCTCTTTCATGCTTCAACAAAACATAATTTGTTTGAAGTAATGATGACTAGTTATGTATAATTATCTGATTATCAAAAAAAAACTTGTTTAAACAACTTTAGTGTGCTACATTATAAGGTTTCATTTAGTCTCTGAATTATTTAATGTTTATGTAGTTCTGAGACAAACTGCACAATTCAAAACCAATTAAAAGATTTGCCCAGATTACCCATAACTTGTAAATTGGCACAACATGGTAGGATACTTATTAAGTTGGGATGTTTTTTGGAGAGTAGTAGAGGCTTCAAAAAATAATGAGGTTTTCCAGAAGGGGGAATAGTTTATAAATCATCACTCAATGAAAATGATTCATGAAATTGTATCAATTTTAATATAAAACAACATAATTCTTATCTCTTGCGTAGGTAGACTTTTAAGATGTATGAGGAAGTGATTGCTTATCCTATGCAAATGAAAATAATCATTCAGTGTCTAGCAGACTCTTGGGCAATCAGGAAAAATATTTAGATTTATACACAAAGAATCTTAGTCATTCTTAATGTTCTGGTTTACTTGGAAACACAACGAATTAAACTAATATTTTCTAGTCGAATAGCATAAATTAACTTTGCTTCTTGGAGCAAATATTTTGAATACTTGCCCAATGAGTTAAAATACTATATTTTTCTTCCCAGGTGAGGTTCCAGTTCCCTATGGGAGATAACATAATCTTAATAATTATCAGGCAAAAAACAAAGATGGTTATAAGACTTAAACTTTTATTTAAGTTTAAGGCAAATATATATATGATATTGAGCCTAAATAACCTCCGTGCATTTACATTATTACCAGTTGACAGTATCAGGAATACTTTGGTCACAAGTTACGTATATAAAATAATATGGGATAGTAAAAGGAGGATTTTTTTTTTTTTTTCCCGGAATAAGGAGTTTAGAGATAGGCAGACAGCTGATGACATTGGTTCCATGATTTAACCATATTGGAGCTAATATCAAATGGATTGTTCCTGTACGTTGTCTCACAACTGCCCCATCTCTTGGCATTGTGTTCCTGTCAAGGGAAGAAGGAATCAGGGAAACTGAAATGTCAGCACTATCCATTGCTTTATCAGAAAAGTAAAAGCTTTCCCCCAGTATGCTCCTGCAGCAGAATTTCTTTCATCTTATCAGTCAGAAATATGTCACATGGCCATGCCAAGCTGCAAGGACAGGTGGGAAAATGAGTATTTTTCTTTATAGTGGAGATGGGCAACAGAGAAAAAGTTTATGTCAGCTAAATAACAATGTTATATTGACATTAATATTCTAAGTGTAGGAGAGTGATTCAATTGATTATTTACACGCATCTTAGATGAGGAAATAATATTTCCCTGTCTGCCTTTTAGAACTCTATAAAGGTTAAATGAGAT
Organism: Mustela erminea; assembly: GCF_009829155.1. NCBI lineage: Eukaryota > Metazoa > Chordata > Mammalia > Carnivora > Mustelidae > Mustela > Mustela erminea. The sequence goes on from NC_045620.1 coordinate 78,607,416, forward strand.
GATATACCTGAAATTGCTCTTTAAGCTATAAGGAACTAAACATAGTTTAGATGGTCAACATTGATGTGGGAACACAACTTCACAGGTCCTATGCTATAACTACCATGTATCATCAGTCACCTTAGTTTAGCCTCCCCATTTCCAGAAACCCATCCTGCAGACATGTAAGCACAAGTGTACTACAAGTCCTGAGATAGAGAAGTCAAGATATTCACAGTAAGTGCAGAGGGGGAAAAAAAAGAAATAAAGCAATTAGAAATAAAGTGTTATAAAGGAGTGAAGACAAAGATGATTTAATGTGACTTATAATGTCCATCTAGAACAGAAAACCTAAAAAGGTATATAAAATTCCACAATGTAAATGTAGAAGATTTCCCTGAAATTGAAGGAGGACCTGATTAAGTACATTTAAAGATACTGTTTCAGGAAAAAATGATAAAAATTTAGGCTGGCTAAAATATTAAGCCTCAAGTAATTTTTAAAAATTTTAATTCCAGTATAATCACCATGCAGTGCTATATTAGTGTCAGGTGTACAATATAGTGGTTCAACAATTCTATATATTACTCAGTGATAAGTTGACATTTAATTCACCTATTTCACCTAGGTGTCTATTTTTTCTTTGTTTTGTTTCTTAAATTCCACATACGAGTGAAATCATATGGCATTTGTCTTTCTCTGACTTAATTTCAGTTAGTGTTATACCCTCTAGATCCACCCGTGTTGTTGCAAATGACAAGATTTCATTATTTTTTGTGGCTGACTAATATCGCAGTGTATATATATACATACATATGTGTATGTATATAGTGCGTGTACACACACACACATACACACACACACACACACACACATCACCTCTTTATCCATTCATCTATCAGTGGATACTTAGATTGCTTCCACAATTTGACTTTTATAAATAAAGCTGCAGTAATTATGAGTGCATGTATCCTTTCAAATTATTGTTTTTGTACCCTATGGGTAAATACCCAATGGTACCATTATTGGATCATATGGTAATTCTATTTTTAATTTTTTGAGAAGGCTCCATACTGTTTCCACAGTGATTGCACCAGTTTGCAGTCTCACCAAGAGTGCACAAGGGCCCCTCTTTCTCTGCATCCTCACCAACACTTGTTTCTTGTATTTGTTATTCTAACCAGTCTGACAGGCATGAGATGATATCTCATTGTGGTTTTGATTTCCATTTCCCTGATGATTAGTAATTTTGAGCATCTTTTCATGTGTCTGTTGACACATCTGCAGGTCTTCTTTGGAGAAATGTCTATTCATGTCTTCTTTCCATTTTTAATTGGATTATTTGGGTTTTTTGTTGTTGTTGAATTGTGTAAGTTATTTCCATATTTTGGTTACTAACCCTCTATTGTATTATCATTTGAAAATACAGTTCCATGCAGTAGATTGTTGGTTATTTCCCTTATTGTGTAAAAGATTTTTATTTTGATGCCATCCCAGTAGTTTAGTTTTGCTTTTCCTTCCCTTGCCTCAGGAGCCATATCTAGAAAAATGTTGCTATGGTTGATGTCAGAGAAATTATTGCCTCTGCTCTCTTCTAGGATTTTTTTATTGTTTCGGGTCTTAAATTTACGTATAATCCCTTTTGAGTTTGTTTTTGTGTGTGATGTAAGAAAGTGGTCCAGTTTCAGTCTTTGCATGTAGCTGTCTGATTTTCCCAACACTATTTATTGAAGAGATTGCCTTTTTTTTTCCTGTTGCATATTATTGCCTCCTTTGTCAAAAATTAATTGGCCAAATAATCATGGGTTCATTTCTGGGTTCTCTGTTCTGTCCCATTGATTTAAATATGTCTATTTTTTACCAGTATGGTACTGTTTTGATTACTACAGCTTTGTAGTATATCTCGAAATCTGGGATTGTGATACTTGTGGTTTTGTTCTTTTTCAAGATTGCTTTGGCTAGTTGAGGTCTTTTGTGGTTCCATACAAGTTTAAAGATTATTTGTTCTAGTTCTGTAAAAATGCTGTTGGTATTTTGACAAGGGTTGCATTAAATCTGTATATTGCTTTGGAAAGTATGGACATTTTAACAATATTGGTTTTCCCACTCTGTGAGCATCAAGTATTCTTCCATTTGTATCATCTTTCTCCTGTCAATGTTTCATAGTTTTCAGGTACAGGCCTTCCATTTTCTAGGTGTTTTATTATTTTTGGTGCAATTGTAAATGAGATTGTTTTCTTAATTTTTCTTTCTGCTACTTCATTATTAGTGATAAAAAATGCAACAGATTTCTGTATATTGATTTTTGTGTCCTGCAAACTTACTGAATTCATTTATTGGTCTTACTGGTTCGTTTTTTGTGTGAGTGGTTTTTTGTTTGTTCACTTTTGTTTTAGTTTTTTGGTGGAGTATTTAGGATATAGTATCATGTAATCTGAGAGACTGAAAGTTTTACTTCATCCTTGCTGATTTGGATGCCTTTTATTTCTTTTTCTTGTCTGATTGCTGTAGCTAGGACTTCCATACTGCATTGAATAAAAGTGGCAAGAGTGGACATCCTTGTCTTGTTTCTGATTTTAAGGGAAAAGCTCTCAGTTTTCCACCATCAAGTATGATATCAGCTGTAGGTTTTTCATGTACAGCCTTAATTATGTTGAGGTATGTTCCCTCTAAACCTATTTTGTTGAGGGTTTTTAATCAAGAATGTACTTTATACATGTACTTTGTCAAATGCTTTTTCTGCATTTATGTTTTGTATTCTTTTTCTTGTTATTTGATGTATCACTTTGACTGATTTGCAAATATTGAGCTACCTTGCATCTCAGGAATAAATCCCACTCAATTTTGGTGGGATTGTTGTATTTGATTTCCTAATATTTTGTTGAGGATTTTGGCATCTAAATTCATCAGAAATATTGGTCTGTATTTCTCTTTTTTTGTAGTGTCCTTATCCGGTTTTGGTATAAGGCTAATGCTGGATTCATAGAATGAGTTTGGAAGCTTTCCTTCTACTTCTAATTCTTGGAATAGTTGGAGAAGAATAGGTAATAAATTTTCTTCCAATGTTTGGTAGAATTTACCTATGAAGCCACCTGGTCCTGGACTTTGGTTTGTTGGGAGTTTTTAAAATTACTGATTCAATTTCATTGATGGTAATTGGTCTGTTCAAATTTTCTATTTCTTCTTGATTCAGTTTTGGGAGGTTATATGTTTCTAGGAACTTATCCATTTCTTCTAGGTTGCCCATTTTGTTGACATATAATTTTTCATAATATTTTCTTTTAATCTTTGCATTTATGTGGTGTCAGTTATTTCTTCTCTTTCATATCTAATTTTGTTTATTTGAGTTCTCTCTCTCTCTCTCTCTATTTCTCTTTTGATGAGACTGGCCAAAAGTTTATCAATTTTATTGACCTTTTCAAAGAACAAGATCCTGGTTTCTTTGATGTATTCTATTGAGTCTTTTTAGTTTTTATTTCACTTATTTCTGCTCTAATCTTTATCATTTCCTTCCTTCTACTGGTTTTGGGTTTTTTTCTTCTATTTATACCTTCTTTAGGTATACAGTTAGGGTGTTTATTTGAGATTTTTCTTCCTTGTTGAGGTAGGCCTATATTGCTATAAACTTTTGTCTTAGAATAACTTTTGCTATATCCCAACAATTTTGGACCATTATATTTTCATTTTCATTTGTCTCTATGTATTTTATATTTCCTCCTTGAATTTCTTGGTTGACCCATTCATCTTTAGTAGCATGTTATTTAACTTCTCTCTATTTGTGTTCTTTCTAGACTTTTTCTTGTGATTGATTTCTAGTTTCATAGTCCTGTCTTGTCCAATAATATGCATAGTATGACTTCAAACTTCTTGAATTTTTTGAGTCTTGGCTTATGTTCTAACATGTGATCTCTTCTGGAGAATGTTCCATGGGAACTTGAAAAGAATGTGGTTTCTTCTGTTTTAGGATGGAATATTCTGAATATATCTGTTAGATCCATCTGGTTCAATGTATCACTCAAAACCACTGTCTCCTTGTTGGTTTTCTGTTTGTATGATCCATGATGTAAGTGATGTGTTAATGTCCCCTACTAATATTATTATTGATCACTTCTGTTATATTTGTTATTAGCTATTTTATGTACTTGGGTGCTCCCAAGCTAGGTGCATAAATATTTACAATTATTTTATCTTTTTGTTAGATCACTCTCTTTATGATTATGTAGTGTCCCCATTTGTTTCTTTTTACAATCTTTCTTTTAAAGTCTATTGTGTCTGATCTAAGTATTGCTACCTTGGCCTTCTTTTCACCTCTCTTTGAAGAAACATGCTATTCTATCCCTTCGGTTGCAATATGCATGTGTCTTTAGTTCTAAAATGAATCTCTTGTAGGCAGCATATGCATGAGTCTTATTTTTTATCCATTCCACCACCCTATATCTCTTCACTGGGGCAGTTAGTCCATTTACATTCAAAATAATTACTAATAGGTACATACTTATTGCCGTTTGTTACTTGCTTCATGATTGGTTTTGTAATTCTTCTGTTCTTTTCTTCTGTTGCTGTCTTTTCTCATGGTTTTCTTTCTTTCAAGATATATTTGGATTCCCTTCTCCTTATTTTTTGCATATATATTACAGGTTTTTAATTTATGGCTACCATTAGGTTTATAAATAACATCTTATGCATATAGCAGTCTATATTGTTAATGGTTGCCTAAGTTTGAACCCATTCTTTACTCTTCTCCCCCCACTACATTTAAAGAATATTGTTTCATGCTTTACATCTTTTTATTTTTGTGAATCCCTTGACTGATTTTTATAGATATAGTTAATTTCACTCCTTTCTTCTTCCTACTTTTCTTCCTTTTACTTACGGTCCCTCCTTTCCACTCAGAGTCCCTTTTAACATTTCTTGTAGTCCTGGAGTTACCATGAATTCTTCTAATTTTTGTTTGTCTGGAAAATTCTTTGTCTCTCATTCTATCCTGAGTTATACCCTTACTTACTAGAGTATTCTTAATCACAGGTTTTTTTTCTTTTGGCATTTTGAATGTGTCATGCCATCCTCTTCTAGCCTGCAAAGTTTCTGCTAAAAAAATCAGCTGATAGGCTTAATGGGTTGCCTTTGTATATAACTGTTTTCTTTTCTCTTGTTGCTTTAAAAATTCTCTTTATCACTGCTTTTTTGTCATTTTAATTACTATGTGTCTTGGTGTGGAACTTCTCAAGTTGATTTTCTTGGGGGCTCTCTGTGCTTCCTGGATCTAGATTTCTTTTTCCTTTCCCATATTTGGGAAGTTTCAGCTATTACTTCTTCAAATAAATGTTCTGCCCCTTTTTCTTTCTTTTCTCCTTCTGGGATTCCTATAATGTGAATGTCACTATGTTTGATGTTGTATATGAGTTCCTTAAACCTATCTTCCTTTTTAATTTTTTTTTCTCTCCCCTGTTCAGCTTGATTGCTTTCCATTACTGTCCTCCAGGTCACTGATCCATTCTTCTGCTTCCTCTAGTACAATATTTATTCCATCTAGTGTTTCAGTTATTGAGTTCATTATCTCTGATTGTTTCTTTTTTATGTTTTCTGTCTCTTGTAAGGGTCTCACTGAGCTCCTCCACTCTTTTCTGAGTATCTCTATGATCATTATTTTAAATTTTCTATCAGGTGTGTTGCTTCTCTCCACTTTGTTTAGGTCTCTTGCTGTGATTTTTGTCGTATTGTTTCATTTGGGACATATTCCTCTGTCTCCTCATTTGGTCTAACTCTCTGTGTCTATTTCTGTGTTGGGGAAGTCAGCTACATCTCCTACTTTTTTATGAAGAAAAAGTCCTTAGTGCCCAGCAGTGCAATATCCCCTGTTCATAAGAATCTTGTGCTTTAGGGATGTCTCTTATTTGTGTTGTGTGTGCCCTTCTATTGTGACCAAGCTGCTTTTGCCTTCAGTCCATTTGTCTGCAATGGCTCTCTTTGCCTGTTTTGGGCAGGATTTGGTTCCTGTGTTGTTAACAGGCCTGTCTGAGGCTGCCCCCCACTTGAGCTGGGTCAGACCAAGTGAGCGCCAGAGCTGCAGTTGCACTGAACTACAGGGCACTCTCTCTTTGTCGTCCTCTGAGAAGAAGCTTTAGTTGATGGTCAGGGCCTGTAGTCAGACCAGATGTCTGCCCAGCCCACTGCTGGGGCCACAGTCACACTATTATGTGTGGTTGTCTTCCCCTCTCCTTGGGGCAAGAGTCACTTTGGAGTGGTGCTGGCCCCTGTTGGGGCTACTTGCACACTACCAGACTTATGACACACTTTGAATGGGCTAGGCCAAAGGCATACTAGAGAGGCCTGGCCCACAGGAGAATGTGGGGTATTTTTAGTAAGTTAGGTAGTGAGTACTGGCAATATGATGGTTCCCATAGATGTCCCTGTGTTCAGACTGGGGGATGGAGAAGAGAAATGGCTCCCACCAGCTTTTTTGTTCTTGGAGAATTCCCCTAAAGATCCCTACCCCTCCAGCACATGCTCTGAGATTAGTAAATAAGTCTCCTTTTCATATGCTTCAGATATTTTTCAAGCTGCTACTTCTGTGCTGTATCCAAGCAGGGCTATCTGTTGTTCTGTAAGGGTGGAGATTCTGCCCTCCCTGTTCTCCTACAGTACAGTATACTAGATGATTTTTAAAGTTCTAGGTGTTAAGCTCCACTGGTTGTTAGACCCTTCTGTTTTTCAAAGCCAAATGTTATTGGGATTCATCTTCCCCATGTTGGTCCTCCTATGCCTTGGGTGTCTGGTATGGGGTCTGGTCTTCTCCCGCTCCATGCCCACAGATGATCCTGTTTGGCTCCTGACTCCATTCCCACCTTTCCTACTGTCTTTGATGTGGCCTCTTCTCTATATTTAGCTGTAGAGAATCTGTTCTGCCAGTCTTCAGGTTCTTTCCTAGGTTATTTACACTGATGTGGGTGTTCTCTTTTTACCATGGGATGAGGTGAGATTAGAATTCTCCTACTCTGCTATCTTCCCTGAATCACTTAAAAAGATATTTTTAGTCATCCAGGGAAAAACAAAACAAAACAAAACAAACAAACAAAAAGAAAGTAAGTTGTAATATAGAAAAATCATGCTAACCTCAGACTTCTCCAAGCAACATTCAGTTCCAGAAAACCAAAGAAAAATGTTTACAATCTCCTGCTGTTAAAGAAGTATGACCCAAGATGCTCATCATCTAGATATAAAAACTATAAAAATTTTTAAGCACACAGGGACTAAAGAAGTACATTTTTGAGCCTATTCTGAAATAAAGAAACATAATAAGGTGAATATCAGACAACAAAGAGAAGAATTAAAATAAATAACTCAAGAATGGAAAAATGATTGATAATGACTACTGACTTTATTTAAATATAGCTAGTAGTTTTGTACCATTTTCTTTTAACTTTAAAAGCCTGTATTTTTAAAAAGTGATGATATAAAGAATAACTATTTAGAATTCATATAGTTAAGTTATGTGTGTATGTGTGTATGTGTGTATGTGTCTGTGTGTGTGTGTGTATTTTCTGTAGTCAGAGTAATAGATATCTAAGTCCTTATCCCCAGGACCTATAAATATGTTATTATACATGCAAGTTTGCAGATAGAATTATGGTTACTGCTGATCAGTTGACCATAAATTAGAAAGATTATCTTGGACTATCTAGTCAGACTTACTGTAATCACAAAGGTCCTTAAAAATGGAAGAGGAAGGCAGAAGATCAGAGTAATACAATCTGAGAAGGTCTCAACTAGCCCTTGCTGGCTTTAAAGATGGAAAAAGGGAGCCACAAGCCAAGGATCTAGAAGCTGGAATAGACAAAGAAACGGATTCTTCTCTGGAGACAACAGGAAGGTGGCTGACACCTTGACTTTGGTCTCATGAGACTTCTATAGAACTGTAAGTTAATGCATTTATGCTACTTTAAGCCACTGAGTTTGTGGTAGTTTGTTATAGCAGCAATAGGAAACCAATATGTATTTCAATCTGTATTTAAATTTGTATTACAAATTAACATAAACATGTTGTCCTATTACAGTTAAAGATGCACCTAAAAGGGGAAATAAGTAGTTTTTCTTTGGGAGTCATATTGGGGGGTTATAACTCTACCATCTTTTAACAGTCAGATGGCAGTATATATTTGCACTCTTAGGGAAGAAGTAGAATCAACAGGGAGTAACAGTAGGAGTTGGCATTAATTTCCCAATACCATTTACTTCATGCTTTGGAAATCCATTTTAAAAGCTTAGACTCATGGGAGACAATAATGAATTTGACGAAGTATGTATACTTCTCTGCCTAGAGGGGGTAGGGGGATGGGGGGTTACTGGGCGGTAGGTGGAGATAGTTAACACTTATCCAAAGCTATGGTTGTCCCATAGGATTTTCTTCCCAAAGGAAGACACTGAATTGGTGAATTTTGAGAATTTTGTGATCTGCCAAACAAGTACTTATTGAAAATTTCAAAGTCAGAGTCCCCTTTTCCCTTGATGCCAGAAAAATTATATACATTCTCTCCTTCCCCCATTTTCACTCTTTCCTTTTCTCTCTTCTAAACATTTCACTATAAGGCATTGTATTGCTATTGTTTTTGGGTTTAACTGGAAACTGAACATAGGATTTTTATATTTGTGAAATTATTTTTGAAAAAAGTAGAAAATATCAGTAAGTGCTTACAAAAATATAACCTCCTCTTGAAACTTGTGTTTTTTTTCTTTGTTTTTCTTCTTCTGTTTTACTTTCTGTACGGACTGTGATTTCCCAGCCAAGGCTCTGCCAAGCCTGACCCTTATAAGAGAGTAAAATTTTGGGGGCACCTGGTTGGCTCAGTGGGTTGAGCCTCTGCCTTCGGCTCAGGTCATGATGCCAGGGTCCTGGGATTGAGCCCTACATTGGGCTCTCTGCTCAGCAGGGAGCCTGCTTCCCCCAACCCCCTGCCTGCCTCTCTGCCTACTTATGATCCCTCTCTCTGTCAAATAAATAAATAAAATCTTAAAAAAAAAAAGAGAGAGAGAGAGAGAGTAAAATTTTTGTATATTCTTTTGGCAAAATAAGCATTCAAAGATGGATATTTTTACTTTCCCTGGGTGCTTTAATGGGTAATTTGACTTGACATCACAGTTTTCAAAGTCTAAGAGAATATACTAACTTGGATGAAAAACATATATACAGGGTTAGGAAAAAGTATAATGTGTAGGAGCTAAAGGGCTTGATTTTTTTTGGCTGACAAAATATATTTTATGCAATCCCAGAGTTGAAGTAAAGACAAATGAATGTCCCCATGGTGTAATCACCGGGTTGAAAAATCAGGTGACTTCAGACTTCAAATTCCCTTTTAGTGTAGTAAGTTTTTACGTTTTTTTATATCTTGGTTGGTGGATGAGTCAATGTTTAAATGGTCATTCATCATTTACCATATAAAAGAAAAGCTATTACCTGAAACTCATTTTTACAGTTGCAGGCAAACAGAAATAATAATTTTCAAGGACCTAAAGCTGTTTCTTGAACAATGTCATCATTTTATCCTTATTTTACTTACTATTTACTTATATATGAGCCCATTTTTGAGCGGCATCTTGCAAGTTCTGACTGTAAACAGTTTCCATCAACTCCCTGCTGCAGCAAGTGAGGAAAGGGAATTTGACTTTCCAGAAATCAAAGTTATCTTTTAGAAGGACTCAAAGAACCAGACCAAAGGTACAAAGGCAGCTATACACAGTCATGGCTTCCATCATGAGCCATGTAGTGTTAATTCTAGGTAGTTAGGAGACTATCAAAGTGTCTCTATAGGAAGTCATTGCCCTTATTCTCAGGGTGTCTCTGGTTTTTGGGGAAATTTCCATTATTATCATTTCAAATGTATAGACCTGAGTTTTGTGGCTATTTGCTGTCTTTTATGAATGAAATGAAGGAATCTATTGGGATGCAGAAAGGGATAATGATATACGAGGAAGTTGGAAGTCTTCATGAAAACTGCCTTCATGGAGAGTCCTCAGGAGAGAGAGCTTGGTGCTTTAGAAAGAGTACAGATACCCTAGAATCGCCCAGACCTGGTTACAAGTCCTCTCTCTGCTGTTTAATAACTGAATGAGTACAAGCAATTTAGTGGACCTATTGTGGCCATATTTTTGTTAAGGTCATAAACAGGAAAAGTAACACTATCTAGATCAGAGAATAGTTGTCAGTGTGAAATAAAACATTCAAAACGCCCAGCTAACCTAGCTGATTGTGCCATAGGAACTTAATAAATGTTAATCCGCTCCTGGTTCATTACGCTAAGATCCAAGAATTCTCTTTTGACTAGATGAGAACAGCTTGCCTAACTGTGGCTATTCTTGAACTATAACCCCAGGCTAAACATGATTCAAGCCTATACTAAACCACGTGGAATATGTATAATGGGCTTTGTTTTAGTCCCAAATCCTCATCTCCTCTCTTCCAGGAACACCTATTAGGTATCAACATGTGTGAGGGACTGTGATGGACCCTTACATACTTCATCTCCTTTAATCTTTATAACTAAAATGAAGGAGCAATTGTTATCCAAGTTAACTACAGAGGGGACTGAATTTCTGAGAAATTAACCAGCTCAGAATGACACTGCTACTTAATGATAATTCTGTCTCCAAATCTCGTCCCACTTTACCAGTCTACCTCCCTCTAAGTTTTGTGATGTCAGGGTTTTTGAGGTATGATTTCCATAAATCAGCCATAGTGTTCACTACAACAAACTAATCAACATATAAACAAAAAGTAGAGCTTTAGGGTTACTTAGCAGCCAGGGGATATTGTCATCACAAATAGTTTCGTACTTCTTCTTGGCTTGCTGGTTGATAGCACTGTACTAGGTGTCAGAGACACAGTCACCTAATATCCCAGGGCGGAAGGAGAACCACCACGGATGGCCCATAGGAAGAGGGTGGGAGGCAAAGCTGGGAACAGGCGCAAGGACCAGGCTGAAAACAACTGATACTAGAAGGCTAAGAGCGTAGACCTTGTTTTTAGTGGTTTCCTGCTGCTGCCTTCCATCTATACTCATGTCCACTTTTCTGCCACTTTTTTATGTTCCCAGGAATGTGCAAAGACAAAGCTACCACATGTGCATCATTTACTAAGCATGTGTCTGTCTATTAAATGCTGTCCAGATCTGCTCACACTCTCTGATCAGCAAAACCAGATAGTGTGGAAATACCCAGGACCCTTGCATTCCTTTCCCCTGAAGTCTAGAACTGAGTTAGGCCTGAGCGGTCTTCTGCTTTTTAAAGGCCTTTCTGTAACGCATGAAGTCCTCCAAGTCTGTAGTTTTTGGAGAGAGGGGAGGAGATGAGAAAGATACAGCAGACATTTTTACCCTTCCACTTGGCCTTCCAAGAGCTGAGGTCCTGGGCTCCTGTGTGTCCCTGTGAGTCCATAATAGACTCTCCCTAAGGGTAGAGTAGGCACATAATGGCCAGCAAGGACCCTTTTATTACAAAATACATTAAGATGGTTGCACTTTTAGAATCAATTACTTGGTAAAATAGAATGAAAAAAATTTAAGATGAAACTAGTAACTTAAAATAAGTTACTTAAATAAGTAACTAAATAAATAACTTAAAATAAGTAAAATAAGCAAATTTGTATTTTAATTATCAGAACAACCTCTATGCACACTTGAAAAATAGAAATATTGGCGTATCCATTTGGGAGACTCAGGCAATTCCTAGTGTGTTCAGTGGGATTTGAGGACCCCTTGAAATCATTGTGCAGCGTCCCCCCAAGGGAAAGCCGCAACCACGGGTCAAGAACCCCTACTCATGGTAAAGGGAGCTACTGAGGATCATGAAGACCTATATAAAGATATATTAAGGAAACTGAAAGATCACTGGAGAAATAAGAGACTGACTATAGGGAGATTGATTTATGATTACATTATTCTAAGTATAAGGCTTTAGGATCCAGGGCTATGTAATAGTGATAGAAACAATTTAGTTGATAGATATAAAGAGTCTGTATGTTTGTGTTTTATTTTTTGCTAGTTGGATGTTGAACGAAGGTGAGAGGCTCCAACTTTTCAAATCCCAGTGATTGGGACGTTGTTGGTAGTAAACCATCCTCTTTGGGGAAAAGATGAAATCAGTCCTAGCTATGTTATCTTGAAATAATAGTGGTATATTTGCTGGGTGGGTAGGTGGGGATGCTAAGCAAGCAGTTAGAAGTATGTGATTCAAGTTCAAAAGACAGGTCATAACTGTGGATAGAGATTATGGAGTTATTTCTGTAGAAGTAACTGAAACCGTAAGAGATAAAAAATGCACTTTAAGAGAAAGAATGCAGAGCCAGAACAGTTGACAGTGGATCCAGAGTCTACCATGGTCAGTCAGCTTTTTCTGTAAAGGGCCAGAGAGTAAATATTCTAAGCTTTGTGGGCCAAGGGCCTCTGTTGCAACTACTTAACTATGTCATTGTAGAGCAATATGTAAATAAATTGGCCTGGCTCTGTTCCAATTAAAAGCTATTACAGAAACAGGTGAGTGGCTGGATTTGGCCTACAGACTTTATAGTTTGCTGACCTCTAGTTTAGAGACTTAAGCTCCGTAATGGCAAGGACCACGTCTACTTGGCCTATGACTATATGGACCATGCCTAGCACAGCACCTGGCTTACTGAAGGTTCTCAAAAGATATTTGTTGAGGGTGCCTGGGTGGCTCAGTGGGTTAAGCCGCTGCCTTCGGCTCAGGTCATGATCTCAGGGTCTGGGATCGAGTCCCACATCGGGCTCTCTGCTCAGCGGGGAGCCTGCTTCCCTCTCTCTCTCTCTGCCTGCCTCTCTGCCTACTTGTGATCTCTGTCTGTCAAATAAATAAATAAAATCTTAAAAAAAAAAAAAGATATTTGTTGAATTGATGAATGTGTGTTGAATAAAGTGCATCTATATTTAGCTGTGTTCCGGCAACAGAGTAAACCAAGAGAATTCTAATTGTCGTGAGAGCAGTCAAGATTGTGTGACCCAGACAAAATGAAGAAAAGAGTGTGCCGAAAGGGCAAGACTAGCAACACTGACGACTCTGATAGGTTTTGAAGAAATCTAGTTTAGTTTCTTGTTAAAACTTTTTTTTTTTTTTTTTTTGGCAAGTAAAACAAGTCAGATATTGAAGTATAAATGGTAAGAATAAAAGATCACAAGAATGGTATCAAAGAAAGGATCTCTCCATGCAAAATAACCTGGGTGGTAGAATAGAAGTAACTTTATGAAGGAATTCACACGGTTTAACTTAAGGAGTTACCGCCCTTCCCATTTTTAGGTTTTCAGTCAAAAATATTATTTTAATTATAGTGCCAAATCTGTGGATTTGGTTTTTATAAATCTAACATCATGGTTTTGTGAACTGTTTGAGGGAGAATCAGTCAAATTTGTTTTTTGACGTTATGTAGATAAAACAACCAGCTTGACTAATTTTTTCAAGTAGTTGTGTTGATATTTGTCAAGAATTTTTCTTTTAGCTATTTTCCCCTAAATTTATGATGCTAACTTTTATGAATTTCCAACTTCATTTTATGAAGTTGAGATTAAACATACAATTTAAATATTTTCATTTTATTATCAGTTTCCAACATTTACTTACTCCTTCCATATTATCCTACGTAGAACTATTGAAATTACTCCACAATGATTTCAAAGAAAATTTTCTTCTCTAAATACTCTTACCCCAAGGTAAATTGATGGATTTCTAATGAATAAATTCCAGGAGAAAAGCATCAGCATTTTATACTCCAATTCAGAGTATTTAATTCCCTCACCCTTAACTGTGGCCACCTGTCATTCTAAGTTTATGCAGTAATTTTTAACAATAGAAAATTATTATTTTTTTCATATAATGTTGATCACCTTTGTGTCATTTGATACCTAGCGTGTTCAGTTTGTTATGCCAAATGCAAGTGGGAGAAAACAACACTATAAACATGTCTAATCATGTCATTGAAGCTTTTCTTGGAATAATTGGAGTGTGATGATAGAGCAGAGAGAAAAGAGGGAGTGGAAATTGAGGAAAAGGGTTTCAGCCTGAATTTTCCAAATTGGCTATTTATCTGGTTAATTCTTCATCTTTCCTCATCACCATGTCTGAATTGAGAAAATCTTCCTAATGATAATAAACTATGTCAAGAACAGATGGCTGATTTGATGTGATGAAAATAGCTATGTCAATTGAGGGTATTTTTTTTTTCTTACCCGTTTTGCTTTTCATCACTCTGGGTTTGGTGGTTCCTAGGTTTTTTTTTTTTTTTTTTTTCTTTTACAGAATCTACACTCGGCCTAATACAATGTGCTGTACCTCTCCCCAAAAGCAGCTTGGACCCCTTTCTTTGAAAGAAAGAGTGGAAGAGTGGCTTTTTAAAGCAATTATCACATTCCCCACCTTTTCAGCTTTAGTTAAGTTACTTTTGGAAGGATCAGTTTACAACAAATGTTTAATGTCAGGAATTTTGCAGTTTCATAGGCCCTGACAGCTTGGCATGAAAAGAGGTGGCATTGTGTCAATTGTAAATGAGTATGCTATTTACATACTAATTAAACTTTGCACTAGTGGGGTGAAAGAATGTCATTTGGAGCACCCCAGTTATTCTGTTTATATCATTGTTGTCTATTTAAGAAGTCTATTGTTTGCCATGTCACAGCCTCATCCCCTAAATGCCATTTTATAACCTTGCACTACTTTAAAACTATTACCCCACTGACTGGCAAATCAAACAGAATCAGTGTATCTAAAAGCAAAGGGAATTCCCAGATTCTCCTTGCTTCATAGTACCACTGAGATTGAGGGTGATGGTGATGATGATGGTGGTGATGATGATGACGGTGATGATGATAGTAACAGCTTTTATCAATTGCTTCCTGAATGCCATGCCTGTGGCATTTTGCTAAACAATTTTTAAATTTTAACTCACTTCATCTTCAAAGTAATGGGGGAATGGTTATTACACCCTTTTTACACATGAGGAACTTGTAGTTGTACAGTCTATGAGGACATTAGGACTCCAGTGTCTGTGTTGTTACCCACCATACTACAGTGCTTTTCTGCTCTGCCATGTCATTGATCCCTAGAGGGTCCCCTGATGTCACGTGTGGCCCGGGTTACTGAAAATATGCCAAGAGCAGGAGTATTGCTTATCATCTCAATCTATCTGCTTTAAAGAGGATGTGATAAACGATAAAGAGCATATATATATCCCCATATATGATTCCTTACTTACTTATACCAGGAATATGCCACAAATACAGGCTCACATTCCATACGTATTCCCCACTGCCTTTCAGTTACATCTTTTCCAATTTGTGCCAAGGCAGGATGCCCAGTCTGTTGGTAATTCTGTTA
The DNA here is from genome assembly GCF_009829155.1 of Mustela erminea. Lineage (NCBI taxonomy): Eukaryota > Metazoa > Chordata > Mammalia > Carnivora > Mustelidae > Mustela > Mustela erminea. The sequence goes on from NC_045620.1 coordinate 78,622,764, forward strand.
CATAGAATTTCACATATGTGCTCTAGGAACCTGATTCAGGGATACTGATAATGTGTCTGATAACTTATAAAATGAAAAATGATTAATAGCCGATTGAGCTGTTTTATTCTCCTGCTTCAAGTCTGCAGAATGTAGTTTATTGGATTTAGCTAAAGACATTTTTTCTCACTGGATAAGGAGCAGAATCAACGTTATATCATACCTGTGTGGGAGTTGGCTTAACAAGATTTGCAGCGATAAAGAGCAAGATCAGAACTTTTCCTGGCTGGGTTGGTGGAATGAGCTCACCATCCATGCGGATATTTATACCCCACTGTCGAGAGTGCAGAATTGGCATTCCTTGGCATTGTCAACAGAGTGCTGGTCTGTACTTCTTTCTACTTTAAAAATGACAGAACAGAAAGCTTAGATAGTTGACATTGAAATAACTTGCCAAGAGAGGGTTGAACATATGATCCTTTATAGCTTTTTTTTCCTCACTATTTTCAACAATCTTCAAGGTTGAAATAATTCCATAATAGAGTCAAAAATCCAGGGGAAGAAAAGAAAGAAAATATACTTTAGCTCTCCATCATTCCAACTACCATACCACATTTCATGAAATGTGACATAGTTTTGCTCTACAACCTTGCCAAAGGAAGGGGGAAAAAAAAAAAAAACCAAAGAAAGAAAGAAAGAAAGAAAGAAAAACCTAAATTTTAAGCTGATAACTCGAATGGTTCCAGAGATATCAACTTGTGAAAAGTCACAATTTTGTATTGTGCTGAAAAGCCACCTTACAACACAGGGACTACCATCACTCTTTAATATCCAGCAGAGCCCCCCGCTGTGCTTTGTCAGTCACTAGCAACATCCAAGTCTTCCCGTAAAAGTAATTCACACTTTTTTCACAACACTGTTGCTTTAATTACCACTGAACTCTGCTGATGCTCAGGCAGGCCTGGCGGGACCAAGGGAGGGTCAGAGCCACAAAAGAAGCAAATAGCTTTTTTCCTCCTTACTTTATTATTAACAAAACATCTTTGATGGAAATGTTCCTCGTTCTGAGACCTAGACTTAACTCTGGGTCCCTTGGCGTATTCATTATCAAAAGAGACCCGCAGATGTCATTCTGAGAAACAGAGAAAGAGACAGAAATATTACCTATAATCCTAATTAGAAATTAGAAATTTTGGCAAAGGACAGACTTAGCTATTCATAACTGCCAAACAACGGTTGCATTTCTCATATAGCTTTCATTTTCTGCAAAGAAATATAGATTTCATACTGTACCATCTTGCTGGACAAAAGTCAGTTTATCTACTTATTTACTGTGGATTTTTTTGTCTCAGGATTAGTTGACACAATAAATCATGTACCAGAGAAAAACCACAGAACTGCCAAAATCTACTAGTGCATAAAAGTGATACAAAGAGCCTATGCTTTATAAATAATATGACAGCAATATGATAGGCATAACATCTTATGTGTATAAGGCACCTTTCATTCCATATCACAAAATATTTCTCCAATAAAACTGTCCCTGTGAAACCAGCTTTCACAATCTCCTCCACAGAGGATATGAGGGTACCTATCAGTAACTCATATATACTTTTAAGAAAGAAATAAATAGGTCTGTGACCTTAGGTAAATGACTTAACAGATTGCCAAGCTTTCTCCTGGATCTGAAATTCCATGTTTAAAACACCGTAATTTCTCCCTCCCAATCCCATCTTGCTTCTGTTATGCTGTTATGCTGGAAATTAAAAAAAAAAAAAAAAAAAAAAACACCGTAATTTCAAGTTACGCTATAGGCTTGTCTACGCTTCCTCAAGTATTTAATGCTACTATTGTTTGTCATTTGTGTTTTACTAATTCCGGAGTTGATTTGTCACCACCATTCAGGGTTTAGCTGGAGAGTGTGGTACTGAGATAAATTACTGCAGGTGGAATAATAATCAGATCTTTTGCAGACCAATTGACTCATATTTGGAGCCCCCCATGATTTGCTGCCAGCCTTTTAAAATAGATACTTCTACTTGCATCGATGTAAACCTATCATTGGTTCCAAAATCTGATTGGTCATCAAATTTTGGGGGCGGGGGAGGCATTTAGTAAATTGGAACATCTTGGAGATGGGGTTTGGGATCTGTCACTTTAAGAGGGTTCTTGGAGTTTCAGATAATGTGCTAGGTTTGGACAATTATTTGAATCAAACTTTTCTGCTTATTTCCTTACTCCCAACATCTCCCAGCATTTTCTATAGAAATCTTACCCATCTTTAGAGTCCTACTTCTAGCACGCATCTCATGTAGGATTTCCTAATTTCTTCAGCTACTGGGAGCCACTGCCTTCTGAAAATGCTGAGAGTCCTACATGCATTACCCAAGACCTAGTAACCCTTCTGACAGATTGCCATTATTCCCATTTTTCTCTTTATCTTTTTGCATATATCTATCTTATTAAAATATCAGATTTTTCATCCAAGATATAGTTTATAGCACTCCTCTTTGAATCCACATAATATGAAAAATGCATCCTAGCTGTTTGTAGAATGCCTGAATTTTATGTAGCATGGAACACTGCAAGCAAAGTTGAAATGACTAACCCTTTTTATGTATTCATTTAATGACACAAACACTGTGTAGCAGACTAATTTATTTTCAAAGGTAGCTGAACCAATATATATTCCATCTTATACTCTCTCCTTAAAATGTTGACAAATATGTTGAGAATTCCCCCATTGAGAAGTGGGCTCTTTGTTCTCTTGCCTTAAACTTGGGCAGATCTTTATAAATGCCTCAACTAAAAACATTGGTGGTGTTCCACATGTGGTGGAAGGGACTCTTCCTGACTTCTGGAGCTAGGTCCAGATTCTTTTGGATCCCTATCCTAGGAGCCACACCTTGAGAGCCCAGAACTGATGGGAGTCTTGCTGCCCTAAAGCCTCCATGCTTAGGAGATCACATGAAGGGACTGCACGGTGATTAAAAAGACCCTCAGTGTTCTCAGTCCCCAGCAATCTTGTTGGGAGTCCATACATCATGGAGCAGAGAGAAGCCATCACCACTCTTCCCTAATTCCTGATGCACAGAATCCATGAGCATGACATGGCCATTTTATGCCACTAGATTTTGGGAGTAATTTCATACTCAGAAGCAATCATTGGAACACACCTAATTGTAACCACTAGAGATCCAAAATGAGTAAGATAAACTATGTATCTGCTCTTATGACACGTATAGTCTATGATAACAAACCAAAACAAATACAGCAAGAAGAAAGAAACCTTTCATCTTGTTAATTTAAACTATTCTGTTTATTTTAAAGGCTTAATGAAGGCATATTTGATCTACAATAACCTGCACATATTTGAAGGGTAAAAGTTGCTGTTTTGGCGTGTATATGCACCTATGAAACCATCACTATAGTCAAGATAATTAACATATCCCTCACCCCAAAGTTTCTTTATCTACCATCACAGTCCTTTCCCACACTCAAGCAACCACTGATTTGTTTTTCTGTCACTTTAGATTCATTTGCATTTTATAGAATTTTATATAAATTATAAGCATATGGTATGTTCCCTTGTCTAGTTTTTTTTCACTCAGTGTCATTATTTTGAGATTTATCTCTTTGTTGCTTATAACAAGAGTTATTCCTTTTTATACTGAGTGCTAGTCCATTGAAGAGATACATCAAATTTTATTTACACATTTGTGTTGTTTCCAGTTTGGGGCGCTTACAAATGCAGCTGTTGCTATAAACATCATGTGCAAGTCTTTGTGTGGACATACATTTTTATGTTTTTTGAGTAAATCCCTAGGAGTAGAATGGTTTTTCCTCATTGTATAACCCAAGAACTCACTCAGGAGAGTAAGGTGGAGCGATTTTGGGACTTGCTTCATTTGCTTCCCATCTCTCAGATATCACTCACATTAGTTGCTTAATGTCCAGCATCTTGAAAACTTTATATATAGATTCATAAATTCTTCTTTATTTTCAGTTGTTTCCGGTGGTAGGGTAAATATGGCCCTGGTTACTCCACCTTGTTACTGGCTCCTTTAAATTTCCTCCAGATTAATAAATTTAAAAATATTAAAAAGGAGGGGGGTGCCTGGGTGGCTCAGTCAGTTGAGCTTCTGCCTTTGGCTCAGGTCATGATCCTGGAGTCCTGGGATCGAGCCCTGTGTCAGGCTCCTGCTCAGCGGGGAGTCTGCTTCTCCTTTTCCCTCTGCTGCTGCTGCTGCTCCTCCTCCTTCTCTCTCTCTCATTCGCTCACTCTCTCTCAAATAAAATATCTTAAAAAAAAAATTCCCTCCAGATTAAGGAATTAAGAGGCAAAAGAATATCTGCCTCTTCTTTGTGTCTCCCAGAAATTTGCTTTACAAATGTTACCAGGCATTTGTGTCATGCAGTAGAAGGCCTCTGGAGTCCGTCATAATGTCTGGTTTTAATGCACACTTCTGTAGCTTACTAGCTATGTGATTTTGGACAAGTTACTTAGCTTCTCCAAGCCTCAGCTTTCTCATCTTTATAATTTTAATATCAATAATAACAACAGGAGTGATAATAATAAAATATAATTGGAACCATAATCATGTCATAAGGTTGGTAGAAGGTTAGAAGACAACTCATGAAAAATACCAAGCGCAATGTCTAGAACATCATAGACTCTCAATAAATGCTACTGAGTATTACTAATATAAGTTTAGGACCAAGTCCTCAGAACAAAGAGAAATTGTATCAAAACCTTGGATAAAAGAAACATGGCAAATAGCCCTAATATCATTGTATGAAATGCTTAGTAATAAAAGGAGGTTCCTCACACACTATGAATAAAGGCTCTGGGTTTCATTCTTTTTTCCAAATCCCATCACTGGAGAATTGACATTCTGCAACCTTTACACACAAAAGCTTCGAGAAATTCAGTCAACTCATGTTAGGGATCTGGGAAAAGAACTTAAAGTTCGGTCAACAGAAATGATCCTCTCAGAGAAACTTGTTCTATCCACTAGGGCTGAAGGAGGGGAGATGTGATGTGGAGCCTAATGCAGTTTGTAGAGTGAGTTTGCAGAGGGAAGCTCTCCATTTTGAACTGATTGAGGGTTCTCTGGTTGTGCAAGCTCTGTAGCCAAATGAGTAGGCTACGGCAGAGACGGAACTTAGGCTCAATTTGCTGGCGAATACAACTTTTAATTAGGACAATATTAAATAGCTAATTAAACTCTCTCTCTCTCTGTGTGTGTGTGTGTGTGTGTGTGTGTGGTCAGTGGAGAAATTAAGTGGAATCTCAAAATTTTTTCTTTGTTTTACGACAGATTGAATTTCCATGTGTGAGCTGGTAGGGACAGACAATGTGGACTGCATGAGAGTTTGCAAGATGTTTAGTTGATTGAAAAATTAAAATAATTAGCATTAAAACCACAACCACTTTTTAAGGACTCTTACTGAAAACCTGTCTGTGCCAAATGCAAGGCTTCCATGTGCTCCAATGTGATTGGGGCTACCTGAAGCTGTGTAACGTTGTGAGCATGGTGAAACAATGAAGAGGAACTTTGGTGCCAAAACAGGATATATGGGTTGTAGGACATTTTTTATACTTCTCTCTGCAATACTGTTTCTAGAAGCTACCCCTGCCTTGATCCCTGTGCCTTCCTGGGTTCATTTCTTTGTCCCATTTTAGTTTTCACTAATGGGTCATTTGTCCAGAATACCCAGAAACTTTTCCCAACTAGATCTTGAACATTGCCCCTATCTAGGCCATGCTCTGAGTGAACTGACCCAAAATTCCTGACCCAAATGGCCCCATACACAATTTTAGGGCCCACTCAGGACTTTCATCTTGGTCCCTTCTCTTAGAGGTAGACCTTATCAATAGCCTCTACCCTCCCAAGAGCTGAGTGTGGACTGAACATGGAAGATATGTATACACACATGTGGATGTCACAGTGCAGGGTTGGAGAGAATGGGCTGGGGAAGGTTTTCCTCTTTTGCCAATTTCTATATAAAACTGCAAGGTGCCCAAAGATTCTGAATTGACACCTGGACTTCCAGATTGTCATTACATTGTTATATTAATCAAGACAAGAAGATAGAATCTATTTTAGTCAGTTGTTTCCTAACTTGAATTCTAATGTTAAGATATTTTAACATTGTAGTATGGGAGGACCTCTCTTTGTGCTCTCCCTCCAGGCCCTTCAAATGTTAGGGGTTGTTCTTACTTTGTGACTTTATCCTGAATAGGTTTTTCTTTCTCCGGGTTGCTTTTCTTCATGTACAATGGAAAGATGGAATAGAGGTCAGAGAGATTAACACTGATGAGTCAGCCAAACCCTCCTGTCCTGAGGTGTGTACTTCATGATTTGCTGGGTAAATACCACATCTTGCAGCCTTCACAGACGATGGAATGCTTTCTTCTTTGGCATCTTCAGAGGAGACAGTCAGCAGTATGATCTTAAAGCCCAGAACCCCTGGATTCCTAGTCAGTCTTAGTGTCTTCCTTGTTGTCTCCACAAGCTACTTGAGATTCTCCAGCTGGTGCAGAGGTGCCAGTTTGTGATTTGTCCCTCAGAGACATCAGGTGGTCTTAAGGTCTATCACCCTTTTCCCTCATCCTCCTCTATCAACTTCCCAGTGCTGTTGGCTACGTTTGATGTACCCACCACCCCACATCTGGTGGCGGGTTCCTCCCCAGAAATGATGCTTCTATCTTGTAAGCCTTTCATCTTCTTTAAGTTGCAGCTCAGGATTTCTGTCTTCTTAGGGAACACCTCTCTGATGAAGTAGGGAAGAAGTAGACGTGGAGTCACATAGAACTGGATTTTGATTCAATGCTTTGTTACTTCCTGACCATGTCACCTCACACAGTTCACTCAAACTTCCAGAGCCCCAGCCTGTCAATAAACAGGTATATGAGGATCCTTTCCACAAGTCTGTTGGGATGATGTAAAGCAACCAGCAGGTGTTTAGATCAGCTCCCGATGTTGATTGCTCAGGTCAACCTAAGCACTTCTTCCTATGTGCATTCATAATTCGTATAACAAACCCCAGAATAGCAACATCAAGACCCCCGGCCATTAAAAGAAGCATAATGAATCTGGGGAGGGTTCCTGGTTTTTAGTGGTTGGAGTTTAGGGTACATTCAGAAAATGTGCAGAAGAGGTAGACTGAAACTGTGATGGGACTGGCATTTTAGATTAGGTGAAGAAATTTGACCTACTGCAGTTTCCTAGAATTACTGGAGTAGATATGAAATCATCCTATCTTCTTTAGATAAAACACAATTAAGGGGCATCTGGGTGGCTTAGTCATTATGTGTCTGCCTTTGGCTCAGGTCATGATCCCAGGGTCCTGGGATTAAGCCCCACAATGCCCTCCCTGCTCAGTACGAAGCCTGCTTCTCCCTCTCCCACTCCCCCTGCTTGTGTTCCCTCTCTTGATCTGTCTCAGTCTGTCAAATAAAGAAATCTTCAAAAAAAAAAAAAAAAAAGAAAGAAAAGAAAAGAAAAGAAAAGGAAAGAAAAGAAAAAAACCCCACAAATATCTTAAAATATTTCAGTTTAATGTATACATGGTGGTGACGTGTTGACAAGGAAAACTTCGGGACTTCATTGCCAGCAACCATGCAAGAGGTGAGTGTTATCAAAGTGTATTTGCCAGCACACCAGCACACAAAATAAGCTATGTCAAACATAATGCTTTGGATCAAGTGAGACTATCATATTCTTAATTCTCATTTCTCCCCAAACTAGACAAACTTGTTTCATAAGGAGTTTTCTTAGTGCTTATATTTCAAAATGAAATTTCTACCAATTTGGGATACTAATGACCTAGCCACATACCAAGTTGGAGTTTCTCCAGTGTGCATTCACTTCTTATGAAGAGGAACAAGGCAAGCTGCCGATCAAAAGGCTAGTTGTGGGTTGCAGGCAGAGACCAGACTGGCCATACTTGTTGGCACAGTGCCTAGACAGTGTCCTGGACACGGGCGTGCTCCAAGAGTGCTATTGGGTCCGGTCAACCTTTCCGTGTTCCAACTAAGAGCCCTCCTTTGAAGACCTGACATTTGTTCCACGGAGAGCTGAAAGGGAGGCAGCAGTATGGACAGTCTCCAATTAGCCAGCAGATTTTAATCTACTTTGCAGAACTAATCGAATGGTTGTGCTTCCCCGGCGTTCATGTGAATCGCACCCTTGCTGGAGGTTACCGGACTAAACAATAGCAACCGCAATTAAGAGGATGTAAATGAACGTGATAGGAGAATTCTCACCAGGAGACCATCCACCTGTCAGTGTCAGTGCACTGGGCCTGGGATCAAAGAAGGGACTGAGGGGAAGAAGGTAATATGTAGCGGTTTTGCCCTGATCTATGTTTCAACTTGACTGTGGGGAAAGTCCTTGGATGGAAGTAGGAGGAATAAAAATAAGTAACAACAATAGTTTCCTTGTATATATCCCCTTGTGGGCGGGGAAGAAAGAAAACACTGTACTTTCACTTAAATACATTCAAGGTATTGTACCTCCTGGTGTACCTTAACTATGAGATAGATGGTAAGATACGGAATTGAGTAAAACATAAATCCACTTACAATAAGGGGAAAGACAGTTTCATGACCTGAGAAGCTGAGAATTCAAAAGAGGACAAATTTCCCTGGCTTTTTTCACATTTGGAAATGGGGACTGGTGGACGGAATAAGCAGGCTGTAGAAGTTTATTGCTATAGGGTTTCAGCAAAGTCTAGAAAGACGGAAGTTGTAGAACAATAGGAAAACTTGAGGTTTTGCTTAAATGCAGCTCTTTAACGCTAGGTTGCTTGGATACTTCGGGGAAATTTCCACATCTGTAGCATGAAGTGCGGGGCTTGGAGGGCATGTGAAATCTGCAAAGGTTTCTATAAATTCTTAACGATTAAAGCATCTGCAAACATTATGTGAGCAGTTTGAAAAAAAAAAAACAACGGTTATATAAATGCAATGAATGTAGCCTGATTTCTTGCTTCCTGCTCCTGGGGGCATCCCAGAGTACCTCTGGAATGTGCTGGGTGAGGAAGGGTTGTGGGTCCAGCCTTCTGGCAGGGGGTGAGCCACAATCGACCTTTGCTCATAAATCTTCAGAGGACATCCCTGGCTGTATTAGCTCCCTAGTCTTTGATGGACATATCATAGATGGGCCCAATTACTATCACAATGCATAGACTGTCAAGTATCAAAGGACGGAGAAGGAGAATAGACCAGATGTGTAAGGGAAGAAAGACAATGCAATGTGTGGGGTAAAAAGTCCTCTTCTGAAAAATAATTTCTCAAAGGGCAACTGAAGCATTACAGTAAACCAAGGAAAGTAGGTCAAGATTAATAGATTGGTAGATGGAGAGAATGAAAAAAAAAAAGTTACCACCTGGAAAAGAAAGGTGGATACATATATTTAGGAAGCTTTTCAGAGAATGTTCAGATCATTTTTATTTTATTTTTTTAAAGATTATTTATTTATTTGATGAAGAGAGAGCGAGCACAGAAGCACAAACATGGGAGCAACAGAGGGAGAGAGAGAAACAGGCTCCCCACCTAGCAGAGAGCCCCACATGGGGCTCAATCCCAGGATCCTGGGATCATGACCTGAGCTGAAGGCAGACACCTGACCAACTGAGCCACCCAGGTACCCCCAGACGATTTTTAAAAAGCATGGTCAGAGAAATCAAAGTTCTGAGAATAGATGAACCTGGTGAGGCTCAAATTATTTATCATTATACAAATATGTTCTATAAACAATGAGATTGAAATAAAGCTATACATAAATGAAACGACTGTGCCATTTTTGTTTTTAACGTTTCTGTTCTGTTTTAAAGTTCTTTAGCAGAAATCTGTAAGTCCTCATGTCTACCAAGATCAAACCTATGACTTTCTCTCCTTATATAAATACGAGGAAAAGTTTGACCTTGAACACCTAAATTATAAGGAGTAAATACAAACCAAGTTTAGTTAAATTAGTTGTACAGCTGACTTAGATCAGTCTCCTTGCTTCATCTTTTGTAGACAAAGCCTCAACGAAAAGCAAAAGCAGAGGCACCTGAATGGCTCAGTGGGTTAAAGCCTCTGCCTTCAGCTCAGGTCATGATCTCAGAGTCCTGGGATCGAGCCCCCCCTCAAGCCCTGTATTGGTCTCTCTGCTCAGCAGGGAGCCTGCCTTCTCCCTCTCTCTCTACCTGACTCTCTGCCTACTTGTGATTTCTGTCTGTCAAATAAATTTTTAAAAAAATCTTAAAAAAAAAAGAAAAGTGAAAGCAGTATTAGTGACACTTTATTTGGCAGATTTAGTTAGAGATATTACAAATACTACACTTTAGCAATTCTTTCCAATAAAGCAAGAGGTGAAACAAAGATGATGAGTAGTGTAAGTTGAACTATCATGTCTCAGTGATTTAAATGGAATCAGGCATTTTTTTTTAAAGATTTTATTTATTTATCAGAGAGAGAGAGAGAGAGAGTGAGCACAGGCAGACAGAGAGGCAGGCAGAGGCAGAGGGAGAAGCAGGCTCCCCGCTGAGCAAGGAGCCCGATGTGGGACTCGATCCCAGGACGCTGGGATCATGACCTGAGCCGAAGGCAGCTGCTTAACCAACTGAGCCAGGCATTTTTTGAGACAAAATCTTTGAGGCTGTAATGAATCTGACCTGTATGTTTACTGAATGTTTATACCTACATATGGGCTGGCAGGAGGAAAGAAGAGGATGCAAAGTAAAAAGTTCAGGTAGTTTTTTTTTTTTTTTTAAAGATTTTATTTATTTATTTGACAGAGAGAGATCACAAGTAGGCAGAGAGGCAGGCAGAGAGAGAGGAGGAAGCAGGCTCCCTGCTGAGCAGAGAGCCCGATGTGGGACTCGATCCTAGGACTCTGAGATCATGACCTGAGCCGAAGGCAGCGGCTTAACCCACTGAGCCACCCAGGCGCCCCAAGTTCAGGTAGTTTTAAAAATTATTTGCCAATAATTTTAACACATCTGTATACTGTAAAATACTAGAATCATTCTTATGAACAGGTAATGTGAAAAGAATGAAGCATGGGTAACAAGGTAAAAACAAATAGCGTGCATTTTAAAGGAAGGAAGAGGCAGTGGCGTAAGTTTGGTTTTTAAGTTTTTTTTGTAAGTTTTTTGTAAGATTTTTACAAGTTTGGTTTTACCTGGAAGTAGGAAACAATGCCTTGGACACAACCTTCTGTTATATAACAAATGTCAAGTTTGAGGAAATGGTAATCCACTTTGCTACTATTTACACAGGCCTGTGGTCACAAAAAGAATATATATATTCTTTATATTTATATCTATATTATTTATTATATATATATAGTATTTATTAGGTAAAAAATGTGTTTGTATTTTGTTAAAGGTGTGCTAGGAGATGCGTTAGAACTAGAAAACTTTATCTTGCTTTTTTATAATTCAGAGAAATACCAGGTCAAACAGACTTGTTACCGTGTTTTAGATGAAATCATGACACAAACAAAAGATGTGATAGATGTTAAAATAGATTTTGTTTTCTGATTCCCGATATGTAATAAAGAACATAGTGCTTAATGTACAGCATGATGACCATAATTGAAATAAAAAATTGAATACAAGGAATAAGCTAAGAGAGTACAATTGGCTACTCTCACACACAAAAAACAACTATGTGTGGAGAAGATGTATGTTAAGTAGCTTGACCATAGTCATCACTTCACTATCAAATTTCATATCAAATCATTATGTTATACACCTTAAATATACACATCTTGTATTAAACCAGATCAAACACGAAAAAAGAGAACATAGTCTATCTTTGCTCTAATATCCTTCTCTCAATTTCTGAATTTTACTAATATCTCCAAGGGAGTCAGTAAGGACTCAAAGTTAAAGATACTTATCCTAATTTTATCGAAGAAAATTTTATTGAATTTATACAGTCATCATGGATGGTAATCAGGTTTCATAGCATTAATTTGATCCTTAAAATAGGTATGGATGCCTTAGCTTTTGGCAAAAATAAGGTAAAACATGTGGTAGATCGGACGGTATGAACTCTTTCCATCATGCCCGGAGCTACTTTAGGTACCTGGTGTACATCATCCTATCACATAGCCACGAGCCAGTAAATTATTATCATTGATCCCACTTTATAAATGAGCGAACTGTTCCTCAGAGAGGGTAAGAGACTTGTTAATATTCTCCCAGCCAGTGAACAGCTAGGACCAGGATTCCAACAGGTAAACGGCCCACTGAAAGGGCATTATGAAGTCTAGGATGGTAATTTGCATACATTTGGGGACAGAAATCATCGCATTGAATAATAGTATTACCAGGAAATTTCTTCAAGTCTTAAGATCCATCAATACGTAAATGGCACCTCCACAGGTTTCTTGTCATTTGAAGTATTTTAGGTATCACAAAGAATAATTTTATCATGGCTCAAAGTGGTCGAGATACCTGAATATATCTCTCTTGGGGGTCCAAACTCTAATTCCCATGTTAATGCAAGGAGTATGATGGATGGATGGATGGATGGATGGATGGATGGGTAGATGGGAGGGAAGCGGGGGGAAGGGAGAAAGAAGAAAGAGAAAAGAAAAAGGGGCCTAGGGTAATATTTGTCATCATTATAAATGTTTTAAAAGCTGTTTCAGTGGATACCTGGGCGGCTCAGTTGGTTAAGTGTCTACCTTTGCCTCAGGGCATGATCCCAGAGTCCTGGGATGGAGTCCCACATCAGACTCCTTGCTCAGAGAGGAGCCTGCTTCTCCCTCTGCCTGCTGCTCCCCCTGCTTGTGTCCTTACTCTTTCCCTCTGGCAAATAAATAAAAATCTTTAAACAAACAACAAAAAACTGTTTTTAGATATGGGAAGACATTGATGCATTTTGCTAACAATAGTATATGATGTATATAAAATCTATAATCTATATATATTGAAGGAGGAGGAACCGGAATTAACTGCAACATGGGGTCATCAGTGCCAAACACTATTCTATGCAGCCTTCGATCTTGATCAAAGATAAAGCGATTGAACAAAATATTAAAGATAAAACAATTAAAATGGGTAGATTGGCCATCCTGAAAGCCATTTGTTCCATGTGGGCTGGAGCCCCGTGCATGCATAAAATGCTTTTTTGCTAGGAGCAAAAAGCACTTGCGGGATTTGTTGTGAGTTCCAACTATTTCACCTCAAGTTCCCTGCATGTCTTTCTGTTGGGTGACCGGTAGCATCCTGTCCTCAGACTCTATAATGGTAGCAGAGCTGTCATTGCAAGTGTGAATTCCTACACCTACACGTGGAACAGGTGTGCCTGCCCCTGGCAGGTGGTCAGGATGCTGGCAGCAGGTACTCACCTGTCCTAGTCTGTTGTCCTAGCCGGACAGGTGATTAACTTGGCCTCTTCGAGGAATTCAAACACTCTTTCTCAAGTTCCTAAGATTCTGCATCAATTGTTATGTACCAATCATTGACTTCTCTGTGTGTGACGTGAGGTTAATAAGAAATGACAGGTTACTTTTTTCTTTTTTTTCTTTTTTTTGCCTCCATGTATAGAAGCCACCGAGCACACTCTCCCAACTGCCATTAGCTTGAGACTAACTTCTGGCATCTGGGTCATATTTCAGCACAAGTGGACACACCAGGTTTCGTATGAAGTTAGCGTTCATGTTACATGATGTGTACATAGAGGTATAGACATAACTCACTCAGGGTGGAATATGTAAAGTCGCACCTACACTGCGTTCCATCTAGGTCCATAAACTCTATTCAGGGGAATCAGACGGAAGACAGAGGCTTTCTGTGATGCAACAAAATACTTCTAAGGAACATGAGTGACTTTATAGGTGGCCTGGAATGGAATGACAAACGCGGTCACCGTATTAGTAACATACTAGAGTAAGAGACAGTGAATACGATCATCCTCTCTCTGCGCGCCTCCCCCGCAACCCCCATGGTCTTTATTAGCTTTGTCCTGACAATCTGACCTTACAGAGCTCTACCCAGTCCCGACAGCTGCATAAAACCCGCAAACAAATAGGGACTTGGTGCAGCCTTTTCAGATTTAGGATCATGTTGAAGCTTATGAATCAGATTTTTCTATGTGTGGACATGACAACTATGGAAAAACTGTAATTTAGGACATATTCTCTTTATCCTTTTATGTAGAATTTCACTTTAATGTGATGCAAATGACAGTAAGAAATACATTCAGGGAATGTTAAAGCCTTCCCATTAAAAATTCTGTATGCATTTTACATTCTAATTCATGTACAGTCAAAAACCCTGATAAAATCACAGTGCTGATTTGACTGCTGCACTTATCGTATTAATGAGGATACTTTATGCCTTTTGAAAATTGGGATATGGTCCATTATGTGATTGTAAATGATGTGATTGTATCACATAAATTTGTTATTCAATCCCCCCCTCCCTCCAGTCAGCTTTGTATATAAGAAGATTCATTGGTGAGCCAGAACCGAGGCCGGAAAACTGAACTGCAAAATAGACTTTCCTCCTTTTGTCTCTATTTCCATTTATAGAAAAGAACATAATAAACATGCACACGTGTGTGTATGTCAGTATCTGTGTGTATTTTTTTCTTCTCCTTCTTCTTCTTCTTTTATAAATTTCCCTAAAAGCCACGGGGAAAAGCGCACCAAGGAAGTCAAAATGAAAGAAAGCAGCAGACAGGCCTGTGGCTCCCAGAGGTACGTGGTGATTTTTCCCACAGGCCCCAGCAACTCCCTCGGCTTCCGAGCCGATGCCGGATGGAGCATTGCTTGCAAACCTTTCCTTCTTCCCTTTTGCAACAAGTGAGAGGTTTGAGAATGGTCGTTGGCTAAGGTTGCCTGATTCTGAGTTGCATTTGCATTCCTAAAAATACCAGCTCCTCTGTCTTTTATTTATTTTTTCTCCCGTTCCTGCCTTATTAGTCATCATTTGCTCCCAGGAGTACCGGGTGAGAGTGATCTATGAACACAGCTGCAGGAGGCCTTTGGCTTCTTTCTGCCCCTGTACCTTCTGTTTCCGAATCCCCGCATAGATGTCTACCTTGGTAAAGGTCAAAGAACTATTTTTTCCCCCTCCTGTTCATCACTAGAGACACAAACACCTCCCCTGACATCAAGAGCTTCAGAGTGTCCACAGAAAGAGTTCGAGGACTGCCAAGAGAAGTGGGCTCAGAACTCTCCGGTTAAAACAAAGGAGGGACCACCGGCCCTCAGCTGCGTAGCTCTCAGGGCCGCAAAGGGCTACACCTGTCATTGCCTCTTCAATAATGGTCTGTGGTGTTACCTCGCGGTTGCCCAAGAGGAGCCCACAGATTGAAGTGCTCCCTTGCGCCCACGCGTGCGTGATGGGCAGTTGTTGCCTGGACTGCAGTGTTTCTCAAAACGTTTGGTTTGGGATTCTTCAGTACTCTGTAGGCTGGATTTTTTTTTTTTTTTTTCCTTTCACTTCTTCAAAAACTTACCTTCTGTTGCCTGGAACCTGGAGAAGCGCCAATGCCCTTGACAGTGGAATAACCTCTGGGATGGAGTCCTCAGAGTTTGGAGACACAAATGCCGAAGTCCTTGCTGCCCACCTGGCAATTTCACATCTCTGACTCTTGTTCTTGCTCAGCTTGAAAGCTGTCCTTTAGGCTTTACGAAGCTCTGTGTTTTCCCAGAGTTCAGCTGTTATGGATGAAATTGCTTTATTCTCTTTAAGGTCTCTGTCATGTTGTAACACCAAAAATACAGTACCATGTGCTTCCTCCCCCTACGCCCTCCCAAAAGGAGGGAGGCTACAGGGAATGATTTGCCTAGGAGAATACAAATATGATTTTAAATTATATCTTTTAAATGGCTTATGGGAGAAGATAAGTTGCTTGACTAAGATATACCAAAAGCTCACAGGGGGTCTTTTGTGATGGGAGGTAGGTTTTTTACCTTATTTCAGATTCAAGAGCAATAAGAACTTTATATAGTCTTCTGGACAAAGCTTGCTACATCCTAATCTCTGCAAATCCACTCTGTTCTGTTCACCGCTCTCTGTATTAATCAGTTCTACACAACCGTACCCTTCTCGCGACTGTTACACACACTGCATTTTTATGCTTCTGTTACTGAGTGGCCCTTTCTATATTTTTGCTTTATCTTGCATTCAATTACTCACAACTTGGTCGGTAGAATAGGATACCATCATTGCCTACATTTAGGCAACAGCACATTATGTCATCTTGCTTCATATATTTTACTTCTCTCTCTTTTAAAAGGAAGCGCATTTGAAAAATCTTGACTCTGCCTTTGGGGAGGAATCATTTACCTTCTTCCTTTCAGGCTGAAATTTGTCTCCTCGCTCCCTTTGGTAATAAAAAAAACAAACCCAAGACTTTATTTATATCTTCTCAGATCCTATTAGTTAGCTCAATTGCCTAATTGTTATCGTTTTAAGAAAGACCAAGTCATTTTCTTGCTTCCAGTCATTGCTGGTCTATTTGATGGGGCCCACAATGCCACATTCTCGTGTCTGCTTACTTTCTTCAGAAAGCGTTTTCTATTTCGCTCTGACGTGCAGCATCATGTACGTGGTCCATTTCCCGCCCACGAATAGGAAATACGGCTGAACAGTCTCCCTCTAAGAGAGCAGAGAGGAAGATACTCATCTTGGCAATATTGCCCATTGGACTCTATGTTTGAGGCTGAGCATATTTGATTCTATATGAATTTGCTCTGGTTTTTCTTCTCTCTTGTCTTTCCTAGTGTCTTCATGCTTCCTTAGAATAAATTTTCCTACCTAAGATGGATCTCCCCTTTTCTCTCTTGACAATGCTGAGTAAATCAAGGTGTGGAATATTACCGATGCAACCCACTCTCTGAGAGGTATTGCTGGCTGAAGCCACGCTGTTCGTATGCCCTTCTGTACCCAACTGTGGATAATAACAGAATTGATTTTACCGGAGGAAAGACAAAGGAATCTCAGGGCTGCTTTCTGCATTATTTTGTTCTCAGGTTATTCTGCTCTGAATGGTAAGATCTCTCACTAGAATATTGGGTCACATTTAGCTTCCTTTATAGCAAACCCCCTGTGGGGGAACTTCTGGCATTGGGCTGTGAGGTTTTACTGTTCTGTGTCTGTGTGTGTGCGCACACACACACATGAGTTGTGGTCATATTGTAACATAAATAAGTTTGTGTTTTCAAGTCCCCATGAATACCTTCTTCTTTTTTTTTTTTTAAATAATTATTAAGAAAGTAGATTTTAAGCTAGAGACTAAAAGTTGGCTTTCAGATACTGTGAAAGGGAGGGGTTTAAAGAACGTTTTTTAATAAATTGTATGATGACCATGAATAAGTCAACCTACACAATTATCAAGGCAATGCTGATAATAGCCACTATAAATCGAGTGCTTAGTACATCTCGCGAATTTTGCACTTGCCTTAAGCTTATTAAGTCACTAATTTTTTTCAACTCCATTAAGTATGTATTACTACTATCCCTATCTTCCGATGTAGAAACTGAGCCATAGACAGAAGTTTTACGTGTTGAAGCCACCAGTGGTGTAAGTGGCAGATCCAAGATTCCAACCAGGTGGCATTGGCTCCTGAGTCTTGATTCTTGAATACTGAATTTTCTACCTCATTGAGAGAAAAATCTACAGCTTCTCATACGGTGAGCATCCCATCAGCAAGATCTTTCACAAATAATTTAAGGAAATTCTGATGAAATAATGTGTAATGGTATTGATTTTATTCCTAATACCTTAATTGTGATACTTTCAACTACATTATCCCTTAATATTTAAACAACCCAACACTCTATCTTGAATAATGTAGAAAAGTCTGGGAAGTTAATAACATATAATGGTGGTTGCCTTTGAAAAAATTTCCAAATCTGGAGTGTTTTTGATATGATTCTTTATACTGTTACTTAGAATTTACATTTCTGTCTCACTTGACTTTGTGGATGATCCCTGATTCTTTTATGAAGGTGAGTAGGTACCTTGCCATCAAGGGTATGTCTGGAAAGCTCAGAGAATCAACTAGAAGCCCCAGTTTCTGCCTGTGCTTAAAGTGTGTACTACCAGATATGCATTCCAGGGCTGATCTCCACAATGAGATGTTTGCAGAGAAAGTTAGTGAATTTTTTTTTAAGATTTTATTTATCCATTTGTAGAGATCACAAGTAGGCAGAGAGGCACGCAGACAGAGAGAGAGAGGAAGGGAAGCAATCACAGGTAGGCAGAGAGGCAGGCAGAGAGAGAGGAGGAAGCAGGCTCCCTGCTGAGCAGGGAGCCCAATGTGGGGCTCATTCCTAGGACCCCAGGATCATGACCTGAGCCGAAGGCAGAGGCTCCAACCCACTGAGCCACCCAAGTGCCCCAAGTTAGTGAATGTTTAAGGGTCCATGCTCACAGCAACTTTCTGAGCATTGTTAACTTGAGCTCAATTTCTTTTAGCTCACTGCCCCAGAGTTGCCATGAACGTACTCAAGAGTCTTACAGACACACAGACAAAGAATGCTTTGGATGTTCTGGAATTCTGAAAGCTTGAGGAATAGTGGATTTTGTGTTTCATATGTTATCTGTTACCAGCTGATGATCACTTGCTTTTAGTTCGTATAGAATTAAGAATAGTGAATAGAATGTTCTGTTGGTCTTGTGCCCATATTACCCATTGGAGTGCGTGAATAAGCATGAAATTACTGGTCAGGAATTTCAAATTAGTACCATTTAGCATAAATATAGAGCTTTTTGGATCCCCCAAAGAATTCTCTATATCTAGCTCTGGTTCCAACCAAGTCTTCACTATTTGATCAATACATCAGATCAAGAATAAGTGGAGCCCCAAAGTCACACCATCTTATCAAATAATTATCTTTAATTAATATAATTATTGATCATGTAGTAGAAATCACTGTCTACATGATAGAAGGCTTTTAGGATTCCATGGGAATGCTTTACAACTTAATTATGTTTCCCTAGGAGATTATAACATAATTCAATTTATTTTCCCATGTGTTTCATCAATCATTATGTGAATAGAAGGAATATCAGAATCTCATTTCTATGTCAATTCTTGAAGAATTTCGACAAGTCATTTCAGTAGTGCAGAGCTGATTAGAAGAAGCAAGTTCCCTCCCACATGAGAATGAGCCCCTGTAGCACTGTGGTGCCGGTGCCACATTCTGTTGGTTTTGTAGTGTGTGATGAGACGGATGGCCAAAGCCTGTGATAGCTCATGTGTTCCAGCTTTTCCCAGCAGACCAAATTCAGACATATATAAAGCTTCCTTCCCAGATATGTGAGGAACTGTGTTCTTCTCTGAGCCTTGGTTTCCTTATCCGAGGAGGCAAGTGGAATCTAGGTTTCCCTTCCACTTGTAAAGATCAGTGCTCTAGTTTTGCTTGTGACTTAGCTCTTCCACTGTTTACAGTGTGCATCACAAAGTTCAGTGTACTTCTGAATCACTGCGAATTATTAATTTCTGTTGAATCTTGTTAAAATGCAGACTCTGAATCAGTAGGTCCAGGTGGGACCTGGACCCCTGCCTTTCCAAGGGGCTCCTAGGCGATGCTGAAGCTGCTGGTCCATGAACCACTCTTAGTAGCAAGGATCTAAATGATGCACAGAGACAAAGGAGGAGAGACGAGCTCTTTATCTTCCTTTGGGAACATATCCATTTGCTTTCCTCCCAGGGCTACGATTCTCGACAACTTTCTTCTGCAGATCGCTGTAGCATGCTTCCTCTTTCCTAGCTGTATATACGACACAGAACTGGGGCTTCGAGAAGACCGAGTGCATCCACACGGAGCACAAATCCCTTTGCCAAGGAGGAAACCACAGAGCTTATCAGGAAAGATGTGTGCCTGTAATGCCATCCATCCCCAGCATGCTGAAATATGAAATAAATGAGGTGGAGTTTAATTTTAGGCTCTACAAATTTGTAATGTGTTCATCATTCCTGCTGCCATTTTGTATAGCAGGTGGATGTAGGCAGACAGGTTTTGTGAGGAGAGCCGCATTGGAGTTCTGGTTAAATCGAGCACTCAGCCCCTCTTCTGTCCCTTCTCTCATCTTCTCCTGCAGCGATGAGAAAGAGACGCCGCTCGTCTTCGAGGGGTCCCTTCTGGAGATAAGCATCTCTTCTGCTTTCCAGGGGACAGGCTCTTTGGGGGATTTTCCCAAGCGGGACTGCAGACCGGCTTCCCAGCAGAGGGCGCACTGCCCCAGTGCGGCGGCCCCAGAGCAGTTCCTCCTCTCCTGGGGTTGACTTCTCTCCCCACTGGGCTGGTCAGGGATCCTGGAGGGTCAGAAGTGGGCTTCCCGAAGAGAAGAGATGAAGACTCTTGTAAGGGAGAGAATCAAATCAAATCATTTCCGATCTGAATCAGTGACTTTTAAAATGAAAGGTCTAGTTGGCTACTGCTAATGGGCAGCTTTTCGTAATTCTCCGCTCTTAGAAGACGAACTCCCCTTTCTTAAAGCTTCTCTGAACCTTGCATTGTCCGGCATTTGTATCTTTCACTTTAATGAGAGCTAAATAAGAATTATATAGAGAATTTTAATAATTCTCACTGGACAGTTAATTAAGCAGTGAGAAGTCTTTAGAACTGTTACTCTTTCTGCCTTTTACAGACAAGTGCTTCCACAGATTCCAACGAAAGAGGTCACATTTATACACATATATAAAATGATGTGTGGGTTAGTAATTTTTCTCGGTAACAAATGACCTCCCTAACGAGCTGAAATAGGGAAGTTAAAATCCACCTTTTGTGGCCCACTTTCCCTGAACTCTACTCTCCACTTTTCCTCCAACTTTTTTTGCACAGGAAATGAATTCCCTCTACCTTTGGGGGTTGGGGGGTGTGGGCTTAAATGTGTTGATCTCAAGTTTTCCAAACGTGTTGTTCCTCTGTAAATCATGCGGGCACAACCCAGCCTAGTCATTCATTACAGATTCTTTTCTTTTCTTTCTTTCTTTCTTTTTTTTTTTTTTAAACAGCTTCTGTTTTTCTTCATTTTTGATGGATCCTACCATAAACTTCAGCTAGAGTGCAGACGACCATAACATTACTCTCACATAGAGGGTATTTTATTAAGTCCAGCAGTTAAAAATGTACAAAGTTCCTTGTAATAATCCATTCATTCTGTTCTCGCCTGATTCTTGGAGTAAGCCTGCACAATTATTCAAATCCCAGCTTTTAGCTACAGCATACACCTCGCCATGGGGCTATGCCTCTGTAATCTTGCTTTGGTCTTGCATGTCAAATGGAATTAACTCCCATAAGAAATGTGTGCGAAGACAACCCAAAGTGTCTAATCCTGCTGCTGTCTTAAATTTCTGAAACTCTGAGCTGTCATCTTTTTCTATTGCTTTGTTGAAGTTCTCACTTATGCTTCAGTCCATCCAAAGCTGGAGTTTAGGAAAATTTGCATTTTTATATATTTTTTCAGTTATGCTCTCCCTTGGCCTTTTCACATGTTCTCTTTGTAGAAGGATTTTTTTTTCCCTTCCTTCAAATTCCAAGTCCATTTTATACACAGTGGAATTTCAACGAGAGGTGAAATTCACTTTTTTTTTTTTTTCCCTGGGAGTACACAACTTGAAATGCAGACAACACTAGTTGAAGATTCACAAGCCAAATCCAAACAGATCTGGGCTCGTACGCACACGTGCGCACGTGCATGTGTGTGTGTGTCTGGGTGTGTGCGTGTGTGCATCTGTGTGTATGAATGTGTCTCAGAATATTGAATGAGAGAGAGGAGAGAAGGAATAATGATATCATTATTATTATACTTTAACCACTCACCTAGCTAATCACAAAAACTAATTCTATCTCGATTGAATCTCAAACTGCATCATCTCCCTCATGAATAAAATGGTTGGTGAAATGAGCCTGGTGAGTCTACTTGGATGTTGTATTAAGAGTAGATTAGCTCAATGAGTAATTTCGCACTCTTCCTTCTCTAGGGGGCGTTTCAAAATCGTGATGCCAAGAGTGTCCTCTTCCTTCTTCACCATATCCTGGACTCCATTTACCACCTCCTGCTCTTCGTAGACATGAGGAATCTGAGAAAACATTCACTATCTGGAATGCAGAACAAACCCTTCATAAATATGTGGTAAAGCCCTTTGGGTGAGTAAGAACAGCTTGTTCTATTCTTTCTGAGTGACTTACCCTGTTGCCTCCATTTACAAATTGTATCATTCAATCTGGAAATGAAAGCTGCCCAGCTTTTAGTAAACTTTCCTCGCAGCCTGTGTGTTCAGTCTGATAATTACACGTGGTACCTATTTTTAAATCAC
Source organism: Mustela erminea (assembly GCF_009829155.1). Taxonomy (NCBI): domain Eukaryota; kingdom Metazoa; phylum Chordata; class Mammalia; order Carnivora; family Mustelidae; genus Mustela; species Mustela erminea. The sequence goes on from NC_045620.1 coordinate 78,645,035, forward strand.
CAGTTATTCAGCATGGGTTTTCGGAGGTGTCTTGACTAAGTGAGGTGTGGAAGGGTGAAATTGTAACTTGGTGTGGTGGATATTTAATAAGTGGTAAACCACAGCATTCTCCATTTGGAAGTTAATTAAGGCCACTAGCTGACCGGGCTTGTGCAGAAAACATGTTCATGGTTTAACCATGGAAACAGTCACAACAACGCTCAGCTAAAAATAAATGGCCTTAAGAGACATTTTCACTGATCACTCCCGAATGCCTATTTTTTTTTTTTAATAAGGAATTGTCACACTTTTGAGGTAACACCCAGTAGCACCAGCTCCTTCAGAGAAGTTTTGCTTCTGCCTGGCTAGTGGAAATCAAAGTGAAGAGTGACTCGTGGGGACAGCCGCATGACCAGACCGTGTTTTTAATGCTATGTGCACGAATGTCTCTTCGAAGGTACTCATCTGTTCTGTTCTCTTGAACCCCTTTGCCTAGTTAATAATGGCCTTTTATAAGTGGATGCAACTAGTTTTGGCATAAGATAAGTGAACTCTCTAGCATCAGATAGCTTATTTTACCCAAATTTGGGTTTGAGTTTGTTGAAGAGCCCTCCTCTAGTGACAGACAATATAATATGAGTTATGTTTCTGGGTGCTCGTTGTTTTTTCATGATGAAAGTACTGGAATAAGACAATATATTTTACTGTACAATATATTACTTGGGCTAATAGGATTGAAAAAGCACATTAAATGTAAATGTCCTTTCAGCATCTGGATGGTGAAGTTAGATTGTCTTATCAAATGTCTTGATGCTGTTCTAGGATCCAGCAATATTTAGGGAAGCTGAAATAGGTGACAGCCACAAATCAGGCGACTCTGATGAAGGTGTAGCTTAGGTGAAGTGGTATCAAGGAGGCCCAAGTGCCTCTGAGGCTTCGTTAGCCTCCTTGGTTCCGAGTTGTTTTTAATGGAACTATAAGGATTCTGTTTTAAATCACTCTGGTAATGGACACACTGTACTCTTGGTCTCTGAATCCTTCCATGTGATTTTAAAGAACTTTTTTTTTTTTTAAGGATTTTATTTATTTGAGAGAGAAAGAGTGAGCACAAGCAGGGGGAGCAGCAGGCAGAGGGAGAGTGATACGCGGGCTCCCTGCTGAGGAAGGAGCCTGACATGGGACTCCATCTCAGGACCCTGAGATCATGACCTGAGCCCAAGGCAGTCGCTTAACCGACTGAGGCATCCGGGCGCCCCATGTGATTTTAAACTATCTTACCGACATTGGAGCATATTGGGAACAGGCACTACACTAATTCATCTGCCTTCCCATGCATCCACAGTCTAGTGGGTCTCTCTGGGCACCTCTTGAGCAGAATTTTGAGCTCAAATGACACTTCGTCCTTGGCAGGACTTGGTAGAGGAAAGAGAGGCACAATGGAACAAATATTCTTACCACCTTCCAAGATCGGTACCTTGTATGTTGCATACACCATTGTGTAAGCAAATAGAGATCATATCGTATTCTGAGAGCCATAGAAATTCAGGTCTAGATTTAAAACATCTTCCTGTTTCTCCTGCCCATATCTACATCAGAATATTCTGTACAAACTGATCTGGGGTTGCCATCCCTACAAATTCTCACTTGTGGCTCTTTTAAGCCTCAGATGAGCCAGCAGACGTCAATCTCTGCCGATATCGGTTGAGTTTTTCAGGCTCCCTTTTCCTCTTTGGCTACTTTACATGAATACAATTTTGTTGGTTTGTGCCTCCTCCTTCCCACTCTCCTTTCATTTTTGTTATTTGTTCTAATTTAATTTGAAATGCCCAGCATCTGACTGTAATCAGGTGAGGAGGCTCGGGAGACTTCCAGCAAGAGCAGATCTCCTGAAAAGGGTCTTTTGGACACAACAGAATGAGCCTTTATTTATTATCTCAGGGATAACAAAACCTGGAGAGAGCAAGACGGCGTGGCGGCTGTCCTTTCAAGCAGCAGCAACTTAGCGAAACACTCCTGTCCCTAGGGTGTGAACAGACCGCCCCTTGGCTCAAAGTCATCCTGCTGTCCCTGGCTGCTGGTTCTCTAGGCCAACAAAAACAAGCATAACAAAACATACAGAGAAAGTGTCAACAGAAACCCCTCTCTTAGAGCTTGGCTTTTGGAAGTAGACTGGATTTGCAGTCCGCACAAAGGCTCTGGGCAAGGTTTCGTTGGCAGTGGCCCATACTTGACGCTGTGACTCCTGTCCGTGAGGTCGGGGCACGTGGCTGATTAGGCAAATGTGATCTAGTTCTCCTGTGATTCCCTAATGAAAGACCTCAGTTTCCCTATGCACCGAATGAAGACTATTGAAGAGCTGGACTTTGCCAAGAATGATGTGGGCTTAAATTCTAGCTTTATAACCCTCAGTTTCTTTTTTAGTAAACTGGGCACAGCAATATTTCTCTTCCTGATTGTGGTAATCAAGTGAAATACAGGGATGTATTATCATTGTGAAAAATACTAAAATGTTTATAGCAATGCGAAGTTTGGTGTGTAGAGCCGAGGAAACCAGGCTGTGCGCGCGCTTGAGAAATGGGGAAGCACTGCAGAAGTACAAGGTATTATCCTCCTTAGCAGTATTACCTTCAAAATAGTAGGTCATTTTTCTCCAGGCCAGGAGCGGGTGGTGATCCTCATCCCAAAATCAGGCCTGGATCTACCATATGCAGAGGCTCTTCCGCTCTCTTGCAAAGAGGAGACAACTTATGTCTGCCCCTTCCCTTCACAGAAACGTTGCAGAACAGCTCAGTTAGGAGGGATGGAAGGCAGCATCCCTTGGGTTCTTCATGCCACAGATATTACAGATAAGCAATTATCTCGGGTATTTAATGTTCATGTGTTGTGGGTTTTTGGGGAGGGTTGAGAAAAAGTCAAAAGTTCATGACAGCCTGTGGTTCAGTTCCAGCAGGAGAGAGGCATGATGAAGTGTGACACGGACAGCTCTAACCTGTCAGGCCAGAACCTGTGTCCAGCTGCATGATCTCTCCAGGAGGTGGCTATTTTAACTTTTCTGGATTTTTGGTCAAAGCAGGTACTTCATCCTGTCACGTAATCTGCCTAAGACTTGTATGTATAAAGAGAGACAATGAAACCCTTTAGAAAGCAGAGATAGAACAAAGGAAGGATGAAAAGAAATGATAAAATCTATGGTCCAGGCGTATTTGTTCCCTTCGTCCCTAGCATTTAACCCAGAGGCTGTTTTTTTTTGTTTTGTTCTGTTTTGTTTTGTGTTTTTGTTTTTATGTTTCGTGATTGAGAATAGTTGTAGGAGACTGTGACTATGCCGCACCCCCCCCCCCTTAAGTTAACACTCCACTCCCTTAAACCTATGCAGAACCTATCATAGTGTCACATACAGAGTGGGTGCCCAGTGCTTTGTGGTACCAGAGAAATTCGCCAGAATGTTCCACACTCACCAATAAAGTGGAAGGCCCTGGAAGTGTTGACAACATCTAGATGATGGACAGAATACAATGGAGTCTGTTTCTGGCAGTCTGTGGACTAAATGAATCATTGAGCCTTTTTCCTTTTTAAGGGAAGGAGTGGCCATGTCCTGAAGCCTGGACCTCAACCGGAATTGCCTGGCATCTGGGCATTCCCCAGCTGCTTTTAACGCACCCCCACAAGCCTACCTAGGTGGGGAAGGGAAGTGGAGAAGCAGAAAGCAGAAGCTGCTTAAACCCCGCAAGCCTTCATGTCCTCATCTGTAAAATGGGCTGGAGCTTTTGGAGTCTCAAAATTGTAGGAAATGAATGAAATAATGTAGGTTAAACCATCTCCCAGTGGCTGGCTTAGCGGAAGCCTTCCACAAAAGGGAGCAATTTTTATTAGGCGGAAGCATATAACTCTTATCTTTGAAAAGAGCCCCTTCTCTCTCCCGGCCTCCTCCTTCAAGCCTTTGAGGCATTTCTGTAGTAATTGGCTGCTGGGGCTTGGCATCTATCTGTAGAGAAATACATTTTTTGTGAAAGGGCTCTGAGGTGGTGGTGTGAGGCGTTTATTAGTGATCTAAGGCAACAGAAGTTGCCTCTGGTTTTTATTGACGGTTTCTAGCTAGAGGCACAGAAACACACAGGCACTAAAGGGTGAGTTACTGTTGGTTGCTCCTCTCTGGACCAGCAGGGACTTGGCAAGCTCTTGGAGGACAGAGTGTCTTGCATCAATCAACAGTGACCCCTCTGGCTGAATATGTACAGGCATAAAGAGGCTCCTAAATTAGCCTCTGTTCTCCTTAGCTGGGTGTTTAGAAGATGAAATGCAATCCCTGGAGTGGAAGGAAGTGTGTGGTAGAGGACTGAGCCCTACTCTGAAATTCAGGCTGACCCCTCCTGCCCAAAACAAATCTGATGTGGTTTTATTTTCTATGGGCCTATTAAAGTATATATATATTTAATACTCCGACAGCGTGGGAGAAAACAAAGGGAATGGAAGATCCAGGGATAGAAAGGAATAGAAGATCCGGGGATAGAAGGGAATGGGCAGAGGGGATGATACCAAGAACTACTTGTCTGATGAATGAATTAAAATGGAGCAGGGGTGGCTTAGGACTGACTAAAGCATTTTTCCCAGCTGTGTTTTGATGACACAGACTTACCCTCTGGTCAGGCCCAGGAGGTGTGGTAGTAAGCCCACTGGTCAATTTTTAATACCACCCAGAAAATTTTCATGTGTGTATTAAAAATTTCAGTGAGTATTGATTTACCTAAGACTGCTAAAGAGCTGGCTGAAGCCCATAAAACCAGGAGTCATGTACGAGTCACATTTCTAGGGTATGGTTAGGGTGTTCTAGAAACAATGCTCTTATTCCTAAAAAATGTCAACATATACTACAAGGGGTCTTATTCTCCCTCCTCTCTAGTTATAATTTCTCCTTTTGTCAAAAAAGGGAAGAAAAAGAAGGACTCTCCAGGTAAAAGCACAACTTTGTGCCTCATGTTTTCTAGGTTTTTTATAAGGTTCAATAATATTCATTCCAAAGCCTGTTTGAGAGCCGTTAGTATTCAGAAAGGCTGATGACCAAATAGTAAATCCATGAACTCAACATTATTTTTGCGTTATGAAATTTCCATTGCTTGCTTTCTAAGAGCGTTGAGACCAGTATATTGAATCCTGTCCCAGATGCATAGGTCACAAAACTACACCCTGGGCCCTGAAGCCATCCCAGAAACAACCAAGCCAGAAAGTATGGCCAACTCACCACAAACCCAGCCAGGCCTGCTGCTGCCTAAGTGAACTATGGAGGCTCCCTCCACGTCTGCTCACACGCACACTGGTCACCACCACACATGCTTGCACTGTGAAGAACTATGAGAAGTATTTCTTTCTCAGAATCACCAGACCATCTCAGGATCACCTTCCTTGAGGGGGCATACATTGTAGACCTCAGAGGCTGGTGGTGGTCTGGATACACATGAGGATTCCCTTCTTAATAACAATGGTTCACACCTACGGAGTCCTTAGTAAGGCCAGATGCTGTTCACATCACGCTTCCCATATATCAGTGCATTTAAATCTCTCAAGAACCCTATGAACCTGGTCCTATTATAATCCCCACGTATGATGAGGAGTTTAAGGCAAAGAGCTTGAATGATTTCTCCAAGGTTGTAGAACTAACAAGTGGCCGAGCTGGGATGTGAATGAGGCTGTCTGACTCTGCATCGTATCCTCTTCACCACGAAAGCAGACTTACTCCACCCTGTGCTTGCTCCAGAAAACCTGGACAGGGAAGATGGACTCCACGTCCACAAATCATTCCTCTTTTCATCTGGGAGAGAGGGATACTAAGGACATCCAAATTCGGGGAATATTCTTAGAATTTGTTTTCTGGGATCTATAGGTCCTCCCTCTTAAACACCCCAAATTCAAGAGACAGTTTCCAGATTCAAAGTTGTCCGAGTCAGGACTCCGATCTAGGAGCACTCTTAACAATATAGATGCAGTTCTAGGACTCCGTTCTAGGACCATTCTTCACGATATAGATGGCCTCAGGATTCGCATGAGGAGATCAATAGCTCTGAGACCAATATTTTGGACTCTGCTGAAGGAGGTCCATTGCTCTTAGCGGCAAATGAGACAGAAAAACACCAGCTTGAAGGTGTGTACCATGTTATCACAGGTGTGGGATTAACTTGTAGAAATTGTGAGCATTCAAGAATGCCACACAGTGACTCTATTTACTTCTTTTTGAAGACTAATTCAGGAAGGACCTTTGAAATTTATTTTACGCAAAGATACAACTTAGTTCCACTTGTGCCTCCTCCCTCCTCCCCCGGACTCCCCTGCTTCCCACCACCAATACCACCATACATGTTTAAAGTCCTTTAAAGTTTTCAAAGTGCTTTCATATACATACTCCATTCTTTATGTCAGGTCAGGGCAAAATTTTATTGCATTTGGCCAAAGGCCATGTTGAAACTTTAAGAGAAAAAAGGACATACAACATGATCTTTGAAATAAAGGGATTACAACAGAGCAAAGTTAAAGTTAGAAAGAATTTTATATAGAAAGAAATATATATATATATAATTTATATAGAAAGAAATATATATATCTACATCTATGTATAGATATAGATATATAAAACAGACTGACCAAACACTTCATGTTTTTGGGTTTTTTGTTTTTTTTTTTTTAACAGTTCGGTTTATACAAAAACAACTAGAAGATGTAAACAAATTATTTAAAAATAGCATTTATCCATCTTTGATTTTAAACAGCTAATACATGCTCTTGACAGAAAAATTGAGGTATGTGAAAGTGAAAAATCAAAAATATAAACACCATAATCTCATTATGTATAAAAAATGATTATGTTTAGAGTACAATCCTCTAGTTTTATATTACACACACACACACACACACACACACACACACACACACACAATGGAGTTGAAATTTTCTTCATCTTCATGCTACGCTCAGATATGCAGAAAATAAAGGCCGCCCTTTAATTTCTAAAAACTCTGATCTGGCCCATGTAATTCCACTTCACTGAATGGTAAAAACAACTTATTATCCATTAGCAATGTTTCAGTCACTTCTGGTGTGTAGGTCTCCTTTCATTTTAACATTCAATCCATTCAAAGTTATGATGGTTTATATAGAGTGTTCTTTGAAAGACTTAGTCTCTCGAGGAAAATGCTCAGTCTTTCAGAGTCTCCTCTGACTGCCCCCTCCCTCTGTTCCTCAAGATGATGTCCTGGTGTCTGAGAAACAAGGCTAAAGCTAACACAGTCTTCAGCTTAGAATGAAATACGAAAAGGCAGAGAAGGCCACCCTTCTGAGATGACTGATATCAGAAAAGCTCCTGACTCCAGCCCAGGGCGCATGGCTTGCCAATCAAGGGCAACACCTTTGAAGCGCACGTTTCTGCACAGCTTTCCTGACCCTCAGGTACATGCCTGCTGAGGGGCTTGATTAGAGGCAGAGGAAAGCGGTGCTTGAGTCCTTGCCCTGTGTCTGGTCCTGCAGCTCTCCATGGCGAGGTCTCTCCTCAGACTGGCTGCTCTTTGCCCTGCGGGTGTCTACAGCAGGTTTGAACGTCAGTACTCCCAGATGACCCCCGGAGAACCCCAGTTTTTTTTTTTTTTTTTTTTTTTAAGATTTTATTTATTTATCTGACAGAGAGAAATCACAAGTAGGCAGAGAGGCAGGCAGAGAGAGAGAGAGGAGGAAGCAGGCTCCCTGCTGAGCAGAGAGCCCGATGCGGGACTCGATCCCAGGACCCTGAGATCATGACCTGAGCCGAAGGCAGCGGCTTAACCACTGAGCCACCCAGGCGCCCCGAGAACCCCAGTTTTGGTTGATGCTTTTGGAGTCTATGCTATATACTGTAGCCAGCCTCTGTCCTGGAACGTCCTCTCCTAGTGTCTGCAGGGAAGGCACCAGACTCCCCCACCACAGGGAGCCGGAGGCTCAGCCCACAGTGCTCAACAAAGCTGTTCTGAGTCCTCTCTGAAGAACATTAACAATCTTCTGGGTCTTATCCAGGCTACATGGGAAGTGGGAACAGCTTATAGAATGTAAATTCTCTGCCTTCCTCTTCCTACCTAGGCAACACCACTGGATTCCTTTTCTGTGGTCATCTAATCTAATCAACATTGTGCATCTAATTGAGATCATTTCAGCTTCTACCTGAGTTAGAACTGTTAAATTAATGGAAGGTGAGAGGAATAAAGGGCGAGGTTTTAAGAGATTTCTGTCAAATTTACAATGTGCATTCTATGTCTCATCCCAAGTTCATCCATTTTCCCCCGAAGAACTTGAACCTCTGTGGAAGTGTTTGAGTGCTGCACCTCCTGAGTCCAGAAGCATTTTCAAGGGAATCATCTGCTTCAGTGTTTTTGGCTTCTGCTAAGTTTATGTTTGTCATCTAGAACAGCTTTTGGTGAAAACTCACAGCATTCTATACAGAACCAATTTTAGCCGAAAGTTTGCATTTCCTCTCAAATTCTCACTTCTTTCTTTTTAAAAATAATTAGTGCTTTTTGCAATTGTTACGAAATTTGAACAGTAGCCTTTTGAAACTTATACAGAACGAAACAGCAGAATCTTCAACATTGAAAAGATAAGAGGTTTTCTTCTGGTTAATTAAAGGAGAAAGAATTATGGAACTTTATAGCCGTTTAATTATGTCATTAACGTGAGGGTTGGCTAGCAATGGGGGGAGAGACTGCCGTGGGCCACCCTGTAGAATGAGCCTGATCTTTTCAGGGCTCTGTCAGTACTCAGACGGTGACTTGCTGCATTTTTGAACGATTGTTAACTAGACAGACACATTCGTTAGAAAGATATTTAATAACTTCATTAAAATGACATCAGTACATATTTTCCTAGTAAAACTACTAGGAAAACTACTTGTTGCTGTTGTTGTTAGAAGTGTTAAACATGGACAGGTCACCTCTGAATATTAAAAGCTAGAAGTGAAAATTTTCCTTCAATGGGGTCAGCAGTGTGGTTAGGCACACTTCCGGACACGTACGTCAGATAGAAAAAACAATGGTACCTTTGGCGTACTGATCCTCGATGGTACTTTTTTTTTATTTATTTACTTTATAAATCAGTATTACTTATTTAATCCTATTACCATGGCCTTTATTTTCCCTCATTTAATCTTCTCGACAAACCTATGAGGTAGGTTTTATTATACCTGTTTTATAGACAATGGCAACTGGGCCTCAGAGACATTAACTAACCTGCCCTACATCCTATAGCTAATGAGTGGGATTTTGTCTAGGCATTAATGACTAAAAGACCATTTTCTTAGCTACTTTGATGCACTACCTCCTTTCCCTACACTCTCCTACCACATTTGTTATGAAGCTCAAATATAACCAGGCATGTAAATACATAAACAATTTTCAACCAGGCAAATTCTTTTCAAGGTATTTTCCCCTCTCTATGTTGTTAAGTTTTTGTATCTTTGCAATGTTGATAAAAATATGTAAAGGAAGAAAATGGAAAATAACAATTTCTGACATGTGTTGATGATTATAAAAAACTAAAAAGAAGAAAGGATATAATGACTTCTGCCTGCTTGCACCATTTTTGATTTGCCTTTGGTTTCTGTCAGAAGAATAATAAAATTATTTATAGTTTGTGCATTAGAATTTGTGGTAGGGAGGGAATTACCTAGGATTTTCCCTGATTTGTATCACAATTAATAAAGAAATGTGGTCGAACTCCTTCCTATTAATGTTATCCCTCGAAAGAAAAGTTGTCTCGGAAATTACATGCTCTCTGGGAGATATGCTCTCCTACTAAAATATCTTCTTTGAAAAAGACATAGACATACATGAGAAACAATTTTTTTTTTCAGAAAGTATTAGAATAAGATTTGCTGTTAGAACAATAAATCTGTGTAGCCTTCCAGGATGGTCGGAGTAGAAGTTAGAGCAGAGTGATACAGAGAGAAGGAAAGGTAAATATCATAAAAGACTAACTCTTCCATGTCATTGGCACAATTTCATTCTGAGAAATATAAAACATGAAAAAATAGAAAGCAAACATGAAACGAACCTTTTGGGGGATATACATTTACTTCACAAATTCAATTAACCAAACGTTTTCCAGCTCTCTTCAAAATGCCTTCTGCTAAGTCAGAAAACTTTTAAATTGACGACATAAACTCTTGACCCCTTGTCCTCAGGCGCCTTATCTTGTCTAATCAATCAACCCACAAGAATTGTTTTTGAGTTTCTATGAAGTGTTCCAGACTCTGATGATCCCTGGTCTCTTCCCACCCTCATCTTGGCAGACCAAATTCCATCCTGGTTTCTCCTTTTTTATACAATTTGGTCTTCTTTTTACATTCTAGGCTTTCTTCGTTTACTTTTTAATCTCTCTTTACAGATTCCCAGTGCCATTCCAAGAAAAAAAAAAAAAAATAAAGGCACTTTCAACAAGTAAATAAAACTGCTTCGATCAATAGATTTTTGCTATGCTCTCTCCCAGAATAATTGTTGTTTTTTGTTTCCTTGCCATTTTTTTGTTTCTTTGCTATTTTTTCATGTTCCTTGAAATTGTGGTAAAGTATGTATGGTATATACCAGGAGAGAGTCTTCTAGGACTCTGCAAACTTTTTTCCCCCTCTTCCATTAGTACTAAAGTGTATATCTGGTCAACCCGTAATTTTCCTTCAGGGGTATACTGGTATTTACTTTCTTATATGGAGCCACCTTTCCTATAAGCATAAACAAAAACATGTTTGGGATCATTTCTTTCACATCATGATCTCCCTGCTGTATCTCCTCTTCTATTTCAAGTCCCACTCTCTGTTGGTCCTTCAGTATCACTGAGATGCCCTACTTTTGTGTTCTTATGATATATTGTTCAGTTGCAGCATTTACTCTAAAACAACATCATCCAACTATTTGCCTTCCTTCTCCAGTAGACACCTCGGTGGCAAGAACTGTATCTAACTTATATATCCCCAAGACTTAGCACAGGATGTCGTCCATGGAAGAGGCTGGGTGACAATAGATGGAAACTAAACTGTTCAGTAGAATTACGGCATGAACTGAAGGGTGGGATATTTGGGCTAAGGGAAAGGATTGCTAAGGAAGAATAAGAAAGTAATATGAGTTGATTTGGAGATTATAAAAAGCTAAAAACCAAGTTCTGTTCATATCTGCGGAGTTCTTCACTTTTCATCGGTGGAAAGAGGAGAAAGTACTTTGCTTGATGCACAGGCATAATCTAGCTCCTCCCAAGTTAGAGTTTCCAGCAGAGTGAAGAACTAAGCACAGGCCTGCATTATTCGCTGATGTCATCTTAACGTCTTCCATAACTAAGTAGACTGTAAGAAGCTTCTCTGAGCTCTGAAAGTTGGTTCTTTTTAACATACAGGTATCGGGAGCCTATTTTGTGCTACAACTGAGGATATAAAGACAACTGGGACATTGTCTCATAATAATTCCCTTTACTCAACCAAATTAGCTATTCTCATCACTACAGCTGTCTCTATGTCAGACGTTCATAACACCACTGGAGGAGATCTCTAGTCCTTTCTTGTGCAGAACTCCAAATGGCTTCTTTTCCTATAAGTACACCATTCTTCTCTGCCCACTGCCAATTTCACCTTAAGTTTTCAGTAAATGAGATAGCCTACTCAGGTTCCAATAGTTAGTGTTAAATTGGTAGTTTCTTGGGGCGCCTGGGTGGCTCATTCGGTTAAGCATCTGCCCTTGGCTCAGGTCATGATCTCAGGGTCCTGGGATCTAACCCCCTGCTAAACAGGGAATCTGTTTAGCATCTTCGAGGTTTTGTTTGGTGAAATTCTGAGATACTTATAACCAACTTGGCACATAACCCCACTCTCTGTGGTTGTGAGTCTGCCCCCACTGAAGGTCATTCTTCACCCTGATGGCTCAGGAACTTCTCAAGGGCATGGGCTACACCTCCAGGCTTTAGATCCCAGATGACCACCCCATCCAGAGCACCACTCCCACTAAATTATTGCAGCAGTAGGTTTTGTCAAGTGTTTTGTTACTATTACAATATGGATTGTCATTTTTTCCCAGCTTCTTATTATAGTTTTTTATCATTACTTCTCTACTTACTACATGACCCCAAACCAAATGATGCATATTTTAAAAGATTTTTGACAGCAGAAGGCCATTTCTGGTATAATTTCTTTCTTTCTTTCTTTTTTTTAATATTTACCTTTTTTTAAGATTTTATTTATTAATTTGACAGAGAGAGATCACAAGTAGGCAGAGAGAGAGAGAGAGGAGGAAGCAGGCTCCCTGCCAAGCAGAGAGCCTGATTCAGGACTCGATCCCAGGACCCTGAGATCATGACCTGAGTCGAAGGCAGAAGCTTAACCCACTGAGCCACCCAGGCACCCAATTTCTGGTGTAATTTTTATGTTAATTAGCAACTGCCACATTAATGATGAATGATAAGCCTCATACTCAAACCCAAATATCAGAGGCTCAAACAAGTGTTTATTTTCTTGTTAATGGTCCCATGGGTTGGCTGAAACAGCACTACTTTAGGTCATGGGAGTTTGATTCTAAGCTTCTGAGTAGATTCAGTTTTGTTCTAACAGTGTCTTCATTCTTCTTCAAAAAATAACTACTTATGACATACTTTTCTTTTAGGGACTAGTAAGAGCACCAGGACACCAGCAAGACAGACAGCATGTTTAAACTCTCTGTTCTTATCAAGTCTGCCAACATTTAATTAACCAGTGCAAGTTAGTCACATGGCTAATCCTAATGTCAGTTGGGTGGGGGTCATTTTCTATCTGTAGTTACATGGCATGTGTATCACAGCAGGATGGGAATCAAGAATTGAGAACAGTTCAGTCTAGCACACATGCCAACAAGAAAATATCAACTAGTATAAAGGCTGTTAAGAAAATAAAGCAGAGTCATGTTTAGAGAATGCCCAGAAAACTGTGAAGAATAGTTCTTGGAGATGACATTTACACTGAGGCTGAATGTCTTCCAGCCTGAGGCAATAGATGGTGTAAAGACCCGGATGCAGGGATGAGCCAAAGGTGATGGGGAAACTGAAATAAGACCATGGGGAGGATGGTAGGCGATGAAATCAACGAAGCAGGTAAAGGCCAGGTTATCTAGACCTCTGTTAAAATTACTGTTACATGCAATAGCATTCTGGACATTTCAGAGGATTATTTACCAAATGCGGAAAAACAACTGTGAGTTTTCCTGGTTGTCATGATAACCCATGAGTTCAACCATTCTGGATGCTCTTATACAAATTGAATTGTATAATCACTTCCAAATAATTCGCCCTTTTACTAGTTCTTTATAAGCTACAAAAGTGTCGGCCTCCTAAGTTTTTTCAATCAGAATCCCCAAAGATACAAAGGATTCCTGGCCAGGGAGGGACCTGCTAAAACACTTAGAGAAAACGGAGGCCTCTGAACCTGCTTGGATTCTTAACAACTGCAGGTACTTATTCCCCCCTGAGCTTCTTAGCGCTAAATGGAGGTATAAAGGCGTTGGAGTCTCCTTTTTCCCCTTACTCTTGCTCTTGGGAAAAACCTCTTATCCTGTTGCTCCCCAGAGGGTCTTCTAGATCTAAAATAACAACAACTTCGATTGCTGGGGACATCTCCTCCTGGGGAATTGACATGCTGGCAGTCTGGATGGGGTGGTCATCTGGGATGTAAACCCTGGAGGTGTAGCCCATGCCCTTGAGAAGTTCCTGAGTGATCAGGGTAAAGAATGACCTTCAGTGGGGGCATACTCACAACCACAGAGAGTGGGGTTAAGTGCCCAGTTGGTTATAAGTATCTCAGAATTTCACTAAATGAAACCTCGAATACGCTAAACTTTCAAATGCCCCAAATCACGAGGTCTTGAGTACTTTCTAGAAATGACCCGTTGGGTCTTTGTGCCGTGAGAAGACTTTTGTTAAAAATCGGTGTTTAATTACCAGATTTTCTTTTGTCTTCATCTTTCTATAGACTTGAGGAAAAGAGAACTATTTTCTTTTCAAATACATGAAAAAAAGTAAATGAAAACCAGAGACAGGGAGAAGCTACCGCTGTTCCTGGGTTATAATGACACCTCCACAGGTGTGCCCTTGACTTCCATTAAGAATGGCCAGCTAAACAGGTGAAATACACAGCTGTAAATTTTCACCGCAGTATCTTTTAGCAAGAAAGGGGCCGTGTCTAGATGAATCAGAATATGTTGGCTGGCAGAGCTCAGACACAATAACATGGTTTTTCAGGAGAAATAAACGCAACGGTGTTTATTTCACACGCATTTGTTTGTCAGACTTCAGAGCACCGGGCAGAGATCAGTGAAGCCTCGCCACCTGTCCCATAGGTTGCACCTCATTTTCAGGTGGGTCTCTGAGGTCATTAGCACTGAGGCAGCCCGTCCTCTGTTCAGCTCCTGTGCTACAAGATAGGACAGGAATCCCGCCAGGAGGAGGACGTGGGTCCTGGCTCCTAAGCATCCCTGGTGGACTCCAGCTGCCAGCACCGCCCAAAGAAGAGAGCATGCCGCCCGGCCTGAAGAAAGCTCCCAGCCCAGGAGAGAGGCAGGTTAAAAGCCTATAGGATGGTTCAATCAAAGGCATTGCCTTCCTCTGTCCTGCACCGCTATTGTACGTTGGAACACATGCTGCTAGGAGACAAAGAGGACACACGTTTATTTTCAAGCGGAGGACTTCGGAACCACTTGGGAAGAATATTCTTGATTGAGAACCAAAACATTCCATGATGCTTAACAAACCTGCAAATTGAAAAATCAGCATCGGCCTGTGCAGCCAGGAGGCAGGAGAAGGACCTATACCCTGGAAAAAAAAAAATTCAAAATATTCCTTAAATGATATTTGTGTGTATTTGCAAAATTACCGCTTTCCGAATCAGAGTCTCAAGCTGTTTTCGTCTGAGAACATATGTTGTGCCGTGAGACAATATCTCATCTGCCACCCATGACATACCCCACCGCATCGCGTAATGGACAGTCCCGCGAATAAGGCTGCAGCTCAGCCAATGCCCCTGTAATAATATTTTAAAATAAATGATATGCATCATTAAATCACCGAGGATGACTAACTCAATTTTAGAAAACCCACAACTCCAGCAATCCTAGTTACAGCTCTGATTTGAATATTTTCACTTTCACCTGAGCAGCCAGTGGGAGCCAGCCAAGCAGACTTGCGTCGAGGCTGTGCTCTCAAAGGAGCAGGAAGGAACCTGTGATGATGTAGTTACAGGAACGTCGGCTTCATGCCTCCCGTCCGCCTGGGCTTTTTAGACTTTTCCTGTCTCCCTTCTTGCCTTCTTATTTACATATCACAGGCATCCTCTTTGTAAAGTTATTTTAAATAATTTATTAGATTGATCTTTTTAAAATTCTACCCTGGCTAAATGTCATAAGGAGTGAGAGAGAGAGAGAGAAAAAAAAAAGTCTTCTAAACTTATTTAAAGGTTTCTACTGGAGTAGGCCAGTTACCTGCTTCACTGCTGATATTCTAAAAATACCTCCATGTCTGTACTATTATCCATTCTTCACGTCCAATTGCTCTGTTATGGTAATAGTCAGAAGCACACCATGCAGTAATTACTTACAGCTGACTGAAGAAAAGAATATTCAACTCCCCCACTGTTCCACTAGAAGGTCTTTATGCACTATTAACTCATTCCTGTTTATTAATACTCTACTGGTAATTCAGACTGCTGCCTCTCAGGTTTGTAATAGGAGGACTATTAAACAGCAATTACTGACCATATGGGTTGGCGAATATTTGTTGTTTTTTTTGGTGGGCATCCCCCCCCCCCCGACTTGTTTTTTAAGAAGCCATATTACAACATAGTAAAAGTAACATCACATCTGCATGAGATTAACAGGCTTGGCAATATTTCTCCCCTAGAAAATGTGAATTTATTCACAGATTATCATTACTGGCTTAGGAGACCGAGATCATGGGAGAAAAGAAAATGGGGGAAGATGATGCATGTGTGGAAAGAGCCCTCCTTTGGACCAGATCTTGGCTCTTATCTTCCCTCTGTCACTCCATAGGCTGTTTTCTCTTCCTGCCTTGGAGAGACACTGACCCACGCTCAGCTTCTGAAAAAAACAAGCTTATTTATGGAGGAAGCCAAATAGAATACCATTTTCCCTTTCGAGTTCCCCCCGAGCATTGGGAAGTAGCCGCAGTTAGTAAATGCATCCCCCAAAGAGCAGGTGACAGGACCCTGGGATAGGGCCCTGGGAGATGGCGAAAGTCCCCTCCTGGGAGAGGGATGGCATGAGTAATGGGTTCAAGTGGGGCAGGCAGGTGGTAAACGATGATTATGGTAATAATAATGTATGGCTCTCTCACAGGTAGTGAGCTCTAAGCACGTGGCATGCATTAAACGCATTGAAATGGAGATGCATCTTTGAGATAAATAAGAGACCAGGAGCTGATGTCCATGGAGGGACTGAGGGGTTGAGATCTGGAGCAGGTCAGTCACTTGGGGGGCCACCTGCACAGAGGCCGTGGCAGAGACTGCATGTCTGGGCTCCCACACAGCCAGCTTTGGCTCAGGAGAGGGCCAGCCTCCTTAGTGCTCCTTGGGGCTTCTCTTCCACTTTTTCCGCATTCCCAGAAGTATCGTTCTCTGTGTCCAAACCCATTCAGCCTGTCAACAAACAGGTCAAACCTCTAAAAACCCTAGCATGCCCCAATCTCACCATTTCTGTTCTGCCAAGCAAATCGGGTGTTCACCCTTGGTAGGTGACTGTAGCTGGTTTAGCACTCTGCCTTTGTCACCTGCTGGTATTACTGGTGAGATGATTTTCTCTTACACACACTCTAAATCCTTGAAGACAGAAGCCCTGTTCTTTAAACTTATAACTTTTCTTCTATTTATCCCTGTACTTCATTTGGTAATGGACACCCATTTGGTGTTAAGCAGAGGTTGGAAGAATTCAATGGAAATATGTAAGGGAAATGTTTTCCTACTCTATGGAGAGGTAGGAGTTACAGTTTCTGTGTTAACTATGGAAAAATAAACAAAAAAATAACAAAAATAAACAACAAAAACGAAATGACAAATATCAGCCCCAGAGCATAATAGTACCAAGCGAATGCATAACATATAATTGATGTTCAGCGAAATGAATTCAATTAAGCGTGTTAAATCTTCACAGTGGGTCTAAGCCCCAGGGAAAAAGCAAGAAATTTACCTCATCCATGACCTGATTTGAGCTAGAATCCCGGATTGTTTATGGACTGGAGGATCCTTGAGGGGAAGGGGTACTTCTCGAAGATTCTCTGTGGTGAGCGCCTTTAAACACTCAGCCTGATCCCAGGCCGGATCAAACCGACTTGGGATGATTCCAATAACACCCTAGCCTCCGCCTGCCCCTGATGTCTCATAGATAAAAGGAGCTTGTAGGCACCTTAGAGATTAGGTACTCCAGTGGATTTCCAAGGTAATTTTATTTTTATTACAATTGTTTTTAATGCAGAATTTATTTTTTTCCCATTAAGCATTATGCAAGATACTGACACAGATGAAGACAGAACAGCTCTGGTTGCAGTCAGGTTGGGAGGTGTGGATGCCCAGTGTGATGATGCAACTGATAAAGCCACGGTGACCCTCCTAGGAGACCCTGCTGCACCTCTGTGAAACCATCTGAACCCAGTATGAAAAGCATTTTTCTACCCCAGACCCCTTTGGATACAAGTGTGTAGACTGAATGGCGGCTCATCTCAAATCCACACAGTTAGACAGCAGCAGGATTATCTCTGCAACCCAGTCTCTTGGCTAATTGGCCAAGTTGTTTGGTTTGGTTTTGTTTTTTCCCCTGTATCACCTACCTGTGCTAGTGACCAGCAGGCCACTGTTAACAGGTACGTGTGGGACATGGGAGGACCAGTACATTGGGCCTCCTCCTAACGCAGAGCTCAGTCAAGTCTGAAGTCCGACGAGTCATGGTGAGTTGGATGGAGTAAGCAGAAGCCCTTGACGATCCTAAGTGCCACACAAGCATGGGGTAGGGGTGGTGCATTCCCTCTTGGCCACCCCTGCACTCCATGGTTGAATCTCAGCTCTAGATTCAGCTTGTCTGGGTGTCTTACGCGTGTCTGAGCCTGGATCACATGCGTGTACCCGTCTCAGTCCAGCCCCAGTTGAGTGGAACTGCTACAGAGACTGGCTCAGCGTGCTGGAAATTCTTCATCTCCTGCTCATAGCACAGTAGATGTTATGTTGTCATCTTTTATAGTGTTTAAGCATGGGGTAGGGTGGGAATGTCCAGACTGCACACTGTCTTTTCATTCTTTACTGATGGAGGCACCAAGATGTAGGAAACAATACGACGTGGGGACTTGGGAGATCTGGATTCCAGACCAGATTTTTTACCAGTTAGCTATGTGTTTTGGGGACATAGAATTTAACCTCTCTGTACCCCATGTCCTCATCTCCAAAATAATGGCCTCTGGCCCAGATTTGCTTCTAAAATATCTTTGGCTTTACTGGGCCATCAAAAAAAGTATAATGGTCTCTATATAGTAACTCTGAGTTAAATTGTATTAATTGTATTAAAACCAATGATTATAAATAGTCACATTATGAATAAAATGCTCACATATGCCAAGAATTTTAAATTAGGCTGCATGACAAAAACATTTATTTCTGATATCAGTGAAAACTCGAGATTAGTCAGTAAAGATGGTATTAAGCCTTGTAAATATCATCCAACTGTGACTTGGAGCTGTGGAACTCTCCCCATGGGCGAGAACATCTGGGCAGTCTGTTGGCTTCATTGCAGGCTTTCACTTGTTCAGTACGGTCTTACTTTGTTCTTACCATGTCTCATGGCAATAAACATATATTAAGTTGATGTGATTGATTCATTCAGTAAGTGTTATTTGATGCATCTTTAAGGAGGAACCTGCTACATATGTAACACTATGTTTATTGTTAATAATAATAATAATAACAAATAACAATAATAAGAGTGAAAAGGTAAGACCCCGATGGTGAAGGGCTAATACTCTCATCCAGGAGGGAAAATGTATATGGTAAAAAGATAAATAACTGCAGATGACAGTGATAATAAGAATCCAAGAGAAGTATAAAGGCTACAAGGGCTGGGAGTGTGGGGGGGTGGCTACATGACTAGTGTGGACCCGAAGGGTCCCAGCAGGCCGCTGGCTGTTCCTTGACATGTGATAATATTAGCACAGGTGGAGAGGATGAGGGAGGTCACTTGGGTAAGGGAAGAATATGTGCAAAATCAGTGAATTGGATAAGATTAAGACGTGTGTGAATTCAGTAATGATCCAGGTCCATCTGGAGAAAGGGATTCTGTAAGAGACTAGTGGGAGCAGTGAGTGCAGAGTCTTCCATTTTGAAGAAGTATGGAAAGTCAGGTGCAGGATTTTGGCCATTCTCTCACAGGCAGAGAGATTTTTCTTTTCTTTTTCTTTTTCCTTTTTCTTTTTTAAGGTGTTTTGATTAATGGAAAAGTTTTTATTAGTGAAATCACCGTAAGAGTCCTAAGGACCAACGTGGAAAGAAAAAGGGAGACTGCAGACAATCACTGGGGGAGCAGGTGAGATGAGAGACATGTGACAATGTCAGAGAACACGACAGGCAGCAGAGCTTGGAGGGCCCACGATGGAGGCAGAGACCAGACAGAGCCTCCATTTCGGGGTTCGGGTCCTCTTGCCCTAGATTCTATAGGCCAGAAGGTAGTGTGAGGTACAAAAGGAGATGTCTAGAGGAGGATACTGGAGGAAGAGAAGAATAAAAGGAAGAAATGGAGAGAAGATAGATGGAGACAGAGAATCAGACAACAGTGAGGGATGAGAGGAACAAAGAGCACATGGCCAATGAGGTGGAAGACAAAGGAGATTAATCAAAATTATTATGTGGCAGGTCGGAGTTCAACTCACAGACTCAGGTGTGCAAGTAAATATAGCCAATTTTATGTGAATTTTCCTCCTTCTATTGCAAGGCCCTGTTTTGCAGGAGGCAGTCATGTCAACCCAGTCTCTCCAACTTCCTCCCATCAAATCCCTGTGGTCGTCTCTCATTTCCAGCGCCTTCCATAGTACCAAGATGATGGAGGTGGCCAGAAGGGGTGGGGCATCTGCCATTGGTTGCCATCTGTCTGCTGGGCAAGTGTCAATACTGCCATAGTCACCGTACCACACAGATCAGCTCTGAGGCAAGCTGCATTCAGGGCCTCCCAGCTGCCATGCTCTCCTCCTCTGCTACAGAATCATGGTGCTTGTGCCATGCTGGGGGTGGGGAAGTTCACCAGCCCATAGCCTGGAAGGACCATGCAGTACTGTCTTCTTAGCAGAGTTGCTATATCCCTGACTGGGTCTTCCTTGCTTTCAGAAAACAAAGGTATCTGAGGTTCTGTCCCCCTGGCTTCTCCCCACCCCCAGAGATCCAACCCCATAGTAGGACCCACCTGTTACTAGATCTTCCTCCCTTCTACTCCAACTTCCCTCCTCACCCTCCCCCACAAATCCAGACAAGTGTCTTTACTATTGAGGACATCCCATCTATGATGAGGCTCAAACATTTATAAGCAAGAATAATGACATAGACAGTTATGTGACTTTACTTAAGGTCACACATCTTATTAGTGAAAAAAAACAAGAGTAAAAATGAAAATATACCAGCTTGACTACCTTTTTCTTTTCCTTCATCCATCCCTTCTCTCCTTTGCTCTCTGTTTTTCTCCTTCTTTCTTTCTTTATTGATTTCTTTCTCTTCTTTCCTCCTGGCCTCCAAGAGGACTTATTACATGCCAGGTAGTACTGGGTATGGGTACTGGGTATATGACACTGAACAAAGGGAACATACTGCTTTCATGAGCTGCCATTCTAGTAGGGGAGATGGACATTGAACATGTACATACACAGACTCACAACTTAAGTCGTGGTCAGTTCTCTGCTCACTTTGGCAGCACATATACTAAAATTGGAATGATACAGAGGTAAGCATGGCCCCTGTGCAAGGATGACAGGCAAATTCATGAAGCATTCCACATTTTTTAGAGAACTAATGGTTACCAGAAGGGTGGTGGGCAGGGGGATGGATTGAAAAGGCAATAGGAGTTAAGGAGTGGACTTGTGGTGCGCACCAGGTGATGTACGAAAGTGTTGAATCATATGTTGTACACCTGAAACTAATACAGCACTGTATATTAACTAACTGGAATTAAATAGAAACTTAAGTAAGTTGTGATCAGTACTGTGGGTTCTATGAGAAAGCTCTATGAAGGACTTTTTTTAGGTTAGGTAATCAAGGAAGATCTTTCAGGGAAGACACATTTGAGCTGAGAACTCGAAGACAGCAGTGGGAGCATTGCAGGTAGGATGTCATAGACCAAGACCCGGATATGTCCATGGAGCTCAAAAACACTTGTGTGACATAAATACTTCAAAAGGGGAAATGGAACAGGATGTGGTTGCGGAAAGAGACAAGATCAAAGTCTATAGGGCTATATCAGGCAAGGTAAGAAATTTGGATTTTATTTTAAGTTTAATAGGAAATAAACTTAAGCAGTGGAATGACATAATATGATTGACATTTTAAAAATGATTCTGGCTGCCCTGTGGAAAATAGGTTGAAGCGAGGAAGGATGGAAAAGAAGAGAGTCGTGGGAATTGGGGGCTCTTCCGGTAGTCCTGGAGAGAGATGACATGACACGGCTCTGGAGCAGAGTCCTCCAAGTGCAGATGGAAAGAAATGGAAGAATCAGGTCATGTTTTGGAGGAAGAGTGGTCAGATTATTGGATTTGAAGTGTTAGGGGAACAAATGTCCCCAGATGCAGACATGAATGACTGGTTGTATGTGGTTCAATTTACTGATGAGAAAGACTATGAAAAGAACAGATTTGGACAGGAAGATTTTTTTTTTAAAGATTTTATTTATTTATTTATTTATTTATTTATTTATTTATTTTGAGGGCATGGTGAGGGGCAGAGGGAGAGGGAGAAAGAAAATCCCCAGAAGATTCTTCACTGAGCACGGAGCCCAATGTGGGGCTTGACCTTAGACCTGAGATCATGACCTGAACCAAAGTCAAGAATCAGACACCCAACCAACTGAGCCAGGCATGCCTGGACAAGAAGATCTTTGGTTTCCTGCCAGAAGATATTTCATCTTGTTTTGTTGTGACCATAGCAGAGACAATGATGTAGACTAACTCAGTGTTTCCAATTCCTGAGCATGAGAAAGAAAACATTTACCAGCCTTGTCATAAATTGCAATCTTTTTTTTTTTTAAAGATTTTATTCATTTATTTGACAGAGAGGGATCACAAGCAGGCAGACAGGCAGGCAGAAAGAGAGAGAGAGAGAGAGAGAGAGAGAGAGAGATGGGGCAGGCAGAAAGAGAGAGAGAGAGAGAGAGATGGGGAAGCAGGCTCCCCACTGCACAGAGAGCCCGACTCGGGGCTCTATCCCAGGACCCTGAGATCATGACCTGAGCCAAAAGCAGAGGCTTAACCCACTGAGCCGCCCAGGCACCCCATAAACTTCAATCTTTTAAGCAAATTCAAGAAAATGGATTTTAAGGAAAATCCAACTCGTGGATTTTAAGGAAAATCCAACATTCGTCTGTACTCTTGAGTGTTTAGGTCAGTTGTATCATGTGCCAGAATCCTACAGGACAGTGTGATACTGGGCATCTCTCTTCTACTCTCTGCTCAGTGGCATCAGGTTGGGAGTCTGAAGTCAGCCATGGTGGGAGCATTTGTACCTTGAAAATGAGTACATACTGCTAATCAGAGCTTGGTAAATTGTTGATTTGAAAACTTATGAAAACGGTGGGGGAAATGTCAATAATACAGATTAAAGGTATCTTGGGTTAGTAGTGGTTACACTATGAGCAGCATAAAAAGTTAAGAAAACATTCAAGACGATTATCTAATCAGCAGAGAAGTTGCCAATATCATTGATGGAGGAAAGTTCCAGCACTCATCTCTGCAGTTGCACTTTCGTCGAACTTGCCAATGTAAAAAGGTTATTGAGTCAGAGATTGAATAAACAGGTGTGCCATTTTTTCAATGGCAAGAGAGTGGTGTATTTCTATCTATAGGCAATCTTCATAGCCATGGTTTTGGTTGCCTTTTTTTTTTTTAAATATATATATGAGGTAGCACAACAGTCTCAGCAAAGTCCTGTACTGCAACACCAGTAAAGCTACATGAATTTAGGGTAAGGAAGGAAAACTGCTCTCTCTCTTTCAGACCCTGCCTCCAACTCCTCACCACCCATTGTTCATTCTGCATCCTATAACTCCGTCCACTTTGTCATCCACTCTGTCTGCTGACATTGCCCTTGTCAAGCTCTTTGTCATAGCTCTCCAAGCTCCAAGTAGTTCCAGGGTGTCCCTCTTGGTTTTCTGCCACATTAATGGTAGAAGTATTTACTTTAGAATGATGATGGAGCCAGATTCAGGTACTCCAGAAGATGTGGTATAGAGATACAAGGGAATATTATTCAGCCACGAGAAAGCGGGAATTCTGCTGTTTGCAACAACTTGGGTGGACCTTAAGGGCATTTAGCTGAGTGAGGTAAGAGAAAGACAAACACTTTATGATATCACTTATATGTGGACTATAAAGGAGCCAAACTTAGAAAAACAGAGTAGAGTAGTAATTACCGGGGTTGGGGAAAACGGGGACATATAGGTCATAGGTCATAAACTTTGAGTTATAAGGTTAAGGCTGGGGATCTAATGTACAGCATGGTGAGTAGAGCTAGTTACAAAGAATGTTGTATGTTACAAAGAGAGTAGATCTTAAATGTCCTCACCATCAAAAGAAAATGCTAATTGTGGGACATGATGGAGGGAGTGACTAATGCTATAGTGGTAATTATTTTATAATTTTTAAATATATCAAATCAACACACTGTAAAACAAACTTACACAATGTTAAATTTCAATTACATCTCAATAAAGTTAGCAAAAATAAATACAAAAAATTCAATACTGGTCTTCGTGGTCTGAAAGACAGTGTCTGGACATTTTGTTATGTATATAAGGCCCTTACACGGTGTCCCTATCCTGCTTTCAAACCTTAGCTTCCATTTCTCTCTCACTGACCTCACACAGCCACATGACCACTTGCTGGTCAATGAATATGCCATGCACTTTCCAATGTCCATGGCTTTTCCCATTTTCCAACGTGTGATCTCATTGTTTTAAAGCCTGGTCAAATGTTACGCTCTCATTTAAGCTTTCCTCAGCCTCTCCAGATCATGGTCCTGCCAACGCGTCTCTCTCTCCAGCAGCACATTGTCTTATCATGAATCAGGTAGGTGTCTGACCTGTCCCTAAGCCTTGAGGGCAGGCACCTCAGACCCACCAGTGCTCAGCATAAAGCAGACATTTCAAAGTTTTTGGGGTATTTTTCTTTCCAAGTGATTTGCATGGACTTAGAACCCTTCACTGATGTGATCCGTGGCCCTGAAATGAAGTACAATTGATTGAAAAGCCCAGGACTGCTGATCGACTTGCTAAGTGTGCTTTGCCTAAAATGAACTGCACATGTGCAACTTTTCCAAGTCATCCGTCTCAAGTCAGTCACAGTACACCACTGATTTCTCTGAAAGCATGTCACAGAACACATTTGAAGATTTGCCCTTTGTGTCAGGAGGTTCTCACCATACAGTTAGATTTGATGAATATTCTCATATGCAGTTGTTTAGTTAGAGGCTGAACAATCACTACATTAATTTATTTGCAATTCAGACAAATTACTTTCATGTCCTGTTTGTTGCTGTTTTACTGTTTAAAACAGTAGTAGATCCAGAATGATCCTTCGGCATCAGAGCTCAATGTTCTACAGTCCATAAAAAGTAAGCAACATCATAAGAGTGTTATTCAAGTCAGGGTTCTGTCCACTGATATATGCTCCTCTACACTCATGCATATGCTCTATGTGTCCAAGCATGTGGTATTGGGTAGTTAAAGCCCAACGATGTTAATTTGTGAAAAAGTGTGACTCATATAGCCATGCAATTATCACTAACCCAAGACTAGAACGAAGGGGAAGTAGACAGAATGGGTTTTGTTACCATGTATTGGCTGGATGACTTGTATATTCCTTACTGTTATGGGTTGAATTGTATCCTCCCAAAATTCATTTGTTGAACTCCTAACTCTCAGCATCTCAGAATGTAATTGTATTTGGAGATAGAGCCTTTAAACAGACAAAGTTAAAATGAGATCACTAGGTTGGACCTTAATCCAATATGACTTTGTTCTTAAAAGAAGAGATTAGGATACTTACAGAGGGAGGAACTTTTTTTGACACTGGGAGAAGTTGACCATCTATTCGCCGAAGTTGACCATCTCTAAGCCGAAGAGAAAGGCCTGGAACAGACCCTTTCCTCGTGGCTCAGAAGTGGCTAACCCTTCTAACAATATGATATTGGACTTCTAGCCTCTAGAATTGCGAGAAAATAAATTTGTGTTTTTTTTCAGGTCTGCTTAATAAATACAGGCCAATGCTAAATAGTCTTCATAAAAGACCTGAGGTTCAATAAGATCATTGCATGATTATTACAACTGATTCCCAAGGCCCACGATTCAGATCCTATTCCTTTAGGAAAAATGTGAAATTGTTGTTAAATCTTAGCTTTGAGGACATAGAAAAATGGAAGTGATTGTTATTTTTCCCTCTACTCTAGAAACCCCTTTGAATACCATTAAGAGACAAGTTCAACTATTATAATAGAAAACTATGTGAAATGGCCTTTTCTAGAATAGCGGATGTCAGTACTTTGAGGGTGTATGGCATCAAGATAACTATATATCTTGTGGCCTATAGAATAGATAACAAGTGGATAAATCAGGAATCTTGTATAAGGAATGTGTTTACAACAGCCAAGCTTGTTCTTAGATACTTAGTAATAATGATTTTTCTAACCAAATAATACCAAAACTTGTTATTAATATCGATCACGAGACACTTATAAATTTTCAGCCCCATTTATACCGCTTGCCTATATTTGATCCCTCTGATAAATAAGGTGGATTTTCCCCCCATACAATAGAAATAAGTAGACCCCAGGAACTGATGACATTCACCATAGATCAAGTGACAATTTGGAGCTGGAAGAATGACCGGAACCTTCACCTCTGTAACAATCATTGAGATCTAGGGAGAGACAAGCACTGCCTCACAGTCCTTTACACACGTTGATTCATTCCAGTTTGGGTTGTTTTCACTGTAAAATTTAGAAAGGCAGTGTGCAAAGTGGTCCCTGGGCCTTGGTGAGATTCCCAAAGGCAGTCTGAGGTCCACGTGAGCAGTTAGGACGAGAATAACCATCGGTGTTTCACAGTATGTGCTCACTGCAACATCCCGATTATAACTTGGTCTCCCAATTTGGGACAGTTTGACATCCTAACAGGAGGTAGTTCAGTCACCTTGGTAAATGACTTCATGGAGGTTATTCTTCCAGAATGTAGTTCTACCAAGCAAAGAAAACAAACCTGAACAAAAACAATGCTGGAGCAGGTGTTCCAGCCGTTGGAGAGAAGTCATTATTGCAACATTACTCAATCACTTTGTTTCTCTTATAATAATATATTATTTATTAGAAGCATTGTTTTTTTTTTTCTGTCTGTGTCACATTTTATAAATCTCACATCTAACATTTTCCCCCCTTTGGGTGTGCCACAGCGGAAGGTGAGCCGGAGAAATCGTAATCCTGTTTTGGCTAAAGCTCTCTCCTAAGCTTATTTAGAAACCAATATAACATTTAGCAAGACACTGCTGATACTCTTTGTCCCTTACTTGGGTTTCTTAAATCCAAAATGTTGCATTTTTTAGCTTAGAGGAAATTAAAAACAAAAAACCCTATTTCTCGTGTCCCTCCATTGAAAAGCATGAAAGGAAGTGTAGCTACAGTAAATGATTCTTTAATAAACAGACCAGATGCAGATCTTAGCAGTAGTGCATTTTCTTACAGTATGCAAAGAACAGTGAGACAGTGCAATGCTTCCCCCTCATCCTACCAGTTGAGAGTAAAAGGGATTCCATTTGCTAGGTAGCTTATTTAGTAAAACTAAACAAAGCTTCTGGATTTAGAGCCTTTAAGTGAAGACAATAGACTGTGTTAAGTAGCCAGCTAATATTCTGCTAAAAACCCGACAACCCTCAGGGAGGCCTCACAGAGTGTCTATTATTGGATTGTGAGTCTCATCCGACATGTTTTTGATTTGGATAACTCCAATCTACCCCATTCCCTCGCCATTTCAAGCAGCACTATCACAGTTCAGGCAATCAGCAGAGACCTGGAGGAAGAGAACATTAGATCTGCTCTTGGGAACACAGGGGAGACAGCATGTTAAAACTGGGGCATTCGCCTCAAAATTGGGGCATGTGGTGCTCTTACAAAGATTCTCCTCAGAAACTTGCTGTCATTCCCTCGAGACTGCATCAACTTCCTTGGATGTGGCTCTCTAAGAAAGCTACAGATGCGAGGGAGAGAGCGTTTCTTTTCCTAAGGTGATTACCGCCAATGAAGAACTGTCAAAAATAAGTAAACTTACCTGAGGACTTTGATAAGCACTGATTGGTGGAAGGAGAGGGAAGGTGAGACTTGGAAATTGTGCACGGCCTGCGTGTTCGTCTTCTGTAGTCTGGCTTGGGTGAGTAGGGTCACTCAGAAAGGAAAGTAGGCCAAAGTGAGAGGCAGACAGTAAAAGGAACTTTTTTTTTTTTTTTTTTTTTTAAATCAGGAAGTCTCCCATATTACTGATAGTGCCATTGTTAGTATGTAGTGTTTCCACTAGAAACATCAAATATGCAAATAAAAAAGTGGTCATGAATGTAGTCGCTTCACAATTAGCCACATCGATGGAAGGCAAAAATACCTTGGGGATTTGGGGAAGTAGAGAGAATACATACACTCGGATAGATTATTTTTCATTACCTTAGGCTCGTGTTGGCATTAATAATGTCTCACAAGGGCTTAGAATTGAGGGAGTAGGCTGAATAAAAAGGAACAGGTACACTATAGCAGCGAGTGTGTCCGAATGCCATCCCAGGCCAGTGTGATTACTGCGGACTCCACTGTAATTAGCACACATTTACTGTCCCCTCACAGTGTGTGAGCCAAAGCTCTAAGTCCCCTCTGTGATCAGTTTCTTAAATCCCCACAACAATGGGATTTGTTATTTCCTTTTTACAGAAAGTGGAACAAAGCACCGGCAGGTTGCATAACTTGATCCTGGGACCATGGGACTAATAACAGCAGTAGGATCCAAAGAACATTCTTATGCTTCTTCACAAAGATCACTCTATGCTGCATCTGTAACGGGAGGACAAATATGCAACCCAGACCTGGATGGAAAACTTACATAGCCAACAGGTTGAACATGATTAATTAGCTAACCTGTAAGGTATTATGTTTTAAGGGTTGCCTAATTGATGACTTGGGAATAAGTAAGTTCTGGAAATAGTTGAGGAATACGTAGTTGAACAAATAATGGTATAACACTATGCTCATTCTAATACACAGCATGTTTTAGTTCTGTAGGACCTTGTGGCCAAATGATGTACACTTTGGATTCTTTCTTTCTGAAGTAACCTAATTGAACTCACGAGCAATAAGGCATACTTGGTACTTCTCCCCACCCATGTACATTAATTTGAATAACATCTCATTGAAGTGTTGGGACACTCCATTCTTCAATCTCCATCTCTCATCCTGATAATTTTTGGATGGGAATTCTGTGGAACTCAACCTAAAAATAATAATAAGAAGAATTGTCCTATTTCACTGAAGATATTACTTTATAACTATGTCTAAATGTCATTTGTCTTCTAGAAAACACAGTAAAAAGAAGAGCCCAAAGATTTGTGAGAAGGCTTGGAATGTGATGATGGAAGAATAGCTCTCCTAGGGGAAAGGAAAGGGCTTTCTCATCCCTGGTTCACCTGAATGTGCGGCGTCCAGCGAAGGTGACAAGAGAGGACGGCGTTTGGGAAATGTACACGCGCAGTGACATCCTCGGCTTTCCAACACCGAGGCCACTGTAGATGTTTTTCAAGCCATCTTTACACTCTTCACACAGCGCGATCTCTTTTGGCAGGACTTTTTCCTACTTTTTAACCCTCGAAGATGCTAACGTGAAATTACGCCTATGGTACAAACAGAATGAATGGGAGCAACTGAGTGCAAAGAGAAGCATTTGTTTAACCTCGGAAGAGAGACAAATGGGCTTTTCTTAAAGTGGTGTAGAACTCTCGGACCATTTTTTATGTCATTGTTTCTTCTTAATTTTAGTAAACTGCTTCCGTTTGGGGAAAATACCTTTCCTAGTTAATAAGATATAAAAAGAGAACACTTCAGATATTTTGCAGCTCTTCCTCTAGAATTTCATGCTAATTTTGCCTCTCTCCCTCCTCTTGGTATTTCTTTCTATGCAAATCATTCTTATATATTTCTTCCAATGTATTTTTCATGAAGAAAACATAGTGGAGAATCAAAGATAAGCACAACAGATCGAGGCAGAGCTTCCCCTTTCTCCATGAAGTGCTTCCAGACTTCTTTAGATGTAATGCTCTTGAAGGCAAGAAACATGTCGATTTTATCTCTGTTGGTACCTGGCTCATATTAGGTACATAGTAAATTATCTGACGGTATCAATTAATGAGCAAACAATGGATGAAGAAAGTAGATGTTTTTGAGAGGCTCTCCAAAATGATTTATAGAACATTTTGGAAATGGGCCCACTTTGTTTCCAAAGGAAATTTTACTTTCAAATTAAAAAAAAAAAATTTACTCAAATGAGATTTTGGGGGATTTCATGTGATTAACTCTTTACATTATCTTGTAGTAATTATACAGAAATCTCTATTTATGTAAACATGGTGAATGCATCATAACACTAGAATAAGTGTACAAATACTGCATGTCAAATTAGGTTATAATCACTTTCAAGGGACGTGATTTCCTAGTTAAACAGATTCGTTTACATCTTGCGAAATAAAAAATAAGTGAAAATAACTATATAAAATCAGGCTTACAGCTGGACAGATCTTCTTGGCAATGGTCCAGGCACTGAGCGGGGAAAGCCCCTCCAGCTGAGAGAGACTCAGGGTGCCTAAGATGACTGCAGGCTGGGCCTGGAGAGGGTCCTTCAGCTGCCATCCTGACCACCCTGGGTCCCTGGCTATCTGTTGGGAGATGGGCTCACATTTCAGACAAGACTCTCCCCTGTGAGGGCTTTGGGGAGGGATGGGGGAGGGAATGGAAGCGGGGGGGGTGGGGGTGTGTGCAGGCAAAGCCAGTTCAACATAGCACGCTTAGGTAAGAAGCATAGCAGAATGAGTTAGGCATCCTCTCCCTAAAAAGCAAATAATTAAAGTAGCATTGCCATCCTAGGGACTTAGAGTCACAGTTTGAATACCACTGATCGTCCAGTCCAATGCTCATGATACCGATGAGGAAACTGGCCACAAGGCGAGAAGCAGGATGAGATGGAGACCCGTAACTTTCCTTCCCAAATACGGTGCTTATCTATGGGACAACTGTAACTCACCCTTTCAGGGGAGATGACTTTTTGAACGCTGCTCATTTTGATGCCTAATTTTTTTTAACAATACATTTCACAGCACCCTGACTCAGCCAATTCAGTGGCAGAGAGGCCTGTCGTAGACCTCAGCCAGATGTGGCACCACAATGGGGTGTCTCTCTATGGTCTGATCCCACGTAGACTTCCTCTCGCTAAGCTGCAGTAGACAGGGTGCTCTTGGTTACCTCTTCTCCGTGTTGCCATCAGAATCATCAGCTACTTATTTTCATTAATTACAACAAGTTACTGAAGCAGTGATTTTTTTTTTTTTTTTAACCCATGAATTCTGACTTGGCGGTAATTCCGCATTTCTGCTATTGAGTACATTTTTGTTTGTTTCACTGGTACTCCCGTTTGTTTAAAATACACTTGTTGAGCACTTGTTCTCTGCCCTGCTGTGTGCACATTAGCTTCTCCTCATGTTCCATTGGCTGAATTGTCCGGAGCAGGGCTTGGCAAATGGCGGCCAGGGAGCCAAGTCTGGCCCACTACCTCTTTTTGTAAATAAAATTTTATTGGAACACAGTCACACTCACTTGCTCGCCTGTTGTCCATGGCAGTTTCTGTACTATAACAGGAGCGCTGAGTAATGGGGTTAGAGACTGGATGGCCCATAAAGACTGAAATATTTGTGCTTTGGCCCTTGACAGGACAGTTTGCCAAACATGATCTTGAGTGAACGCTCGAGGATCTAGCCGGCTTGGTAAGAGAGCCAAATAAGATAGATGGCACTAAACTAGCCACCCCCTGGGCACGGCTCAGTCTCAAGTGTTTGTGGCCACGAGCCATAACCGTGGCACTGAACAATGAGGAGAGTATGGGCAAAACAGTCTTCTGAGAAATACAAGCCTCCTCCAGATTCATTTAAATTATTTTCAGTCCCTGTTCCCGGAACCATCCCTAATCTGTGCTAATACTACAAACTTGTAGCTTTTGCATTACGAATTTATTGTTATTTCTTTTACCTCCTTTTTTTCAGGGAAAAGGTAATTAGGCTATAAACAGAGGTCTGACAACTAATTTCAGTCAAGGCAAAATTAATACAAAGCAAGCAGATAATTTTAGTCACGTGAAATTAAAATAGATATTTTTTAATGACATTCTAAAAAAAAAATCCAAGTTTATTTTTTTTTTTTCCCTTTGTTTTCCCCTCCCTTACTGTGTTCTCATGTAATCCCCTACTCATGTAGGTAGTGACATGTGCTCATTTAGGTGGAGTACAGGCCCACGGCTATAGCTGTCTCATCGCTCCTCCTCGTCCCCACGATTGATCTTTGCGTGGAGACTGCTTCTTCCTCTCTCTCCTTCTCAGGGATTCTGGGACACTGAAAAGACAGCAAGCATATCGGAGGGAAAGGTTGCACTGCCCACCCCACAAATTTCCAAATTTTCATTGACATTCGTAAGAGCCCCATTGCTAAATCTATTTTAGAACTTCAAAAATTTAAAAGTTCGTGGCACCGTGGGGAGGGAGGTGTGCTTCTGAGGGGGGCGGGATTCCAACATCGCTGTGCTCTGTCACTCCCAGAACATATTAAATATGCATCTCAATGTCAGCAGCACCTTGCGATGCTAGCTCCAAAATTATCACCTGCCTTCTGAAAACCATAACCCTAAAAATATTGATTGGTTAAAAGGCAGGATCTGAAGGAATGAGCCAGTGTCTCTGTGAATTATCCTAATCAAATAAGGATAGTATTAACCTAGATACTCACTGATCTGCCAGTATTTGGTTTGAAATGTAGGCATCTCAAGTGAAGTTATGTGTTTCATTCTTTTGAATATTTCTCCCAGACATTTAAATACATTACCACTAAGCCAGAACCAAGAAAAGCATAAAAAGCATTTTAGGGAATAAATTCAGCAAGTTTCCATTTGTACCAGATAGTAAAATTGTTGACATGCATTATGAGGCCTGTGTATTTTTCAGCCTGTCAGAGCTCAGTCACATGCTCAAGGTGGACTATTTTGGCTGCTCAGGGTGATATAGGAAGGTCTCGGCCCATCCAGGTAGCAGGGCTCCTCTATCAGCAGAAAATCTCCAAGTCAACCTGGCATAGCTATTTAGGCAAGTCCGAAGAAAAGCTTATTTATTAATTATGCTATAAATGTAACTTCAGCGAAGGGTAGCCATCTAAGTACAAGACGGACGGGCTGGTAGGGTCCTCTCCATCGAAGTGTGGAGTTTCACGCAATTTTATTTAGACACATTCCCATTACTAAGGAGGTTATGAGTTGATCGACTGTGTCTTAGAATTAACTACAGTGTTGGAAACAGAAGTTGCAAACCAGCATGAAGTCACAAAGGGAACTGAGAAAAGAGAAGAGGTAGAAGTCAGGGACTCGTGTGTGCTCCTCGTTTGCCTTCACAGAAATAAGTGTGGGCCCAGCTGCCGGGAGCCCGCCGTCCGCCAAGGGAGCCTGATTGCCACCAGGCAGAGCATCTAATGAATGAGATGCATGCCCCCCTCCTGTCTCCTCTGCTGTGCTTCTGGTTTCGGGGGGCCTGGATTTTTGTTAGAGGGGAACGATTGTGTCCCCTCTGCTCCATAGGTTGGAATGAAATAGGATCGGTAAGGGAAGAGAAGACCTGGCCGGGATGGGTCTTGGCCATGAGTGTGCACCAGAGGAAGGTTCCAGTACAATACTGTGTGTAGCCAGGGAGGGAGGCCGTCTGGGCTCAGAGCCCCTTGAGTGCCACCACCATCTCTGAAGCCTTGGATAGACGACCCTCATTCCTGTAGGAGACTGTCAGCCCTAGCCTTCTCAGCACGCCCTTTGTCCTTTCCAAAGGAGAAGGCCAGTGTAGATCAAAATTAAGCTTTAATCCTTTCCGAGAGTCATAGTAGATTTTTTCCCCTCTTTTTCTGATGCCTCGACTGATTTTTCTCCAGATTTGGGGTTCCGAAAAATATTTAAGTTCCCCACAAATGCCTGGGATTCAATTTCCTCATGAAAACCCTAAATCACAAACTATCGAAGAGTAATTCTATGCACTCTGTCGAGCACGTCTCTGTGCTTCCCGTGGTGACATTGGGATGCGGTTGGCCACTAAACTGATAATTTTCAAATAAACCCTGACGATATTTAGCTTTTATTTGCACATCCCTTTCAGTTCACCAAGTGATTCTACAACTACTCGCTCTTCTGCTATAAGAAGATAAGCCCACAGCAGAGCAAACTTCATTCTCCTTGTAGACATGAGGAGACAGTCTCCGGGGCAAAGACTGGGCACAGGTTAGGTGTCTGCTCATTTCCTGACTCTTGACGGGAAACTCCTGACTCTAGATTGGT
This sequence comes from Mustela erminea, assembly GCF_009829155.1. Classification (NCBI taxonomy): domain Eukaryota; kingdom Metazoa; phylum Chordata; class Mammalia; order Carnivora; family Mustelidae; genus Mustela; species Mustela erminea. Next base: position 78,678,898 of record NC_045620.1, read on the forward strand.
AAGCCTCACGCTAAGATGTTACAATCTGTAAAATCTGTAACATCTTTCAAATACCTCTCCAATATGGAAATCTTGTTTCTTGCTGGCTTTTGGTCTCTGGAGGTGCCAAATCCCAGTAAAGCCGGTTGAAAACCCCAGGTATGCGGGAGGTTCTGGAGGCAGTGGTATACTCTGTGTCTTGACCTCAAGCGGGGCCAGTGGAGATGTCTCTTCCCACCTCCAGGTTCAGTGACTTGACGTCAGTAGCTTGAAATTGGCCATGACAGCAGTGTTTACACCATGGAAATTGTCGACCACCCTCAAATCAGAGAGATTTGGTTAGTTACCTCCGGAGAGAGTAGAAATCTGGACAACTCAGCAAAAAACCTGCATCCAGGTTTCCTGATACTTAGAATATGTTCCAATGGGCTTGGTTTGTACGACACTAAATTTCTTTGTGAAACCTTTTAAAAAAATATATCCTTTTTCAGTCTTTTGAAACTACGGGGAGGAGAACATCAAAGTATCTTCTGGGAGAGGGAGAGTGAGGTCTGGGAATAAAATTAGCTACTTGTTTAAGGCTATGGGTGTTTGTGAACATGCGAGTGTGCTTTAAATTACACATAATTTTAAACAACTGTGTAAAAAGAGTTTTAAAAGTTTAATGGTGCTGAACCACGAATAGGAATTAAAAATTGAAAAGGAAATACAAAACTATACCTTGTTTTTCTGCTTTAAAAAAATAAGTTTCCTTCTCATTTGCAATTAAGATGGAAGAATTTGCATAAAATGTGTAAAATTAGAGATAATTGAACTACAGTAGCTATAAAAGTGGCTTTTCCACTTAAAAAATAAATCAGATGTCCACTAAAAGGGTGTAAGAGCCATGCCTCGCCCCTCCCCCCCTTGTTTCCCTCTTGCATTTGGGTCTCTGGTATTTTTCACACTTTTATAGCTGATTTTTATTGCCAAACAATCCTTGGAGTTTGTGGCAGCTCTGAGACAGCAGCTGGCCCAGGCAGGCCTGTTAACTCTGGCATGTTAAGGACCCTTCAGAAGATTTCAAATCCAGCCTCAGCACCCAGGTCAGTAGATCAAATCCAGGGAGACCTCAGGGAGGCTGCAAGTGGGCATCAGAGGAAAAGGGAACATAGGGAGAGAGGAAGACAAGAAAAGCCAAAGTACAGGAATGCCTTGAAACTAAACATCAATAGCTGTTTTTGTTTCCCTGTACCAGGGTCTGCCCCTCCATACCCCCCCGCCATCATGAACCTAAGTTTTAAAGGGCCAGCCTGGAAAAGAGGGCACCAGTGATCCAAGTGGCAACATATAATGGTCCCGGACTGATGTCTGTGTTCCCACCAAAGGAGACCTTCTTCCAGGGAGGAGATGTAGTCTCCACTCAGAAGGGAAGCCCAGGACTAGCCCTGAGCCACCTCAGGACACACATGTGATGCCTATTGATGGCTCCTGGCTGTGGTGGCTGGGTCTCTCTCGCCTGGGACCCAGAATCCTCCCTCAATGGTGAGCCATCTGTTTGCTCTTCTCCCCGAATTGTGTGTAACATGTGCTAGGAGGAGGGATTTTAGCCACTTGCCTCCTCTTCCTTGAAACCAGAAGCTCCTCAAGGGCAAAGACTGTGCCTGTAAGCAGAGCATTGGGGTGGAGGTGTGTGTGGAGATTTCACAGGTAAAATGTGGTCTCGAAAGCACCCATGTGGGGGAAGATGTTGAGTTCTCAGAAATGTGGCAAAGCTCTTAAAGCGATATAAATGGGGAAATGCTAGCTGTGGTTCTCTATCTTCTACCACAGAGTAAAAAATAATCACAGTTTTTAAGAAGAATCCTGATAATAAGTAAAAACAAAGATAAGTGGTCCAAGAACAGTGAGATCTCTCCTTCTAAGCCATTTTTATCTGTGACCCTCGAACATCTGCTCCCGCCATGCCTGTGCATTATGCAGAGGATCCCAGAGCATCTAGGAGGTATGTGAAAGATGTGTGTGGGTTTGATTGGGCATCCTCCATTCTCAGGACCCCCGAGCCTTCCTGGTCAGCTCTGTCCGGAGAGACCTTTCCCAGAACCGTCATTTGCAGTTCACATTCCTATTCAATCTATGTCACATCTCTTTAAAATAAATAACAGAAAAGATCCTGCAGTTCCCCTCACCCCGACCCTCTCTCTGGAAGTTATTAGCTGATTGCATAATAGGGAATAGTGTTATTGATTTCGTGTGTGAGCCCTGCCTAGTAGTGTGTTTGCCTTCAACCTGGAGGCATCCTGGAGATGATCTGTCAACTCATAGCAGCAAGACTGCTGGCCTCGGAGACACCACAGAGGCCAGTGAAGGGTGTCAGCGGCAGGATGTGAATATTCTGAATTCCCGACAGAAATCCATGACCCAGAGAGCTGTCTTCTCCATTCTTCCATTAGGCCAACCTAGATGGGCTCCCCCTTAGCCACTGGGATGTCCATTTCACTTACACCCATGGCGTGTCCATGTGTCCATTTCTCAGAAGGAATCAACATAAACATCAAATTATTTTTACACATTCTATTCCTCATGTGAAGGTGTGTGGCTAAAAACTGATTCAAATTTAATAACATATAGCGTAACGCTGAATATCTAACGTGAATGATGTGCGACCATTCTTTATACAGTCTAACCCAAAATTCTTAACACGCCAGGATGAAGAAGGTCTGAAAGGATTCCGTGAGGCCGCAGCTCAAAGAATGAGCAATGCAGAGAGGATGGCAGTGCTCAGAGAGCTGCGTGTTGGCAGCCGGAGCTTGAGAGGGCTGGAGCACACCGCCATCCCCTTCTTCGGGCACGCTGAGACCTCCTGTGACTTCAGAATCTCCCTCAGCATGGGGTGCCCCAAGAGAAGCTCATAGAGGTTGCCCAGAGCAACAGCACGGCTTTGGCACTCCCGATATTTATCATAGAAAAACATGGTAAATACGGCTGGAAGTAGAATGTGCACATTTCTGGATTTTTTTTTTTTTTTCTAGTTAATGAGTCGAGTCTCCTCCAAACCTTGGGAAAGACTTGTGCTTCTAGATACTTTTTTTTTTTTTTTTTTTTTTTAGATTTTGTTTATTTATTTGAGAGACAGAGAGTACAAGCAGAGGGAGAAGCAGGCAGAAGGAAAGAGAAGCAGACCCCCTGCTGAGCAGGGAGCCCGGTGAGGACTCGATCTCAGGACCCTAGGACCATGACCTAAGGTGAAGGCAACCCCTTAACCGACTGAGTCCCCCGAGTGCCCCTCCAGAGTCATCTTGTTATTTTCTTCCTTATACTCCGCCCCCAGGTTTTCAGCCTGGTTACATGGGTATGTATGAATGCAAAACTAGTTTTCATGTAAAGCTAGAAAAATCAAAAAGAAAAATGTAAAAGAAAAATATGTACCATATGATCTTCGGTGTATTTTGCCCGTGGACCCCAAACTTGGATTTCGATTTTCTAGCTCTCTACCACCAAAGAACGTCCTTCCCAAGCCCATCCGACAGATGACTGGGACAGCAAAGACAGGGCTCCACAATGCTTGAGGTCACTGGGGACCACCTTACCTTCATCTTTGCACTCTGATTGTCTTTGGGTAATTCCTGAATGTCCCTTCCCTCCCCGTGGGAATTGACCCCATAGCGCCATCTTTCCAGCTAGGGAACTTCCATCTTCATGGAAGTGATACAAATTCTACTCAAAGTAAATTCTATAATTTTTCAAGAGTCTTTTGTTTAATATGGAAACATCAAGCAGAGGACCTGGGCCATTTTCTTTCATCAACCTGGCTCTAATTTTACCGGAGCACTGAAAAGAAATCTACTTGACTTTTCTCTTGTCCAGTACTCCCTTGGCTCTGAAGCACATTCGAAAGCCACCTCGCTGATTCGGAGACGTCTCCGTGGACTGATGTAATCGGACCAGCCTCGCCAGTCCCCCACACTCTCGCTACCCCACGTTATTGCCGAGCAGACTACTGTTTTGCAGACCTTCCTTATTGCGTAAATGGCTACATTATCACTGTGTACACATTAGGACAAGCAAATGGGCCCCTTAAGGCAAATAAGGGTTCAAATAACCCAGACAAGGTAGCCCAACTGAATTGAGGATTCACCCTTGTTACAACCTTATTGCTTTATGGCACATGAACCGGGGGAAGGGACAGACTGTTGCAAGTGTGTTTCTACTGATCCTGCTGGCAAATCACAGCTTTATTACAGTAATGAGCCTGACCATATTTCTGTGCTTATGCATATTAGGCACCAAATGTATTTTCTGGCCTGCCAGCCTGTGGTAGTAACTAACACGAGCAATTTGTCCTGGGTTACAGTGTGTGTGCGTGCATTAGGTATGAGCATGTTAGTTGCTTTGGGTGATAAAATACTACATGTTTCATCATGCGTATTTTTATATGCACAACTTAGCTGTATGCAAAATAGCTTGGCAATTAACCAACCCAACTTATTAGCTTACTACAGGATTATTGCATAAATATGTGAATTGTGGACAACCACAATTTCGAGTTAGCAATATTAAAAATTTTGTAGGATTATTAAATATCTAAAGAAAAATGGTGTCTTCTTTTTTTCTTTTCCCCCCTCTATGATATACGTGTTAAGGTTTTTTAAAAAAAATCTTGATTCTCCTCTCAGTTTCATTTCCATAAAAAACCCTGAGTGACACCCGTTTTAGGAGGCTGTGGGATTTCAGACCGTGAATCCCACCCCCTCCCACCGGCCCCACCATACTCATTGTAAGCCGACCTTTGGCCTCTGACCCCATCAGCTTTCAGGTAAAGGTGAATGGTCATTATTGTAATTTCGTCCTCAGAATCACATTTTATGTATACCAGTTATGGGGTCCATGATGATTAAAAAGTGACATCAGCATAATTCAGCTCAGCCACTAAAAACAGTGTATATTTTGCCCTCTCTCTTCCGGTTGACCGCTAGGATGGGTTGTAACGCTCGGTGCTGCTCCCTTGTGTGACTGCCGGGTAAGGGGACTGGGCTTACTCCGAACGCGCAGACACTAGGAACCACATCGTCCTGAACTCTTCATCAACACGAACTCTTTTCTCCCGCTCTTCTGTTAAGACAAAGACACAGACAAAAAATCAGTTTGGGCTGTAGGACTGGTGCAGAATCAAGGGTTAGCTGGGTGGGAGGCTTCTGCTGAGGGGACCTCATTCCCGTCACCCACTGGCCGGGGCGGTGTCAGAGAATGACTCTTTTTTGCCCCCTCCCTTCGGGCTGGATTTATGTAAATGACCACCCAGGACAGGTGCCTGTATTTAGCTGCTACTAAGGCTGGAATCGTGTTGTACAAGAGCTGATAACATGAAAGAACGCGAACTAAGAGGGCTTATCCCTTCTGAACTTGTTTTACAGTACTGGTGTTCTCTTCCGCAAATCCTGCTGCGTTTGTAAGTAATACGATAAAACAACCTAAATGTCTTTGTGGCTAAAACTGATTGTTTCAGAAGGAACATGGCTGTTTTATTCTTGCCTTTCATCTCCTCACCACTGAGTTTTTGAAAACAGGACCAGCTCCCTGGCCTGCGTGCATATAATAGGCTCTTTGCCTCGAGACCCCCACAATTATTCATGCACCCAAGAGAAGGAGAGTGGGAGGGAACCCCATGCTGATAATAGCAACACCCCAAATAAATACAAAACCGAGACCGAAATGTGCCTTTTGCAGTCTTGTCACAGATTAATATAGCTCATGATAGATTCTTAGTTCTCGGACAGTTTCCCCCGCACCTTCGCTGGGAAGTTGATAGAAATTACTCCAGCTGAATGCTTAAAGCAGATGTTATCCCATTAATTAGCTCTGGACCCGGGTACACTCGAGACTTTCCCATTTTCAGGCCGAAAGGAATTGGTCCCAGTGAGCGTGCTCTATATCCACATTTAGTATCATCTCATAAACAGCAGTGAAAACACAGCAGGCCCTTGATGAAGATACATTAGCTTATTTCTAATTTAAAGTTATGTTGCTTAACCTTAATGTAATTGGTCACCGGTGGCCAACTGTTTGTATAGTGTGTTGATGACCAAAGAGATGTAATAAATTATAAAACCCTCTACTTAAATGGAGGGAACGACTGTTTTGTTAAAAGCTTTGCATGTAATAATGGTAAAATAATTACACCTCAAGCCAAATAACTGTGAAACTGTTAATACTAACAACAGAGTTGTTCTTCAGAATAGCTCGGTGCATCCCCACTTAAAACAAGTCCGGGAACCCGGCTCCTGGATGTAGCAAAAGAGTAACTTTGAAAGTTCAATCTCACACTGATTAAAATAAACAGGTAAGTCATCCTGTTATCTTATTCGGGGATGATGGGGATGGGTAGTATGGTGGTGGAGTGAATTAAAATAACCAATTGCTGTGGTTAACGAGGAGACGGAAAGCACAAACAATTCCCTCCTGTACCTTGGTTCGCAGGCACTGCCAGACACGTCTTTAAAGGAGACTTGGTTAGCTGGTGCAATAACGGGGATAATAATCAAATATGAATGTAATTGACACAACTTTAATGTTTAATAATGAATAGCATGCCAGAGGCAAAATAAAGAGAAACTGTCTTATTTTCTGAGAACAAGTTCTCACTTAAAATTTCTTGGGCCAAATAGAGTGATTACTTGAGGTCTGCGAACTACAATTCCAGGATTATAATTAAAGTTATAAATACGGTTAAACTGAAGTCACGCAATTAACAATATTCAATCGATCAGGGGTAACGATATTCCTTCCATAGGTTTTCTCTGTTAAAAATCTAGTCCCCCTCACCCTCACCCCGCTCCCCCTTAAAGGCTTGTGACTTTTGTTTAAAATGCAAAAGTGAAATAAACACAGGCGTGCTTCTGTCTGGATGTTCTTTCTTCCGTCCTGGTTGGATTGTGTTAACTAGCTTCTCGGTAACAAGTAAGAAAAGTTTCTGCTTTTCTCAAAAGATAGTCCTTTGCTCCAAGTATTTGTGTTGTGATTTTGGGTCACCTCCAAAGGGTACTCCCTTTACAATAGAGAAAAAGCATTTCTCTCCCTTCTCACATTACATTTCTTAGAAAGACCTTCCAATAATTTAAACTATTTACAGTACCTCCAGGTCATTATTTCCCCCCGCCCCCACTGGAATACCCTGGGACGCTATTTACGGCTGACTTTCTGAGTTACCCCACAGGATCAGTTTACAAAACGAGACCATGTGAAAGTCATTATTTTGTTTAACACAACTTGAAATGTTAAGGGATTTTTTTTTCCCTTTTTTTTTTTTTTTTATTTGCCACTTATGTGCAGACACTGAGTGACTGGTAGTGTCAGTTCCAAAAACCCCACAGCCCAGATGATGAAGATATGAATCTTTTCAGGGCCAATCGGCCAGTATTATTTGGGGCTAATTCATAAAATCAAAGATCCTGATGAGAAAACAAGAGGAGAATTAATGGATTTTTTTCCTTCCAGGGGGATGGGGGAAGGAAAGAAAAATGTCCTATGAAATTAACCATTCTGCATGATGGATAATAACCTGACAGAGGCTTCTAAGCCATCAGAGGCCAATGGGCCATCCCATGAAAACCACGCTAATTGAAGCTGTGAAAGGGGAAGTCCCCAAGTTTGTACAGAAAACAGTTGTGTTCTGGGAATAAGTTCAGAGCTACCCTTCTTAATGGTAAAAATGACTCTGTTGCTGTTCCAACTAAAAATCAATGTGGCTCACAATTTTAATAAGGAACATGAATCTGAAAACGTGTTTAGTATCAGGTTATATAAACACACCCTAATGAGATACCATAAAATCCATCACATTAAAGGCTGGTTTCCTGCAAGGTATATTAGCTAAAAATGCTCCATATATTAGGTCAGTATACAACAGTACACATAATAAAGCAGCTCTGTCAAGATAAGATGCATGTTTTGCCCCTTAAAACTGTTATGTTTTGCACATTTTATAAGGTTCCTTGAATACATGAATAAGATAAGTTATTCCCATCTCTTTCTTAAGCAATCTCAGAAATGGCTATGACCTGAAATTGGAATTCTTGTAAACACCCATCCGAAGAAAATGTGTGTGGCTCTGTCTTAAAGAGACGGTACATGTTTAATTATCCCAACTTCTTCTAGCAGAATACTATTAACATGCACATTAGCCTCATCTCATTGGTTCATCCTGCTGCTCCACCTTAGGGGCAGAAGTAGGAGCTAATCTTATTGCTCCCATGCGCATAATAATGAAATTTGGTCTTGTCTCAAGGCAGCATTCCTTGGTCGAAAGTACAGCTGGAGACATTGCTGTTCTGGAAAATTTCTGACCGATTCATCGCAAAAGATAAAGAAATAAAATAAAATATAGTCCCAAACAACGATTGCGAAATGTATTATTTTACCTTGGGTTTCAAATGTTCAGCGATGGAAGATACGACTGGCTTCATGTTTGAATAAACACAGGAGTGGAAACGAAATTCTCAGATGCCTGTGTTTGTATACATACCTAGGAGCTCACCCCACATGTAAACTCCGGATAATCAGTGGACACCAGTGAAAGTTCTGCTCCTGAACGCTATCTTCAGCTGTGGACGGGTGGGTTAAAAATAAGCCCAAACCATCGAACGCACCCCCTTTCTCACGTCTTTTTCATCCGTTTTCCAAGAAACAATGACAAGATCTCATGGAATATAGAACACCCTTGCCTTTTTGCATGCAACGTTGGAAGGCGCTAATAAAAGAACTACGCATACACCGCCCAGCACACACAAAAATACATGTGAATTCAAGGCTACTGAATTAAGGGAGGTTGTTCCAACATTTCCCCCACTGTCCATTATTTGTATTCAAGGTTTTTGAAATGACATTGTAATCTGATGATGCACCAGCCTATTATATTGTCTAGCAGGACAAATATCCTTGCGTTTTCTCTGTAGAACTAACACAATTTTTCCATGTCAGAGGTGCATAATATCCTAGCGGTCATAAGGAATGACGCTATTAATCCTCTTGGGCAATCTCCAGGTCTGATTATTAGGGAAATAAATTTGCATGCTGCATATGAGCTAGGTGAATCACCGGGAGCACAAATTATATTTCCTGACAGCAAGTTAGAGGATGGAGCCGTGTCGCTTTTTTATCTCCCCCCCCTCTGAAAGCTATAGAATTTCAATTCATTACATGAGATTGGTTAGAATTCAAGTCTCTTTTTAAGTTGATATTAAGTTGAGTCTGTTATCTCTGTGAAGGCTGGTAGGTTCCCCAGAGTATCCACCTAATCACTACTTAAAAAAATCGAAACGTATAGTTAGTGTCATGATTTAGGTACCAGAGCTCCTTTATTTATCAGCACAGAGCGAGATAATTTCAATTTGAGCCTCCATAGCCCTCATGAATTTAACTGACTTGAAAGCTTTTCACCCCTGCTCCCTTTCTCCCTCCCCCTTTTGTTGCATATTGTAAGAATAGTTATTCTGGGCGCCTTCCTCGCAGCCATGCCCAGCACCGCACCGGGCGCCGGCCCCCATCGTGGAGGCTCGCTTCCCGCCAGCCCGGCTCGTGCACGCAGCCCCGACTTCTCTCTCCACGTCTGACTGCCTCCTCTTTGCCAGCAGTACGGCCAGGCGTGTCTGCATTCAATATCCATGATGAATGTATTTTTATTATTTCCAGGGGTTGGCATCTGAGAAACCTTTTTGCATTATTAAATTTGAGCAGGGAGAATGATAGCAAATAAGAGCATAATAAATTGCTTTATGTCCTAATGTATTAATTAAGCAGACATTTATTATAATGGTTGTTTTATAGACCCATTGTAAAAATGTATGATTGTGTGCTGATTCTCCTAGCTGGAGCCACATATGGTAACCCGGGTGGATGGGTTGTGACGTTTGTCAGATTGGAAAGGGTTCACCGGGTCCGGTTTGCAAATTCACGGGGAAGCAGAGAAGCTGGCGGAGGGGTGAGTTGGGTGAAACGGTATCGCTAGCTTGCAGCCAAGTCAGGAATCCTCTTATTATTATTGTGATTACGTATAAAAATACAAAATTAAAAAAAAAAAAGATACACCTGGCACATGCAGTAAATACCTTTTGTTGTCTAGTACTTTGCAATTTTTAAAGTACATTTACCGATGAATGCACCACGGAAAGATACACTAGATTACAGAGCCTTCCTCCAATTCAAAAATGTGTATTATTACCATTGCTCAAAACAGAAATATGTGTACACTTTGGAATAATAAGAATAACGGCAAATCCAGGAGGCAGACAATCTTGGAATATATAAGATCTAAGTGTTTCGGGTTATATTTATTTATTCACAATGAAGCCAAAGCAACACAGCTCCGAGGGTTCTCTCTTGGCCTTCTGATTACTGGAGCCACGGGTAATTGTCAGAAAAACAATTCTTTCTTTACCTTGCTTCTTCCCAGTGGGTTAAGGGATTCATCTACCGTTTTTTCCCAACAAATAAAAGGTTCTAGCAAGTTCTTCCATCCCTTTGCTTTCCCGTGCCATCGACATAGTTTTGGTGCAATCCTTTTCAGAACAGAAATACCAGTGCATCATAGGTAGGCTTCGTTAAGGCACATGGTGTGTGATTTTTGTGCCGTCAGAAAATATTCTCTACATTTAGGAGAAAACATTGGAAGGAATTCAGGGAAGTCCGTGGGGAGGGATGCTGGGGTCAGGGGGGACTCGGGGCCCGTTTCCTGTCATTTGGGGCCTACTTTGGGGTTCAAACAGTAGCGATTTTCGGCACCGTTTGCTTTAACTCCTGCCTCATATGGGACACTGAGGCTGGTAATTAGAAATGATGTGTGACAAGCTCAGAAAAGGACATGAAATTAGAAGCTAAAAACGCCTAAAACTAGTTATGGCAAATAAAGCAAACCAAACCCTTTCCCTGAGCCCTCCTAGACTCCTCTTCAGGACCTTGGCACTTGGGCTGGCCACAAAGTAAATGTCAGAATGACTGGAGAGAGGGGGTATTGGAGGGGGGACGAGGCTGGGATATACTGATCACCGAGCACGTGTGAGAGGCCTTAGTCCAACCACCGGCCAACCGTGGCCAACCGTGGCCAAAACAACGGTGGAGGCCATGCAAGGGGGATCCAAGAGCTGGTAGCCAAGCGACACACGATCCAGAGAAACACGGCTTCCCTCTGAGGGATGTGAAAACAGTCGCTCGATTCAGTGAAAATACATCAATGTGACAGGAACCTTCATATTGAAAAAGTGACAAAATCTGAGTGATCTGAGTTTGCTCCTCCCAGACCAGTTGTTCAGATACCATGTACAAGTTTGAGAAGGAATTTCTCTTCCTTAATGGAGAGCATCCGGTTAGGGACCTTGTTTGTGCTGTTTCCCATGGCCCACCCATGGCCTTACAGAGTGGGAAGGAGCGTAGCTTTATCCCAGATGTGAGGGCTCTGAGGTCCGAGCAGTTCAGTCAATACCAAAGCTCAGAGCCCAGGAGGAAGAGCCTGTGTTCAAATATGGTTCTGAGCCCTAAAAATCTTGTTTTCTTATTCCTGGGCTAATGTTTCTCCTAGAAAGAGGGAGAGAGAAAAAATGGGGTAGAAGGAGACATAGAAAGAAGGAGACACAGAGTGAAAGAAAGAAACAGGGAAGAGACGAAGGAGAGAAAGAAGGAGAGGGAGAGAGAATTTGCATCTTCTAGATGATGGGGAGAAGCGGGTAAATTTGAACCAACACATTCTTCTGTTGTTTTTTTTCCACACTTCTGCTCCAAATTTGAGACTGGGTGCTCTGTCTTTACATATAGAGGAATTACATGTAAACCATTTCTAGATGCTCTTGAGAATTAAAGGAAAGAGCTTGAGGTGACATGACCTGATGGTCATTGCCTTTCTCAGAAGATCCATCAAGTTACAGAGTCTACGAAGTGACAGGCCTCTGGGTTACGCCGTTTGGAACCAGACAGACTCAGGTACGAATTAAATCTTGATCTTTACTAGCTATTATGTCTTAGAGGAAGCCATTTACCCTCTGTGAGTGTTGAATTATTATTATTATTGTTATTATTAATATTATGATACGTAATAGACTCAATTGTAAAACCTCATGAAGCACAGTAAATTCTTCCAGGTCTCTGGTCAAAATGCAAATTTGTGTAGTCCAGACCATAAACCAGGCAGAATCCAATCCTCCTAGGTCGTTATCGACCTCGCATTAAACCAGCACCCCGACTGGCCTGGCCCCCCACACCGAGCATAAAACTCAGCGCCGAGATTGCCAGTGATTAGCCTTTCGCCGTGATTGTGTGTGATCTGATAACACTGTCGACTATAATCATAGTCATTTCCATGCTTACATTCATCCTGGCCTGGGCAGTGAGCACGATTTTTTACTTCAGTGTTCTCCCACGAGTCCCATAATTACTCCAAGAGAGAAACGGTACTTTCGTTGACATCTTACAGATGTGGAAACCAAGTGGCAGAGATTTGGGAAGACGGGTTCAGTCTCGCCAGTAACTAACAGAACAGGACCTGAAACTCAAGTTTTGGGTATCTCGTGGTCCTCTTTGGGGTCCTGAAAGTTTGGATCTTGAACCGTAAGCTGAGGTGTTTGGAAAAGAGAATGAAATATTTTCTGCGAAGTTACTCCACCAGCATAAAGGATAGGAGAACATAAAGCTTTGTATAGGGTCTAGACCCACAGATTGATATGTCTTTAAACATTGCCCAATTAGAACAGCACTAATACCACTTACATTCATATAGGGCTTGGATGGCAACCATAGCATACTCCTCCTGAAAACAAAACTACCTTTGCAGGATTTCGCCCTGGGCCCTGGCCTCCACCGGGGAGATGGCTGTCTTCCGTTAGCTTCTGTGCAGTGACCTATCATGACAAAAAAGGAATTTCACACAGCCCAGGCAACTGACAACACAGCTCACCTTTCAGGGAAAATGTAATATTTTCTGATAAGCAGCTTATGCTAGTTTTCTTAGCAAATAGCCCGGAAGCGTTTCTCTCTGTGGCATTTCTAGATGTGATAAGTTGAAGGGAACCCTTCTGACCATGCCAGAGTCAGGCAGGCTCTTTTGGTTCAGGGGACAGCTATTTGGAAAGATGTAAACATGTGGCAATTTGAAAATGATATAAAGTAATTGATCACGGAGACAGCCCAGAGCATGCATTGTTAAGAGAAATACATGTCCCCTCTTTATGGAGTTGTAAACAGAGGAGTGTATATTTATTGTTGGAGGCAGGGGCCAAAGCCTGGGGCAAGATTAGGTCAAAGCCTTGTCACTTTTGCACATGGCCATGCATAAAAGCTCTACACATATTTTAGCAGTAGTATTTTCTAACGCTCATTCAAAGAACAAGGCACAGGGGCTAGACATTCCCATTCCGGAGTTCATTTGCTCGTCGTGGCAACTTAATGAGATGCTACTATTGCCATTTTGTGACTGCAGAACTGAGGGCCAGGAACGTCTGACAGCTCACCTTCCGTCAGGAAGCTCACTGACAGTAAGAGTTACAACCTGAACCAAGTTCTGTCCCCAGAGCCTAGGGTCTCCACCACACCATTCTCTCTCCAGAGTGGAAAAAGTGAGGTGCGTTGTTGGGTCCCGGGCTTGCCTGCATCTGCTCCTCAGGGGGAACCCCTAGAGGGATGCTCTCAGACCAGGTGAGGGTGAGTGCCGTGGTATTTTGTCCCTCTGTAATGACATACCCAAGAAAATGAGGGAGGTGCCGTATCTCTGCGCATGTCTGAGTACCACGGGCTTGGTCAGGCTCTGGTGAAAGATGAAGACAATTCTTTGGGGAAATTTCCAAGTGACTTACAGCCTTTGCATTGCAAAGAACGCGACGGTGCCCGCAGAGTTTGCTTTCATAAATTTGGTTGCAGGCTATTTTGAGGGAAAATGCATCCCATCTTCCCTTTACCTTGCAGGTATGCGGTAACTATTAGACCACATTTTAAAATGAATTGTGTGCACTGATGTTAGAGAAGGTTAGACTCTCTGAGCTGCCACTGGTGACATATGACTACAGTGACAGACAGTCAGCGGTATTCAAACTGAATTAATCAGAAAACACAGCCTACTTCAATGTGACGTTTAGAGGGAGGAGGAATAGCTACTTATTTACCAAAGGGATGTCACTGAACCATCTTTCTATCTGGAGATAGCCTATGGCTACAGAACCCTTTCAAACCAGCAGGAGAGCGATAAACTGCACTCGGAACCAGGCCTTTTCGGCCCGTGCCTCTTGTTCTCTCGTCTCATTCTCATCTCATTCCTCCTCGAGCTGGCCCCGGCTATTTTATTTTGGGGCAAGGCCACCAGATAAAGTGGGGGGCCTTGGATGGCTCATGTGGGGACCGCAGAGACGCAGACAGCCTTTGGAGATGGAGGCCTGGCCTCTGATCGTTCTCGAAAGTGAACTCGGGCACTGCAGCAGCACCCTGCAAGGAAGGAAATTCGGTGAAAGAGGCAAGAGTGGGACCCCAACTTTCCAAACGTGCGATGCTAATTACGCGAACAGGAGAGAACTCTGGAACCGTTTCATCGCGCGTGTCAGGTAACGGAAGCATCGCGCAGCCTACCTTGACATTATACAGTCATAATGTTATTTCACATTGGCTAGTTGACAAGCATGGGCCAATGCTGTCTGTCAAGCAAAACTCTTGTGCCAGATTGCATCTTGGCGATAAGTAGAGGAGCCCCTTGGAGTCTGTTTATGTATTAATCAAGGCATCAGGCTCACGTCACTCCTTCAGAAACAGCCTTTACTACAAAATATGAGACAAAATATGAGATACGAGGTGTCTTAGCTGAAGTTGCCACAGCAAAGTACCACAGACCGGTGGCTTGAACAACAGAAATGTATTTCTCACCCTTCTGGAGCCTAGAAGTGTGAGATCAGGCTGGCGGCATGGTCGCCATCACCTTCTTGCTGTGACCTCACATGGCAGAGTGATAGAGATGAGACAAAGACAAAGACACAGATAGCCAGCTCTCTGGTGTCTCGTCTTATAAAAACCTTACCCTCATGATCTCATCTGAATCTCACCTCTCCTCTCCTTTGCTCACAAACTTTTATTTAAGCTCCAAGTATATTGTAATGAGTTTGTAGAGTTGGGTCCATTTTTTTCCTAAGAGTATAGGAAATCATCTTGCTGTAGCTCCCCGAATTGTGTATGCTCCTCACACTAACACAGGTGAGACAGACACTGTACAAATTTGCCAAAAAGGCAAGCAAACTACTTTGCACCCAGGACCAGTTAGATGGAATGGAATGACTATGACACTCATCCCAATAAAAAGTACTTTGCTTCAAGAACAGATCCAAAATAACATGTACGTTTTTACACTAAGCCACCACTCCTCCTTTCTACTTAGTGCTTAACAGACACACTCATTTTGTTACACTCTGTAATTGTCACAGTGGATAGGAGCATTCAGATCTCTGTGCCAGAAAGGTCCAGGATTCCAGTCTGAAAACTGAACCTACAGTGACAACATCTGTTGGATACCTGAAAACGACACCAATCATTTCCTTCACCCAGTTAGTGTTGGAGTTTCTCAGATGAGTTGTTGAAATAAAAATGCCTGAGCCCTTAGGTGATGCCCGTCTAGGGAGGAAGCAGAGGTGAAATTCTTTTCTTTTCCTTGTTTCTCTTTCCTTCCTACCTTCCTTCCTACCTAGAAGCTGTGAAAAAACTGAGGGGTTTTTACCATTGAAGAAAGAGATTATTGAATAATTACCAGCCAGGACTGACTTGTGAAGAGCTTGGTGGAACTTAAGGGCTGAGTCTACAGAGCACAAAGTGAAGAGGATATTTGGTAATTATTATTTAATTTGAACAATCTTTGCCAAGAGGTCCTTTTACAATTAATTAGTCTTCATTTAAACACAATTTCATAAGTGGACCTCCAAGTATCACCTCAGGAGAAAAAATACAGTACCAGTAATGTTACTATACCAAGACATATCATAACGGAATCTATAACCTGATACAAACAATTAGCCATAACCCAAAGAAGGCAGTCCTTCATGTTCAGAATATCAGTCCTAAATCTCTATTTCTCTCTCTCTCTCTCTCTCCCTCTCTCTCAAAGAAAGATAAAACATTTTTCAAGACCTGTATAGAAAGACTCAGTAAAGTGTTTCAATTAGTGTAGATTGGTTATGCTGCCTGACTTAAACTTGGAAAATGCTACTACGTAAACCTTCTGAGGATTTCCAGGGAGTTTCTTCTGTACGTCCGTAGTACAAACCAAGAAGACCTTTAGTCTGACCTGGAGATGATGCCAGGATGGGAGCAACCATTCTCTTCTACGTATTTTAAGTCCACTCCATTGATTTCAACTACCTGTAAGGTACACGTGTACGTGAGACCGTCTCTGTTGCAGGCTCTGTGCTTTCTAGCTCATGAGCTCCTGCTAGACAGCAAGTGTTTTTCCGGGCAGGAACTGGATCTTAATGGACTCGGCTGATGCCTAGATACCACAGGCAAATGGAAATGAGCGTAGTGTCTGGGGAGCGCGGTGCTGAATGGGCCCTTCAGTGGGAGGGTAACACGATAGGGGACCTGATCACAGAGGGTGTGGAGTACCGTCAAGAGAATCTCACATACTGATAAGAGAAACCAAAGAACGTTGCTGTGGTAAAGACTTTAATCCACATAACATCCATCCTTATAGCTAGGACAGCAGCCAAGGATAATATAGAAGCAAATGGGCCTGGCTAGATTTAGCCCAATGGCCATAGCTTAGTGACTTTTGCTCTGGTTCAATGCCCACTTCCCCTCCACCCTTCAACAAAAGACCTTTTGACTGAAGTTTTCTGAATGATAAAAGTAGTCCCAGTGAATAGTATTATTAGTGTTTTTTTTTTTTAAATCTCACACCCAATATACAGACCAAAAAAAAAAAAAAAAAATGACATTATAACTCAGAAGTCACCATACCTTCAAACCCTGTATTTGTCATGCTCAAGTTGAATTATAGGAATATGGATTGAACAGTGAGTGAATACTGCCAAGATCGTACCAAATATAATGTTCAAACAGAAAAATCGAATTTCAGTGACCTGGTTAGACTAATTTAAAGTCAAAATATCAAGAAACCACTCAATTCTCCTGAGAGATCAGCAGCCACTTCCAGATAACCCTCAGCAGGAAGACGAAGACAAGCTGAGTTCTTTGACCTGGGCCAGGTTTCCTTGAACGTGGAAGCTTGAGTCATACAAGGTAGCTGGTCAGGTTCTCAAGTGAGCCTCCCGCCATGCACGTCCGGCAAGGAAGGAATGCAAACCTTGGACTGGATCTGGCTTCAGAAGTGAACCACTGGCAAGAGCGAAGACTGAGTGACATTTCCTTTGCTTCCTCTCCACCAGCTACCTGATCATCCCTTCCGCCCAGGCGCAATTTTTCTCTCGGTAGTAGTTTTTGAGTATTTGAACGGTAGATCACACACCTTTCAGGCTGTTATTTTCAAGTTTTAATAATGTTTTGCAACTCACTTCCTGTTTCTCAGCTGCCAACCTTGCCAGAAGCATTCTTTGTCAGGTACTAATTTGGGTGACGTGACGACCACTTGATCTAAATTTTTGGTGGGTAATTACTGAGTCAGAAGTGAGTAATTTTTTGATATCCAGTGGCAGTCCGAAAGGCGGGTATTTTACTACCCACTCATTAGAGATTCTCCAGTAGTGAAATGTCCTGGATTTTGCTCTGTTTGCAGACAGAAGAAAAATCTGACTGTTCAAATGAAAAGTAACTTCCTGCTTATTTTGGCAGCACTTACAGGGTGTATTGAAGTTTTTTTTATTAGGAACCCACTCCAGAGTTACATTGTACCTGCAATATTAATTTTGTATTGATCAGAGTCTCCTGAAATGACTTTCTCCCTTTTCTAAGTTATAAAGATCTTGCATTTAATTTAAAAAATAGTTGAATGTATTTCAGTTATTAAGGATTTAAGAAATAGTAGGAGAAGTCCTCAGTAGTAAATCTGAGTACTTGAGAGTAAAGAACACCGTCCTTTCTGTGAAGGTGCTAGCCTTTTCATGGAATGCGTTTGAGTGGATACCTTTCATGTTTCTAAAATCATTCATTTGATTTTTCTACAAGAGGAAATGAACAATGGAAAGGTCTTGGGTGAGAAATGAAATATTATGTAACCTCCAAGCAAGCCCACATACCCATTTATTGGAAGTAGTAAAATGAAAGATGACATTTTTATTATGGTAAACTTCTACTTTAAGTAACAGACATTAGCATACCACATCACATCATATTCCTTTAATTTCTTTTCTGCAAGCAGAAAGTTGAATTGACGTTACATACACTCAGAGATTTTTTTCCTTTAATAATGTTTTGTGATTAATTCACAACTTTTTGCCGTAATTAGCCCAAATGCATAATATAGAGTTACACCTTTATAATGCAGTTTCAATATTGTGAATTCTAGGCACAAAGATCCAGTTTAAAAGTGATTATTTAATTGATTTGCATAAATTATTGTAGAGATATTGAATTGCATTGATACGTCTGTGTTAGCTTCCTCTGGCCGCTATAACAAATTCGCACAAAAACCTGTGTGGGTTAAAGCAATGTAAGTTTATTCTCTTGTAGTTCTGGAGACCAGAAGTCCAAAATCTAGGCTATTGGGTCTAAATTAAGATGAGAAGAGAGCTATGCTCTCTGTGGAGGCTTTTGGGATAAGTCTCTTCCTTGACTTTTCCAGCTTCCTGTGATTGCCAGACTTCTTTGGCTTGTAGCTGCCTCTCTCTACTTTCTGCTTCCGTGGTCACATTGCCTTCTCCTCTTTCATGCGTGTGTGCATGCCTGTGTGTGTGTGTGTGTGTGTGTGTGTGTGTGTGATCTCCCTAGCATCACTCTTAACAAGCATACCTGTGATTGCATTTAAGACTCACTTGGATAATTCAGGGGGCTTTCCCCTTCTCATTAAGACCATTAACTCAGTCATCTCTGCTAAGACCCATTTTTTAATATATAAGATAAGTAGCAGATTCCAGGGAATAGGATGTGGATTTCTAGGGGCAGGGCATTTTTCACTGACCCCAAATGCTTATCGAATATCGACACTGTGCAATACAAAATACCATCTGCATCCCGATTACTGTACTATCTTTTGCAGTGGTTTGGACAAAATAAAACTCACTCCCACTTGAGAATACCAGAGATTGCAAAAGAAAGGGAAGTATAAATTATGCCTTGAAAATAAGTATGGATTTGAAGGGAGGAATAACATAGAGAGAAATTCCTAGTAAATGAAAGATTTGGAAAGAAACTGTAGAAAGAGAGAAGCTTGGCATGTCTATTGGGGCACTGAGTTGGAATTTTGGGTTCTAAAATCAGATCCTTGGGTTTGAATCCTCACTTTGCCTTTTTCCAGATGTGTATCTTTGTTTAATCTCTCTCTACATCAATTTTTTCATATTTATAATGGAATTATGAGTATCTAACTCACAAAGGTTTTGTTATAAGATTTAGGGCACTTAGAATAGTATTTGAAGTATAGTAAAATAGAAGTTGCTGTTATTATCTTAAATGTCTAATATCACCTTGTGTTATTGATTAATTGTCCCCAAATCCCTTCAGAAGAGGGTATGGGTGCAAGTCTTACATGAGTTACTGAGAGGAACTAAGACTTCTCAAATGAATTCTTTTCTTTATTAATCACAGTTCTGGGGCACCTGGGTGACTCAGTCGGTTAAACGTCTGCTTCTTGATTTCAGCTCAGGTCATGATCTCAGGGTTGTGAGATCGAGCCCTATATTGGGTTCCATGCTCAGCAGGGGCTCAGCTTGAGATTCTCTCTCTCCCTCTGTACCTCCCCACCCCCCGTGAGTGTGCTCTCTCTCTCTTTAAAACTTAAAAAAAAAAAAAAATTATTGATCACTGTCCAGCCCTACTAACCACAGAGCCCTAAGATGAAATTGTGTGATAATACTCCAGTATGTTCTTTGTCTGTTTGTTTTTTACCTGCAGAACTTTCAAGTAAGGAGGGGTTAGATTTCAGCAATTCGAGATGCACACTCTCTCATTATTGTGCCTTATAATCATTGCTATGTCACAGTTTAATAGGTAACAATTTTTCTTTCTTAGTGGCATATAAAATAGTGGCAAATTTTATAACCATGGCCCCTTAGATTTGATGAAATATGGGTTCTGTCTCATGATCTGAGTAGGAAGACGGACATGCTATGTGCTTTGTTCAGGTGAGTCAAAGATCCAGGTTTCCTGATAACCTTCATTTTCTGGCTCTGTTGCGTATTTTCTACTCCAGACCGAGCCTCTTCAATGGTCTCTAAAAGACCCTTTGTGCTGGGGCAGAGGCAGTATGTGACAGCAAGAACAACAGGTGTTTCACAATGACACAAAACTGAGTTCACACCCAAACTCTGTCACCTGTGTGACACTGACCAACTTGCGTGTCCTCTCTGAGCGGCAGTGAGCCTGTCCGTTCAAAGGGATTGACATTGCATTTCTCATAAGGTCCGAAAAGTAAAAATCTCAGGTTTCCAACGCAAAGCGGAAAGGCAAACCAAATACCCCCGCTGCTCTTTCATGTCGACTTAGTACCTTGTAGTGAGGTGGTGCCCGGTGACTAGTTCCGGCCCGGGGGCTGCAGGTGTCTCTCTCGGCCGCTGCTCGCAAGAGCTGGCGCGCCGCACTTCGAAGGCCTCATCCCCGAGCATCTGACGGATCGAGGGATCATATGTTCGCGCAGAATCTGGGTTGCCACATCCCAGCCCAGCCCCAGACATTGACGTGAGCCCTGGAGCGGGATAAAGAGGTAAGCGTGTGTTCTGTTAACGGCGGAGGTACCCGGGGGGTTATTTCTTGCTAGGGCATGCCACAGCTGCATCCATTCCGCAGTGCAAGATAACAAATGACCACAAATGCACCGGTTTAACACAACACACAGTGATGTTTCAGTTTCTGTTGATCAGAAGTCCAGGTTTAAAGGGGCTAGGCTGTCTGCTTTGGGTCTCACGGGCCTGGAGTGGAGGTTTCAGAGAGAAGGCAGCTCTCATCCGGGGTTAGTCTTCTTCCGATCTCACTGGTTATTGAGAGAATTCGTTTCCTGGTGCTCCTGAGGCTGGGGTCTCCTGTTCTTTGCTGGCTGCTCTTAGCTCCCTGAAGCCATCTGCCTTCCTGACCGCGCGCTCCCCGCCACCTGCAAACCCGCCGCAGAGCACATCCCCGTGCTTCGAATCTAGGATTTCCGTTTCTGGGGCCAGTCAGAGAAGACTTCCTGCTTTTAAAGGGTTCATGTGATTAGTTCACAGCCACCCAGATAATCTCTCTATTTTAAGGTTAATTGATTTGGGGCCTTAATTACATCTGAAAAATCCCTTCTCAGCAGTACCTAGATTAGTGTTTGTGTGTGTGCACCAAGGGGTGGGAGTCCTGGGGATCATCTTATAATTCTGCCTATTACAACAGCATATCTTAATTTACAGAATACCACCCACCTAACAGGTGCTTAATAAATATTCATCTTCTCATCACCACACTCTGATTGGACATTTCTCCACGTAGCAGTATTTCAGCATATTTCTTCTTTTTTTAAACAAGGAAATACTACAAAATCACATCCTCCTCGTGAAGAGTCTTCGTTCTTTCCCCTCTTGTAAGAGGAAGAGAAGCTCTGTTACCAGTTTGGTGAGAGTATTATCAAACCACTTGCTATTAGTTATATAAATACATAATTACAGAGAGTGTGGCTTGGCATGTACATGTGTATGAGGTTTCCAATGTGTGTGTGTACATGTGTGTGCATGAGTGCGTTTACACAAGCAGCACCATACTACACCTATGTCACGCTTGCTTTTTCACAGAAGAGAAAATCTTCTACCTGTTTCCGTATTAAAGCATATGGAACACATGGTAGCCCACAGTTGTTATGCTGTATTACATCAAAGGCACTTAGGCCTATTCAAACTTCAGCTTTCACAAATAATCGTGTAATAAACAGTCATCCATAAGCCTCTTTGTAATCATGTATGAATGTTTCTCGAATTTAGAAGGTGAAAAATAGATTTGCTGTGCTATAACATATGTAGGTTTTCAATTGTGACCAGTGCTGCAAAATTGATCTAAGTTTCTGTAATGAGTTTACTCCCATCAACAGTGTAAAGAAACACTTTTTTTCACCTATCCTCACTAATATTTGCTATTGGTCAAAATTGTTAACACTTTTGCAATATGTGTAAATATGATATTTTACTATGGTTCGGGGATCAATCATTGATAATGTTGGGTTTTTTAAATATATGGGTTCTGAGTAACATACAAGGTACTGAACTGCCCATTCTCAACAATGTGACAACATGTAGCCTTTTATGTACCATGGTCCAGTGCCTTGAATATTCACCTCCTTATTTTTCCTTTGAAGCCTAAGAAGGACCCATTTCTGTGGATCCTCTTTCCATACCCCTGAATCTCCTTTGAAGTCATCATCATTTGGAAAAGTCTTGGCTTGGAGACAGGAAGGAAGAGGGCAGTGGGAGATAATAAATTAGAGATATTAATAATAAAAACCACCTTACTGCCCCCAGCCCAGATGGATCTGATAATCTTCATGATCAACTGTGCTGTGTGTTTAAGAGCTTCTGTGAAGATTCCTAGAGCAGCAAGCCCAGAGCCACCAGTTACTAAAAGAGTGAGCCGGACCTTTATTGTAATACACATCGAAGGCAGCATTGGCTGGTCCAGTGCCAGCCTATCATTTGCTATCTTCTGCTAGTAAAACTCTTTCAGTGAATATGGAATTAATGGGGAAAATATTGATTTTGGTTGTTAATTTGCTTTCAAAAATTGAGCTCCCACAATCTGGGAAGAGTAAGTCTAAGACATATCTGTTTATCCATTTATTCCTATTAAAATGGCACTTCTAGAAAATATTATCTGGTATTAATCAGGTGAATGGTGTTATAAATGCCAGGGTTTATGTTTATTATACTTATTAAACTGGTTCTGATATCTCATAAAAATAAAATAAATGGCAGGGTTAGAAATGGAATACTTTGTATAATTCTTCAAATCTTTAATATTCTGTTTATTAAGTTTTTATTGAAATACAATACATGGAGGACAGACTGAGTGAGTGGAGGCTCAGAGCTATGTAGCAGTTGAGCTCCAGCATTCCTAGGAGAAAACACAGTCCTGTTTCTACTTTTTTTTTCTTTTCTTTCTTTCTTTCTTTTTTTTTTTTTTACAAAAATCTCTCCAACTTCTAAAGTCTCTCCGTTCCTGGAAATTTGCTTTTCAGAGCTAGCAGGGGGAAGTCACCTTTTCCTTTAGGAAGTGCTTTGGTTGAAGAGAAAGGGCAGACTTAGAGACTTTGCAATCAGTCAGAGATGATTGCATTCGCCATCGCCGCTTTGACGTAGAAACAACCTCAGCTGTGGGAGCAAAAGGAGCAAGGAAGGGAACCACGACAGAGGCTTATGGCTGCTCACGGCAGAGAAAACAACTCAGGGAGTTCTTGGGGACCAAAATAACAGCGAAGCTCGCACTGTCACTGCTTCACCAATATGAATAGTGCTGAGCGTGGGATCTACTCTTGTCCCTTGCCGCGCACCGTGTGGGGACAAAGAGCAGTGACCCTGAAATGAGCACCTGGAGGAGGAAATTCATTGCAGTCCAGTTGGGCGGAAGGCTGGCTCTTTCATGGGGTAGGACGCAGGGGCAGCCCTGTTGCTAAAACAGGAGCTACTTTCCCTGTCAGGGAGGCCAGCCTTTTGGTGAATCATTTAACTCCCAGTGCCCGGGTTCACAACTGGACGGTGATAATAGTGATGTTTAAAATATCTCTTTTATCTTTGAGAAGAGAAGCTAATTATGATAAAGCAATCTGAGAGCTTCCAAAGTAATGCAGGATAGTGTTAGAGCAATGCTAAAGTTTTCCATCTGCACCTCAAATCTGAATGGTCCCATTCCTTGATTCCCTCTAACCCGCGTATCAACTCTGACCTAGACAGAAGAATAA
This sequence comes from Mustela erminea, assembly GCF_009829155.1. Lineage (NCBI taxonomy): Eukaryota > Metazoa > Chordata > Mammalia > Carnivora > Mustelidae > Mustela > Mustela erminea. The sequence continues at coordinate 78,702,875 of NC_045620.1, forward strand.
CATGTAGAGTGGGCACCGCTTTCCTAGGACAAATGGAGAAATTCTAGAAATACTTGCAGTGTCCATGACTGTATACAGAGACTGCAGAATCATTTTTGTAGAAGAAGTAATTGAAATCGTTAAAAAGAAAAAAAAAAAAAGTCATTCTCTAAGAGAGCTGGGGCAGTTAAAGCTGGACCCAGAGTCTATCAGCATTCAGCAAACTTGTCCTGTAAAGGGCCAGAGTGTAAATATTTTTGGTTCGGCAGACCACACAGTCTCTGCAGTAAGTACCCGATCCCACTGTTGGAGCTGTTGCAGGAAAGCAGTCACACACAATACATACACAAATGAGTGTGGCTGTGTTCCAATAAAACTTCATTTGCCAAATCAAGTGGCGAGCAGGATTTGGCCGTGGGCCCAGTGTGATGGCTCCTGCTCTAGGTTGTAAGCCTCTTGAGGACAAGGACTCTTTCCTATTCATTATGTGTGTCCCCCATAACCTGTGGGACTGACAGAGAGCAGAGGCATAACTAAGATTTACAGAATGAATAATAAGTTATTACTTTTCTCAGTTTACTCATTCAAATTAAATTTTGTGCTCAGATTCTGTTTCAACACACTTTTTGTGGGGGCCTAAAATGTAGCAGGCACTGGGCTATTTAATCTGACAGCTTTAACTGCTTTCCTTCTCGGCCTTATCCTTCTTTAACGTCAACTTATTTTTTGTTTTTGTTTTTGTTTTTGTTTTTTTTCCTGGTTGCTTCTGTTTAGTAGCTTATTTTGACTGTCAGAAATCCCTCAGAAGGGATTAAAAGTAGAATAAGCATATGTGAGAAAATAAACAATGAGTGGTTTATATGAATTTGCATTTTTGATGTATTTATTTTACTAAAATTTATCCCTTAAATGAGACATCATTTCCTAACATGCATTCTATGTAACACCAGTCCTGCAAGATGCTTCTTGAGAAAAGGTTTCTTCATCAAAAAAGCCTGAGAAACTGCATATTCCGTCTACCAGAGACTCAATCGACGAAGACACTAGGTCCTACGGTAAAGAATCAAAGAATCCTGAATTTTTTTTTTTTGACCCCCTCACGCAAAAGCCTGTGTGAAACACCAGCAAATGTCATTTGGTGCAGGGTCTCAGCAGGCGCACAGGCCCCTTGTTCTCTCGGAGTCCTGTGGAGATGTGAGAAAGGTATGCTGGGCAGGCACAGCAGGATTTACTGAGGGGCTGTATTCCTGTAAAGGAATCTGCCACCATATTGCTATTCCTTTGTACGATGCAAGCACAAGGACATGCTTGAGTGGGGGGACCTGGGCTCAGACATCTCACAGTTTGAACTTGGACGCCAGCCACTTGGGGGATGGCTGGAAATTGTAGTTGCCTGGAATCTGGAATCTTATTTCCTTTTGGGAAGTTGAAGCTCATTGCCACCCCGATGCTGAGAAAAGAAGAAGCTTCTGCACCAATGGGGGAATTGTAGCTTCCCTTGCTGAGAGAGTTGGGAGCCACCAACTCCACTGGCTCATTTCTGGGCATCCCAGACAGGGATCCCATAAATGCAGTTTTCCAGTTGTCTCTCATTATGGAAACCCACCCTTCTCCCCGTTTACATGTGTGCAGAGTGTGTTGCTTTGCAAACCACCAGTTAATAGTACACAGAGCCAGTGTTTGTGGAGCATGCTTTGGAAACACTTTATTAACTACTGTGATAGAATGTTTTTTTCTGTTCTTTTAAATGTTCACAGATGTTCACTTGTCCCTGTACCCACAACTTTTGCAATATAACTCTGTTGCTTCTCCAGTAAAAAGTGCAGTCTCTTCCCTCTACCTTGGAACCTGGTCTAATGCTGCCAGCTGCTTCTGCTAATGGAATTTGGTGGAGGTGCTGTGCACCAGCTCTGAGGTTTTCCCTACTCTTGTGTACCACCGCCACCACTATGTGAACACACATGAGTTAGCTTCCTGGGTGTTGGGATAACGCACGAGTCACCCCTGTTGTCCTAATCAAGAATTAGTCAACCATACTGAACTCTACCTCTAAAACTAATGATACACTGTGTGTCTATTAATTGAATTTAAATTTAAAAAATAAAAATAATTAGTGAGGCCACCCAAAACCAGCAAGCCCCCCTAAGACCCTAAAACATGGGAGAGAGCCCAGCCAGGACCATCAGCACTGATGACCCAACCCACAGCTGATAACAGTAAGCTGAGCAGAGACCAGAACTACCCAGCTGATCTTTAGAACTCAAGAGCAATAGTAAGTGTTTAATGTTTGAAGGCACTGAGTTTCGGGGTCGCTGTGGGCTACTGCTGGGATGTGGTAATTGCCCCTGACACAACTACGAATTATTGGCCTTTTTATATTCCATCTCTTATCTATGAAATCAAGGCTAGGCAGTGACATTATTGAAAGAGAAAACTGGATCCTACACATAAAAATGATAATCAGGGAAGAGTATCATACCAGCTATATATGTGTTAAGAAAGGATTATTGCAGATGTGTTGTTTTTCACTCAACACGGGCAACTTTATAGAGTCATAGACCGATAATGTGAAATTAGTGTGTGTGTTGGAGAGGCGAAGGATCTCTGTGGTCTAAAAGAGCATTTACAGAGATATTTTCAGCTTCTTTCCCACGGAGCCTTCCCTCCTGACTGAATCCACACATGCAATCAGACAACATTTCTGGAGATTTCTTTCCCTTCTGAATTTTTTTGATAACCTGTTTTTGTCTGGAAATAATAATGACCAATAATAAAAATGAGAGCCTCTTTGTTATTCGGTTTTAAGCTTGAAAGGTAGAAGAAGCAGCTTCTCAAATGGCTAGAAAGATAAAAACAGTGAAATGACACAGCAGCACCCTCCTTTCCCCGCGCCTTGTTTCTGTCCAGGGGGAGAATACCGAAGCACAGAGGCCCCTCTCCTCTCACAAAAGCATTCATGGGTAAACAAATCGGTGCCATCTTGCCCATGCCCCGAGAAGCTGTGAGTGTAGCCCGGGGAGAAAGGATCTATCTTCTAGGGCAGCTGAACAACCACGGAGCTGCTCATAGAAATCGGGGGCTCACTGGACCAGGGGAATTCCCACACTGCGCACTTACCCAGTACCATTCGCTGAGATGCAGTCGACTAATTGAATTTAAATTAATGATGTACATTTCTTTTAGTTTAAGTTGTTAAACTGTATTTCCATGTTTGATAGTCATTTGCTAAATCTTGGGAAAACATTGCATATATAATACTATGCTTGAATCCCCTGTAGCATTAAAAAAAAGCTAACAAGTTACATATGATTTACTCATTTGAAACACATCTGTATTTTAAAGAAACATTAGGGTAATCAGGAGAGGGATTGGGTTATTGATTTGAATTGCAATTCAGATATTATTTAGGAAGTCTGTATCAGAAACAAAAGGTGTGCCTCTCTCTTTCTCAAAATGGAAAGACTTGGGCTCACCTTTTTAAAAAAAGAAAAGAGACATAGAGAAATAAATAATTTTTCATGACATAATAAATCTTTTTTAATTTAATCGGGCATAATTCTTTTTACTCTTCTTTAGTTCTCTGAACCCTAAACAGCAGAGGTAAAAAATAATTTACTCATCGGCAGCTAATTTGAAAAACGAAATATGTAATCTTTTCCCAGCATAAATAACTTGATTCTTTGCACTTTGCTAATTTGGGAAAAAATGCATAAGGTTGCAAAAAATTAATGAAGAGTGTTTAAAAGCAGATTTCTTGAATTTTTTCTCATTATCTTTATCTATAGTAAATTTATCACAAAACAAACATAGACAAGATGCTTGCGTTTGGTTCATATTATAGATGGGTGTGCTCTTTCCTTATATATAATATTGTGATGGAGATTACACAGAGCTAAGGGTGAGAAGACATGGATTCTGGTTTCGACTCTAGAAGAACCAGGAAAGCTCGAGTGGCCTGCTTAATATCTCTATCATTCAGTTGACTTTTTTATTAAATAGTTACACTAATATTAGGCTGAAATAAATTAAATTGTTGGTATTTGGCCACTTTGATCAGCAAAAGTGACAATTTTATATGGTTCAACCTAATACTGCTCTGTCTTACAGGGTTACTGCAGGAAATAAATTTTTTAAACATTTCAGAATGCTATAAGCTGTATGTAAAAGCAAAAATACTAGGTTCTTATCCTAATGTGTGTGTATCTGTATGTATGTATGTGTATGTGTGTGTGTGTGTGTGTTCACAGGAAACTCATTTGGCACAATTGTGGTAACAATTGATACAGATAACCACACATTTGATTTACCTGGGGTGCAAAGAGGATTTGAGGGGACTGGATGGCTGACCCAAATTTCTGATGGATCATTTCTTTTCCATTGAGATGTCTAAAATCTGGCCTTCACTGCAAAAAGTATGAGTCAGAGAATGGTTAGCAAGCCAAGGATTTGCTGCCGATCTACAAGTCTTTCTTGACCTGTTGGGCAGACAAATTAATAAACTGGCTTCTCTGTAGCCATCATCTGAGTGCAAAGCTTTCGGAATCTGGTCCAAATGTGCCTTTCCTTCAAAGACATTAAAGTGCTGGATTCTGGTTCAAAAGCAAGCCATCTTGTGTTGTCACAGGTTAATTCCCAGACAATGGACTTACATCTTGAGCCTCCCTTTGGGCCATACATAGACACCTAGCTTCCTCGGCACTCTACTGCTCTGTGTCTGCCTGCCTCCGCATCCCTGTGCCCTCCCATAGCACGCCCACAGGAGCTCAACAGCTTCTCTTTCTCGCTAACTTCGGAGTGCTCATGCCGTTCAGCCACAGTCCTTGTCTGAATCGAGTTCCTGTGGAAGTCGCCAGCCCATTTGCAGGGACAGACATGAGATGCGGTGGTGGGATCTAGAGGGGTTTCAGGAAGAGGAAACGAGTTATCTTTCTCATGGCTTTCTAATTGGTGACTCTGGCCTGTTGTGGGGCCCAACTTACCTTCCTCCCCTAAGATTTGTGTGAACTACTGTACATTCTTTTTTTTTTTTTTTTTTAAAGATTTTATTTATTTATTTGTCAGAGAGAGAACGAGCACAGGCAGACAGAGTGGAAGGCAGAGTCAGAGGGAGAAGCAGGCTCCCTGCGGAGCAAGGAGCCCGATGTGGGACTCGATCCCAGGACGCTGGGATCATGACCTGAGCCGAAGGCAGCTGCTTAACCAACTGAGCCACTCAGGCGTCCCACTACTGTACATTCTTAAAATGTTTATTTACCCTGGTCTGAGTGGGTTTCTGCCACCTACAAACATGGGACTCGGGCTCATGGTATGTGCCTGACCCAGAGACAGCCTGTCCTCACGTCCACAGACCTTTGGCTTGCTTAGGAATCCCTCGATGCGATCCTTCTCCTGCCTTTAGACTTGCATCTTGCTATTTTATGGATGTTAGAGCAACATACAGATTTTTTTAATGCAATTTACTTATCAGGTTTATAGTCGAGGGATGTTGGTTCTTTACTCAGAATTAAATTCCCTCTAACTTTTTAAAGAAAAATAAAAATGGTCCAGGCTATTCAAAGGACTATGCTATTAGACCAGAAAGTCCAGATCCAAAGAGGATTTCTGAGAATCTTCTGAGTCATTTTAGTACTATGAGAATATTCTGATAGCCTCCCCCCACTGCCTCTGTTTGAGGTAGCAACTTTCACTGGGCACAAAAAAAGTCACATTTTGGAGCTGCACCTTGAAATGCAGACTTCAAGGTCAGTCTAAGTGATAGTAATGCTTTTTCCACTGTGAACCTCAAATCAGTGCTTTTTAACAATTGAGATTGACAACAACAGCTACACCAGGAGCTTAAAATAAATAAACATAAACAAAAGGCAGAAACCCCAAATCAAACTTTCTTTCTTTTTTTTTCCCCCAGTCTGCTTTCCAAAGGTGGAATTGGAGCAACAAAGCAACAGTAAACATTCTTGAATCTGTTTGGATAAAGCCTCTTACAGACCTGTTTTATATAATCCTGGCATGGATGTCCTTTTGTATTTTGCAAGCAAGAGAAGTCCTTATGCTGTAGTCTCATTGAAGGACAGAAGTGACACCACACTCCAGGAGATATTTCTTGTTTAAACAAGTTACAAGAAGATTATTTGAAGGGTAACAGCCAGGTTATGTACCCCATAAAAGTACGAATGATTTACAAATATTTAACAAGGAAAAAACTAATTATGCTGCTCCTGTCACAGAGAGGCCAGCCTCAGAAATGGTATAATCAATATGGGAATGTTCGCTGTAATACAGTCTGTCAGCTTTTTAACCAACCAACCAAAAGGAAGAAAAAAAGGATCAGAAAGTCTATAAACAAAGTTGAGACCTCTCCTCCAGCCTTGGTACCTTCCACGTGTAAGCTATCTGGACATTCAGAAGTTATTTCCAAGGCCATTTGGGAAGACCCATTTGGCCTGAATGTCAATAGAATATTAGGGGAATATTGATAATATCAAGAATATTAATATTGTTATAATTATAATTACAAATTAATACACAATGATATTATTAATTATTAATATAATTAATATAACATCATATTATAATTAATTATATCATATATAATTAATTATATATAATATTTATATATTATAATTAATATTATATTATAATTAATATGATTATAATTATAATTAATATTATATTATATTATAATTAATATGATTAATGTTAATAATATTATTAGTAGCAATATTAATAATTTAAGGGAACTGGTGGCTTTACCATGGGTCCCTGGACACAAAATATCACATTTGTTCCTGGTCCCTGTTCCTGTTCTTGAGAACATTTGTTCTTTCCACCACATCAACAGGAATTTGACTCCACTATAGACTAGGGAAATTGTTTTCCTAGGATGTGTGTATGTTTGAAGATGTGTGCCTTGTTGCATATTTTTGCACAGTATTACAGAGCAATCTAAGTGTAATGATACAGATGTATTCGTGGGTATCTAAGAGCCCAGGAAAATTGCCTGGTACAGAACCGTCCCCCTGGAATACAAAAAGTCCCCCAGTGGCTCTCAGAAGAGGGTGAATAAGGGGGAGTTGCAGAGTCGTCATGAGCCCAGCTGGAGTCAGACTCTATGGGCCACTAAGTGGCCCAGCTCTGGCCACTTAGTATTGACCATGATGCATAAGACAAATGTGGTACAAATGTTTCACTGAGAAGGAAACAGACAGTGGGATTTATTGTATAAGGTCATGGTGAAGATGAAATGAGACATGGTAAGTTTTGAAGACATGTTCTAGAACATAGTAAGTATTCAATAAATCTTAGTGATCGGCATAAAACCAAAGACTTTTCCATTTATAATTTACGTTGTCTTAGCCTGGCTATCCTCCAGGTACAAACGGGGTCTCAGCCCCAGGAAAGACCTAAATTTTCTTGTCGTTTGCCAGTAGCTGCCCAGCATTTGGAAACAAAACACTCTGTGAGGTGCTCCCCTGTGTCCTTCTCTCTCCTGCCCCCACCAGTGTTTGCTGGTTTTCCCAGACTGCTTCACATCAGTTCACAGACTGCCTCTTACTTTTCTTAGGGATATCAGTTCACCTCAGAGCCCCCAATGATGATGTGTTGCTGTAGGACCTGCAGCCAAGATCTACGGGGAAGTTGAGACTGATGCCAAGGGCTGCGTCTTCCTTCTGCTGCTTCCACAATTACCAGCTGTGAGCAGTCAGGCTGGTGTCTCGACTCTTGCTGTCCTCACTACTTGGGAGCCCCATGGTGGAAATGTCTCTCTCCTTCGCTCCGTGGCACATTGTATTACTAGAGCATTAAAACAGTTCCTTCACTTATGGTCCCTTTAAAACAAAGCAAAAATAAACTTCAACCTTTGCCTATAGCATCCTCCACAAGCTGCAGCCATTCATTGGTAGGATCCAAATGGGGACCGATATGGAACCTTAATGCTCTGCTTTCCTCTCAGGCTTTCTGTCAGGCATCTGTACAAAAGAGGACTTTCCTAGCCAATTTTCTTAGGAGGATTGTTCCTTGAGACCCTGGCCAATATACCAGTAATTTATACATGCCCAGGCATGTCTGAATACCAGGGTAGGCTCCGTGGAGACCCCTCTCTAGATGATGTAATTGGCATGGAATCTTTTTATATTCCGACAGAATTTTACCCTATATGGTTTTGGGGAACATGATATAACCCATGGCAAATATCAGAGTCATAGAACATTGATGGCTATGATAGGCCTCCCTGTGTTACACGTTCAGAGATGGGAACCCTCGTTGCTTCCACACATAAAGTTCTCAGAGTTGGGCTGCCTCTGATTTGTAGCTTTGTTTCAGTAGTTTGGGTTGGTTACCACATTTTACATTGTAATAACTTTACTTTATTGCTACTGTCACAACAAAGCAAAGCAGCTATTATCTTATAACAAACTAAAGCTACATTTCTAAACCCTTGCATCTAGCCAAACTACAGTGCTATAACACCTAATTTACAGTTTATTCCAATTGCATGGACACGAGGAGCATAAAATAAAAATAAAAATATATATATCAGATTTCATTGGCTCGTCTGGGCCAAGTGCTTTGAAGTTTGGGAGGATGGTTATAAAATAGCCAAGGTTCCATGTTGCTCATAAGACTTCTCTTTAGCACCCGGAAGCTATTTGGGGCTGACTTAAAAGTGTCCACGTGGTAGAACGGCATCAATTCCGGGTTCTCTCCCTTCTGCCCGGTCAAACTAGAGCCTTCTCCCCCCAGCTTGTGCAGAGTGGTCTTCCCTGAACTACGTATGGGCACTGCTGTGTGAGGGGTTCTTAAAGGTCCCCAGAAAGTGAAAGGTTCTCAGAGATGATTCACCAGGCCAGCCAGTTAAGGGTTTGAAGGGGTGATGGGAGACATTCCAAGTGCAGAAGCAGACATGCAATGTGGCTTCCTGGTGTCCTTACGCAGTGTTCTGGTGTGTTTCCATTGAGGGGTTTCTGGTTAAAAAGAGGGATGTACTACCTTTAAAATAAACTACAGAAATGACACCCTGATTCCTTTTTTCTTCTTACAATCTCCTACACAAGTTCATTCAGATTCAGAATGGCCTTACCTCTCCTCTCTCACCCAAGACCAATCACATCTTTCCTGTAAGAGCCAAGCACTTCTAAAAAAATTAACGTGTAGGAAGTTCCTAACAAGGACCTAACCTGGGTGTTAGCTCCCCAACCCCCCCAACACACATCACCCTGACAGGATGGGCTCTTCTCTGAGCTTCCATAACTCTCAGTTATTCTCTAAACCATGGCCCATATGGTAGCACTGCACTTGACAATCTGGGTGAAGTAGCATTTGGAAATGGACTATCTGAAGCATAATAACATGGGACTAGGAGAAATGTAGAGTGACTTCTGGGGTTCTGGTGGTCGTGGGTCAATATGATAGTGCCATTTATTGAGAGAGGCAGAGATTTGTGAGGTATGAGAGTTGATTGCCTACTTTTTTATACAGCCATTTAACTATACGAATCATTTATCACTTAAGCTGTATCTCCTTACACTGCTAGTCATATTTTTCAGCTTAGCATAGTGGTTTCCACTGGTTAGTGACCCAGAAACACCAGTTAATGACTATGGGGGCAGTGCTCCCCTCAAAGCTGGACAAGACAGGCCTTCGATATCAGGCTTTAGAATGTTTCTCTCTGGTTCTCTCTGGATATACTCCTCCCCACAAGGTGATGAGTTTGCAGGATTATGGGAGTGGGCCCAAGCACAGATTTTGCCTTTGTCTCTAGACATGTTCTCATATCCCAAACCTGTTTCCAAGGCCAATGCAGTCTTCCCCCAGCTCCAGCTCTTACGGACAGACCACCTGACTGGTAAGGGCACATCTGGGCCTCCTGAGTGGTCGGGTAAGCCAAGAAATGGTCTTTTGCGGGGCTAAGAGATGAAAAAGTCCAGATGTGCTGATGGAGATGTCCACATAGATGTGGTGTGGATTAAAGCTTCTGTGAGACGTGAGGGTGTTTTGTCAGGAGGCAAGCTTCGGACACTAAAGACCAGCCTGCTCCATACCTCCAAGTTTCAGGAGAACATTCCAAGGACTCCAAAAATTTTCATTTGGAACCTGAATTTCTCGGTTATTATAACTGTGTATTCACTGAGGTAGGGGGATAGAACATATTTTTTTTAGATTAGATTGTTAGTTTGGTAGAATTCAAAATTTAGATCTATGATACATGTACTCTTGGCCTCAGTCCTAAAATGTCAGAGCTGGATCTGACTAGGGGCACCAGGAAACACTTGATAGTCAGGGTACCCTAAGCTCCCCTTGCAGAATGTGACCATCACAGCTCCCAATGTTGAATCTCATAGGGCTCTGTCACTGGAAACTGGCATTTCAGTAGGTCTGAGAAATGGCAAGGGCTATGTCTCGGGCTCAGGAAGTTGAACAGCAGGAGGGACCTGGTTCTTCCCTCCTAAATTATTTTGATCTCTCAGTACTTTAGACTCAGTCCTGCTGTCTTCAAGCTTAATCTATCCTCTCTGATCATATCATGCTAATTTTCCCTCCTTGCTTTGAAATAATAACATTACAGCATTTGATTTTGTTTGTCTCTCCCCACCCTACCTCCCGGGTGTGTCGGACTGAATTTCTTCGTGTTCTCATAAACTGTGCCACTCCTCCACATGCTGCCCATCATTGGAAGGGTTAGAATACTTTATTTTCCTTCCATTTTTAGGAACATCTGTATTCCTCAAATTGGAAGGGTTGCTTTGACTGTTTTCTGATTCTCTCACCTTCTTTTCCTACCACTCTTTCTGTCTTCCTTTTTGATCTCTCCATTCATGTCAAGCAGAGAGCGAGTCATATGAATATAGCAGGAGCATTTGATTTTCTCAAAATACACTGGGCAAAAATGCCTAGATGAGAGTACAGAGAGATATCTCACGGCTTTAAAGGGAGGCTGTGGAAAACCTATGTTCACGGCAGGACCAGAGCACGCTTGTCGATCATCTCCTGGTTTCGGAGGTTGTCAGGCAAAGCCTGGAAGGAAAGAGAAGGTGGCTGTTGGGAAAGAGGAGGCGAAAAATGACACAGAGGTGACTGCAAGAGAAGAGTTTGGGGGCACCGGTGAGGGACTTGGACATTCATGACCAATAGCTGAGTTTCTCTGGAGAGTCACTGGGTTGCAGTCCTGGTTTCCTTTACTGCTCACCTCTTCAGTAGCTACAGCGAAATGAACGACCATTGTGAGGACAGCTCCTTCACCCGATCTTTATTGAAAGGCATCCGTCTGCCCGCCTGATGTTTCTACAAGGAGGTGGAAGGCAGCTCCTACTCTCGCGATGCTTACAGTGTTCTGGAGACAACAGCATGCACACACATGCAGATTCAAATGGGCTTGAGCTGTTTTCTCAGAACAGGCAAAGGATAAATCCCCACCTCACCTGTCATATGGTGTTCATTGACATTTGTCCCACAGGGAAATGGAAGGAGGTCTCTTTTCTGCACAGTCAGAAGAACATACACAAATATAAGAGTGAATTTCATTCTCTGCAAGACATCCTAGAATGGCCAAAGGACTTGCATTTCCCCATCTTCTGAGCTGGGCATAGGTCCTTGGCCAAACTGATTGAACATCTTAAGCTCTCCGTGTAGCCCAAACATTTTATGGTGGGCACTGCCTGTATATAAAACAAGGAAGTTGTAACTCCTTTGTGTTTTCTTCTATTTTATGTGAAACATTCAGTTACAACATTCGGCTTCTTGTCCTACTCACCTTGGTAATACTGATTTTTTTTTTATTCTAACAGTGAAACATGGGCAGTAAAGTGGGTTGTGCATATTGTAATCATGTTCTTTGGACTTTAGGAAAACAGACTAAGGTCATACCAAAGTTAAGAGCTCCCATGTTAAGAGACTTTGCAGAATTTTTCATTTTTGTATCAAAATATTTTTCTGATGGCACAAAGGATGCCATTGACACTACTCTGTATTTAGATCATAAGATTTTGTCCCCATATTACAGTGAAGGGTAGTTCAACATTTGTCTTTAAAAGGTTGCACGCAATTGCAAGGGCACGCAAGGGCAAGTTTAGATTTTCTGCAAAGTGTCCAAGTTCAAAACCAATACTATAGTTTTTAGTTGTATGACCTTGATCAAATTTCTTTTTTAAACATTTTTCCAGTTTTATTGAGATGTAATTGACATATAACATTGTGTAAGTTTACACTGTACAAAGTATTGATTTGATACATTCATATGTTGCAAAATGATGACCACCACAGTGCAAGTGGACACTTACACCCTGTCATGTACTCACCATTCCTTTCTTTTAGTAAGAATATTTACTTTTACTCTGCTAGCAACATTCAGTTATATGATACAGTATTATTAGCTACCATCACCATGATGTACATGGGACCTTCAAACTTACTAAAAAACTAGAAGTTTGTACACTTTATTTAATATCTCCTCATTTCTTTACCCCCCAAACCCCTGGTAATTACCACTCTACTCTCTGTTTCTCAAAGTTTAACTTTCATAAATTCCACATATAGGTGATAGAATACTGCATTCATCTTTCTCCATCTGACTTATTTTACTGAGCGTGATGCCTTCATATTTCATCCAAGTTGTCACAAATGGCAAGATTCCCTCTGGCTCATGGTTGACTAAGATTCCATTGGGTCTCTATACCACGTCTTCTTTATTCATTCATCCATGAAACAACACAGGTTGTTTCCATATCTTAACTCTTGTCAGTAACGCTGCACTGAACCTGGGAGTGCAGACAGCTCTACGAGATCGTGATTTCTATTTCCTTGGATAAATACCCAGAAATGGGATTTCTGGATCATATGGTTTTGATCAAATTTCACTGGACTTTACTGTCCTCCTCTGTAAAGGGGGTTAACAGAGATATTTATCTCCTAAGATTTTGAGGGTAGTTTGAGATGATATTTGTAGTAGGACTTGGCACACAGATTCTCAAGGTATAGTAGTTTTCCCCCCTTTCCCATCCCTTGTCGTGAGGCCCTCCTGTGTTCTCAATAGGAAGTAAAACTGGCCTATTAAATGAATAGGCGATGGCGTTAGATGCTATCAATTTTCTGCCCTGGGACCTGGACAGCTTACTTAATCTTATCTTTAAAATTTGAATTAATAAATGAAGCTCCTTCACAGATTTATAATATGAATGAACTGATTATATAAAATGTTCATCCTTGAGACTTTTGTGTTTTTTTTTTTTCAAGATTTTTATTTATTTATTTGAGGTAGAAAGAGAGAGAGAGAACGTGTGAGTAGGGGGAGTACGGGGGGGGGGGGGAAGATGCAGGCTCTGGCTGAGCAGGGAGCCTAACACACTGGAAACCAGGACTCTGAAATGATGACCTGAGCAGAAGGCAGACACCTAACCAACTGGACCACCCACGAGCCCCTCCCCAAGACTTTTCAAAGGATGCTGGGAAATGCTGGATTGATTGATTAATTGATCGATGTATTAAAATCACATCATGATGTGTTTCCCCTCTGTGGCCTTCACCAGCTTGACCTAATCTGAGAGCGTGGATGCATTCCATAGACAGGCTCCCTTCTAACTAGTTTCCAGGGACGAGTCTGGACCAAAACAGAAAAAGTATTGTCAGCCTTGTGCCACCAGTGAAGTGATCTGGAATTTCTCTGAAATGATATTTTTGCAGATACCCTTCCGCATTTTAATTCTCTCCTTAAAAATGTGTTTCCCTTGTAGCCTTTTCCCCTCCAGACTGTGCCCTGTGGTGCAGTGTCCCAAGGCAGGAAACAGAGGCTTCTTGAGCTCTTTAGCAAGACAGGATTGACAGCATTTAGAGAATGCAATGACAATGGGTTTGGTTATAGGAATGGGAGGAGTGGGAGGGAAAGGACAGGGCTGGGGTCAGGTCATCCAGCTCTTCTCTCGCTAGAGAAGGGAAGAAAGAGGAAAGGAGAAAGAAGGTTGATACGTGGGGAAAAGGAAAGCTGTTAGATGTCATGGGACTTGATGGCCTCTCTTTGGCTGCAGCTTGAAGAAGGCAGATGTGTCATAGAGGTATATGGGTTGCTGTAAGAACATGGGACTTCTGTCCATATTCCAGCTGGGACTCTAGAATAGACCATCCTTCTTGGCTGTTCTCACTGTCTTCCATCCACACTCCTCTATCCTAACCCCACCTTACCAACTTTTAATGCTGCTATATGAAAGGAAGGTTGGCTTCCCAGCCTGGTTAGCCAGAGAGAAGACCTTCAATTTATCTTTCACAGGTCACTCTCCTATGCTATATGGCTCTGGAGAGACTCTGAAGTCCTTGTATCTTTTCTAGGAGGGACTCAGAGGGCAGTTAAGCTGTGATCTAGTAGGATTGTGATAGCACATTCTATGCTTACCTAAGTCAAGGTAACTTTCAGCAAAGGCTGGGGAATGGACATCAGCCAGGGGTGGATGGAAGGTGTGGTAGGTCCAAGGTAGCTACAAGGTTTTGTTACAACCAAGAGGGGAAAGATTGAGTTATACCAGCCACAGATGTCATCAATGACCCCTAAAGGCAAGAGGTGTTTCTGGATCTTCTTACCTCCTACACCCAGGTAATGCTAATTCTTAGGAAAGTTATACAACAAGGATTAGCCTACATTCAGAACGGGTTTGGGTCTGCAATTAACACCAATACTGTTTTTCTACCAAAGATGAAAAGGTACAGGAAATCAATTCTGTCATCCAATTTCTGGTGGTCGCTATCACCCCCACTTTTGGCTAGGTTTTAGGGATTTGAGCTAGCTGCTCACCAGTGAGAAGAGCTGGTCACAAGAAGGGATGGACAGTTCAGTGATCAAGCCCACAGCTGGGACTTGCACCCTGTCAAGTAGAGCTTAATCTGATCTTAACCAAAACGGGGACTTTATTGCCCTCAAAACAAACAAACAAACAAACAAAAAGCCAAAAAAAATGAAAAAATATAAACAAAAACAAAGGCAAAACCACAAAAACAGAAAAGGGAGCCACTGCAAACTCCCCCTTGTCCCAATTCATGCCTTGAGGCTAAATTTCAGTTCTGTGCTGAGATAGGCATTCTCCATTTCTCCCTCAGCTGTGCAGAAAGAAGAATATTTTGCTTCTTGCAAAATACTCCACAGGCATACATTTAAATCCTGGTCCTCGTACGTAAAACGTCCATGTTTAATTATGAAAAAAAAAATGAAACTCACAAATATTTACAGTTAGTTAGGTACCTCGAGAAATAGAAGCAAACAGGTAAAGCTTGAGGCTGGCAATCAATTTGCAGTGACATACATTAAGGTGTGAGAAGCTAATGACCACCCATGACAGGAAGAGATGGACTCCGGCTGAGCACAGCCAATGGCTGAGGCACAGAGAAGGAAGATATCACATCCCCTTGTGCGGCTGGTAGGGTTTATCCTGGAGAAAGAACCAAATGGGCCAAAGTGGGCTGTCAGGGGGCAGGCAGAGCAGTCTACAAAAGGATGCTATTAATTAGAAATGTGGTGCCTTACCCCAGCTTGAAATTCCTTGACTAAGTTTCAGGCTGTCCATCGGCCCAGCTACCAATCAAGCAGGTGACACCACCGTGTGGGAGAGTGGCAGTCCCCTCATGGGCACGACTAGTTTTGAAGAGGATACTTGCAAGTTGTGGGGGACGACCCAGGTTTGCCTCCAATCCCAAGAGCAGCTTGCCCGAGCCACCTGATATTATAGCCCCTGGAAGCAGAAATTCTGTAATAAAACGGTGGTTGTTTTCATACAATTCACCCGCCTCAAGACTTTCCCAAGTGTAAGTAAGGAGCCCTAGCCAATCACAAATAATAAGGGTGGGCTCGCGGTGGGGAGGGATCTGTGAAATGAAAAGCAATTCCAAGAAGATTGAAATAGTATGGCCCATTCCATTCATGTTAGGAACGTGCGGCGGAAGGTGTAAACATTTTATTATTTGATATTTGGCTTGCGAAAGGATGCCACATCGTCATCTGTCCACGGTGACCACTCCTCTCAGCCCAGCCCTGAGTAGAAGCAATATTTGAGCTGGGTGTTAAACGAGGGGTACGAGGTCAAAGTGCAAAGAGTCAAGAGAAGTATCAAGAAAGAGAAATGTATTGCTGACCGGGAGGACTCAGCTTGTCTGGACTTTTGCTCCCTCGTATGTGAAATTTGGGGAATTCACACAGCAGCGTTTGCTGCACTCATCTGCCAAAGAGAAAAGCCCTAACTAAGGCCCTTCTTCCTGGCAAGTATGAATCCCTGCTCCCCCACCCCTTGCAAAAAAAATTCTGGCAGCTTGACTTCCCTGTGTGTGTTGGCCAGACTCTGGGATGGCAGTCTCGAGATCAGGAATCAGAGCTGTGAAGTCAGGCGGGCCTGGGCTTGACTTCTGGCTCCATCCCTTACCGGTTGTGGACCTTAACCAAATATACTCATCTTCTTTAGAAAGTCTTCAGTCTTCTCATTTTATAATTGAGCATAGTATCAGTGAGCACGTAGAGATACTGTATTGCTTGAATTCACACAATTAAAACCCCTATCACCTGGGAAGAACTCAGTGAACTTTGATCATTACTATTTCAGACTGGTCTTTCTCATTACAAAGCTATGAAGAAGAACCATGGTCATTCTTTCTGCTCCATCTGGGCTTTCCCTGCTTGTTGTATGGAATAGCAGGGATACATCTGACACATTTCTTAAATAGCCATTTTCTTGGCACATCTGGACATTTTCTTTCTCTCTCTCTCTCTCTCTCTTTCTTTCTTTCTCTCTTTGTTTTTTAAGCCTTTATTTACTTATTTGAGAGAGAGAGAGAGAGTACACGAAAAGGGTCAGAGGGAGAGGCAGACTCCCTATGGAGCAGGGAGCCCCATGCAGGACTTGATTCTGGAACTCCAGGATCATGACCTGAGTGGAAGGCAGTTGCCCAGCCAACTGAACCACCCAGGGACCCCTTGACATATTCTCATCCGATAATTTACTGACTTCCTTGCCCCAGAAAATTCACCAAAATGTGACTGAAGATGGGTTTTCATGACCCTTGAATCAGTTGCTGAAGTAGGAAATCTACTTGCACATTTTTTTAATACTCTGAAGTAGACTATGGTGGCTCTTGGTTTTCCCTGCCCGTTATGCTTTTTCATGGCTCTTCTTTGAGTAAAGTCTCTTCCCTTTAGTTACAGGATTAGAGTTTGACCCAAGCCTGGCCATTCACAGTACTACATCTTCTTGGCTGCTATAGTTGGCCCAAGATATAGTCCTGGGAACCAAGCTGGGCTAGTGGATGCACTAGGAGAAAAAAAAAACAACTGTTGATTCCTCCGAAGTTATTAAGCTATATCTGTTTAATCTGGTACTGTCAGATGCCATTTCTTTATCATATGAAGCTGCTAGTACTAAGAGCTGATATTAGTTGAATGCTGATTATGTACATGTACTGTTCTAAGAATTGTATTTGTATTATCTTACTTAGTCCTGACAATATGCTTATCTTGTAGATAATTCCATAATCATTATTAAAGAGATAAGGACATTCCAGCACAGAGAGATCAAGCAACTTGCTCCATGTCACATAGCTAGGAACTGATCAAGATAGAAGTTGAATCTATGTACTTAGTGTTATTAATCTCTTGGCCAGTGCTTCTCCATTGGTGGCAGTGTTTCCCTCCAGGGGACTCGTAGGAATGTCTGGAGACATTTGTGGTTTTTGAAACTGGAGCAGAAAGCTTTATTGGTACCTATGGGGTAGAGGCTAAGGAAGCTGCTGACCATTGTGCAATATATGCTACACATGTCCCCCTGCCCCAGCAGATAATGACTTGACTCAAAAAGGAAATAGTGTCGAGATTGAGGAACCCTACTGTTGGCTATTCAACTTCTCAAGTCTTGATGGACAGAAGTAAGAGAAGCACCCAGATCATTCCAGGGCTTGTCCCCGAGGCTCACCAGATGGTGAACTAACTAACCTCAGACCCTTCTCGGCTATCTAAGCCAGAGATGCCCTTTATATGGAGTACAGTTTCAAATGAGGTGTTCTTTTGGGGTGCAATCAGGAGAACCCTGCCTAACACAAATACAGATCCCATTCTTACTCTATTCCAGTCACAGATGTCTGATTCCGCGTGTGCTGCCGGTTTTCCACCTCCGACCATCAGGATTATAGGGACTGTTTTTCTCTCTACATATCAAGAAGCTTAATTAGCACTTTTGGGGAAATGTGATAGTGATGAGCCATAAGCCATCACACTTCTCAGACGGGTCAGGGTGGAAATGATCCTCAACAGTGTTTTTCTTTACCTTTAATTTAGAAATTATGATTCAGTGAGAGATACTTTCTCAAACATTTAGACTCAGAGGCAAATGCAAGCTCAACACATCTGCTCCAGGAACCATTCTTAGGCACATTTTATTTTCCTCTCTTTGCTTCCACTTTGGAATTCTTTCTTATCATATGTGCATCATAATAGACTCATGTGTTCTACAAACACACCAGTAAGTCCACGGGTCTGTGGTGCCTGAAGGTCAACAGACTGCTTTCTTTTTTTAGGCATATTCAAATGACTATCAACACCTAGAAAAAAACTGGAAACAACTGGAGAGCTGGAAAGAAAAAAAGTCCACATGTAACCCCTAGCATATCTGCAAATTTAGGAAATGTGGAACAGACCTGGGAGGTAGCCAGCAAGCTCCCATTTCTGTGTATTTCACAGCAACCACCAATATATGGGATGCTAATATTTATTTACTACAAGCCTCGAACTTAGGAATTCTGCTATGTATTGGGCATGTCACTTGTAGCATCAGGTGAACACTTTGATATTTAAGAATAATAAATCCTCTACCCAAATCCTTTTGTGATGTGTGTGTATGTGTGTGTGTGTGTGTGTGTCTGTTTTAACAGGTCTGAGTCCTTCATATACAGGTACTTTAAATCATGAAATAAATCCTTAAGTAAACCAAATCTTAAATAACTAATTGGATTACATTGAACTTTTTAGGTGCTCTTGTTTTCTGTGAGGTATGCTGTTTTAAAACATTTCAAGTTGTCCACTAAAAGCTAAAATGCTTTTGGTTTCTTACTACTAAGGCCTTATTCTAATTAAAATAAATGCTCTAAGATCTCTGCCTTATAACGGAGACACTAAATAATTCTGAAATAGACTTCTTCAGGGGGTTGCAGAGATGCTAAAAAGATAGAAACAATTTTGCTCAGCCCCATTGAGATTACTGTGGATGGCAGCGAGGGGCATTAAAATCAGAAACTTCTCACCAGTGTCAACCATTCCCTTGAATAGTATTTTCTAGGTGTTATATTTTTTCTCTCTTTGTTTTACTTATACTTCTTTTACAGGCAACCTTTCTCTCTGTTAAAACAACTTTGCGAAACATTGTCTCCCATCAGCTTTAAACTTGGCTAGCACAGATGTTAAAATTCAACGTCTTATATTGTTTTGTGTGGATGCCTCATTGTATTCCAATTATATAAATGTGAAGGATTCTTTTAAATCTAACAGTCTTCTATCTATATGTTCCATTAATATATTCTGGATAGTTAAGAGCAGCTTGATAGAAGGGGAAAAACCATAGATGGGGTTTAATCCTATTTGTTAGTTGTGTACACTAGAAAAATTACACTGAGTCTCAGTGGCCCCCATTGGTAATAATACACTAATTTTCTGAGCATGGAAGGTTAACTGGTACCAGACTTAGGGAGTGCAAACAACCAGTGAACAGGATAAAATATATGAAATAATGGTTTTCAGTTGTTGGGACACCAGGCAATACTGAACTGTGATCCCTCAGAAAAGGAAACCAGTGGGGTCAGCCCTACAATAGCCTTGACTTTTAGCCTCGAGGTATGTAAGTGACCGCAGGAAAAGGAGGGAAACAGTCCCATCACCAACGTGAGGAGACAGATGTTGGAATTTGTGTTGCCAAGCAGTATCCAGGAGCAGCACAGGGAACTCCTGGAACCTGGAAGGGGTCTTCATGAGCCTCTGGCCAGAAACTGTCCAGGGGAGCTCAGTAATACTCAGTGAGGAAATGCTGGGAGCCACCAGCTGAACAACCCCCAGCCTCCACACAGCAATGGAAGAATTTATTTACTGTTTGCATCAACCAGGTTGGAGAGAAAAAAAAATCCAACATCAGGAAAGAAGAGGGCCTACCACCGCACATCCAGAATTTATTAAATATATATTAAGATAATATAGAAAACATTAAGCCAACGAAGTTGACAACTTGGATGAAATAGATCAGTTGTCGAAAAGATAGAAATTACCAAAACTGACACTAGAATAAATAGGAAATATAAATAGCAATATATGTGTTAAAACAAATTGAATTGGTAATAAAAAATATTCCCAAAATAAAAATTCCAAGCCCAGATAGCTTCACTGGTGATTTCTGTCAGTCATTAAAGGAAGACATGGTACAATTTTATGCAGATTCTTTCAAATACTAGAGGAGGAGAGAACATTTTCCAACACGACTTATGAAGCCATTATTACCATGACACCAAACCAAGACATTATAGGAAAAAAGCACAAATCAATATCCCTCAAGAACATAGGTGCAAAATTGAAGAAAATGTTTGCAAATCAAATCCAGCAATTATATGAAATGGATATACATGATGACCAACTGGGTTTTATTTCCAAAGTGTAAGATTAGTTGAACATTCACTAATCAACATAAAATTACCACACCGCCAGAATAAATGAGGTAAGGTGTGTGTGTGTGTGTGTGTGTGCGTGTGAGAGATAATCAAAACAGATGCAGAAAAACTGTCATCAAAATTCAACATCCATTCATGATATAGTCAGCAAACTAGGAATAGAAGGGAATTTTCCTCAAACTGAGAAAGATAAGTATCACAAAACCTACATGGCTAGGCCCCATTTCCAAGCACTCAGCCTTCCTGGAACAATGGCTTACCTTCCCTGATTGCCTCCTATTGCTTCATATGTGGACTTGCCCCAGGCTGGGCCCCATCTTCCTGTGAATAATAACTTTCTTGGGTCGGCCCAGACTTGTTCAAGTCAATGAACTTGGGCTCATCAATCTATAGATTAGTGTAAACACTGTCTACATTAGCGGCTATTATTCTCATGTTCATTTCTGATATTTTCAAATAATCTATAATTTCTTTGAATGCAAGGACCAATTTTGCCTCCGTTACAGCTATTCCCAAACATTGTATTTATTGTTGCTCCACACTTAATAAATGCTCTGTTGTTGATGATGATGGTGTTGATTTAATTCATGGTAGCCAATAGCATGGTATAAGCTCAAATTTTGGATAATCTTGAGCCAGGAAAACAACCTTATTGTTCTATCAACCCTTCCAGTGTGCAGGTTCTGATTATAGAAGTTTTGATAGAAACAGGTATTGAAGCACCTCATATAAAGATCCATCACTTTTGTAAGCATGGTCTTAAGTCACAGAAATGAGAACCGGTGATGCATATCACGGAATAAATATTTCATACCCATAGACGCTTTCAAGAAGAAAACATGGGTTATTAAGTAATATGCAAATTATTAATAATGTGAGCTTGATTCACATTAGTGTTTTCTCAGTAATCTCTAAATGTTGCTAATTTTCAGCAGTCTCCCAAAATATATGAAAGCTACCACTTAAATATGTCTTCTCTAGATGCCAAATACAGTGAGAGGTTTCTATTCTATTTTTCATTTTCCTTAGTGTATTGTTGCAAAGTGATATTCATACCCATTAGACAAATGTAGCTGGAATTGTTGCAGTTATATATAACACATCAACACCTGCTTGTTTCTTCTCATTAAAAATGTGATATGTACTGAAATCTGGTTGCATTTGAAAGGGTGAAAATGCATATCAAAAGCAAATCAAAGATTTTGTAAAAGAGCAGTGGTGCAAACCTCTGAGAGTATCACTTCTTGAAGATGATGTATTGAAATCTGTCCTTTCTATGTATTTCCATGTGCAGCCTCTTTAACTGGTGAAGGCTCCCTCTCCTAACCTGATGGGTTTTTAATGGATATGTTGGGGAGTAAGGGGTAGGGCTTTCATTTATGTGACCTTTCCTGGAGTAGGTGAATAATGAGAGGATGCAACAAACATCTTTCTGACTGCCACGTCTTATCTGGCACCACTGTGCAATTCACTCAAAGGACACTCAGACTGCATCGGCACCTCAAATTTGTGAAAGAGTTAGTTTCCGAGCACCAGGAATTTACCTGTGTTTTTCAGGATGGTGAAGCTAGAAGACATGAAGCTGCTCCAAGAAGCATGAACTTCTTTCCATGATGGCAAGATTTTTCAAAGCTGGGGGTGGGGGGAGTGTTAAACAGGTCTTGATTATCTCTAGCTTGATGCAGGAAGACATGGGTTAATGATTACTGACCTAGGCCACTCATGGCACATTTTCATGCCTGAACTATGTTTGATCAAATCAGAAAGGTTTTTCATTTTAATCACTGTGAATTGCCTATATGTTGCATTCTTCGACTACCCCTTCCTAAACATGATGCAGCAATCTATGATTTGGTTATGTTTAATACTGTCCTTAGTAGGATGTTCCTATGATTTAGCTATTCATCCTTTCTTCTCAACAATAAAAGCATTTCTTTTCTCATAGTTTATTTCCTTTTGTTTATTAGGCAAAAGAACATGGGCCAGCTGAAATTTGGTCAAGAAATCAAAACGTGAAAAGGCGCAGGAAAGATTTTGTATTCGAATGGATTAGAGTAGCCTACCCATTGGAACAACCTCAAATCCGAGAGACTTCACACAACAAAGGTGGCTTCTTGCTCATTTTAAAGTGAAAAGAAGACCTTTTATAGTCATTCAGGAACTAGGTTCCTTCCACACTGTGTCTCCACCAGACCTCTCCATTCAACTGGCACAGAAGGAAAGAGTCAGAGTAAGGGTCCCCTGGGGAGTTCTTACGAACCAGTTCATTTGCCAGGACTTTGGGATGATGGCCTCAACTAAACCGCAAGAGAGGCTGAGAAATGCAGTCTCGCTATGCATCCCAAAGGAGACGGGACACTCTCTCTTGGATTACTAGCCATCAGTGCCACAGAAATCAATATGCCAACTTCAGAACCACAATGTAAAACTCAAAGACTCAGAAAAAAAAAATCAAGCCTATCATTAGAGCCTTCCCTGAAAAATTGTGTGTCATTGAACTACCCGGTCAGAGACCTACAATGAAGTTTCCTTCCACAACAGGCTGGCTGCGAGTAATGAAAGAATCACGTACCTTCACTCTCATCATCTATTTTTTTTCTTTGATTGGCAATTGATTGGCAACCACATTTGCTGAGTTCTTGAGCTCCCAGGCTTAAGGCAATATTAGTCTTGAGTGTGAAGCTATATATCCCTCAAGCCAAGATTCCCAGAGGCTCATCATATAATTAAAACACTTCTAAAATAGTCATCATGTTATATTCATAGTAATAAGTCAGGCTGTACCAGAGTCTATAGAGCTGTGGAGAAAAAATAAGGGTCATTCTCCTTTAAATACAATGTGGCATATTTTCTACTAAAAATGAAAATTTTTTGAAATAATAGGTAAGCTGTCCTTGTTATTCATAAACATCTTATTTATGCATCTTCACTGTTGTGATAAATTAGCTGGGTTTGTTTTATATTTCCCTACAGTTTACTTTAAATAATCCTTCACAGTCGTTCACCACAAGACCACATAAGGTTCTTTTTTTAATACCCAGAATGCTGAAATAGCATTTTGAGCACAGACTGTAATGCATAACAAGTGTATTATTTCTTCTTGGGAATGCCATGCAAAAACTTGTTCCTCTCATATTGTCTGTTTTTAGTTTAATTCCTAAAGGCTGCTCTGTATTTTAAAGGGTGATATTCTTTGACCTTACAACCACAAATCACCCCCCCACTTCCCTTCCCCGACCTTCCTTATCAGCCACATGCTAGCGTAACCATATCCTAACTTTCATTGCCCATAACACTAACCATTTAAATGAGATTATTAACATAAGACACTGCTCACCCTTTTCCCCTCTACTACTATCTTGTTAATTTTTCCACCACACTTTCTATGTCTGTTCTGCCTTCTCAAGGAACACTCCTGCTTTCCACCCACCTCCCTGACCCAGTCCAAGAGTGTCAATATCAGTGACAAAGGGTGACTTTTAAGTTAAAAAAAAAAAGCCTGAATACTGATTTTCAATCCTAACATCTGCCTGACACCCCAAATCCATGCATCCCACTACCTCTATTGCCACCCAGATGTCCAACTGCCATCCATTACCATACACAAGACACCTGTTAATGGAGATGTAGTTGACCTATTTGAATCCCACTGTAGGTGTGTCTTCTTGTGCTGCAGACCGGACAGACTGACGAGCATAAAAATGTAAAAGTGCTTATTCATTTTTTTAAGTGAAAGGCTGTAGAGAAATTCATGAAGTCATTTATTCAAAATCATACTGACTAGCAACTTGGTGGGTACAACTTGGTGTTCACTATCAAGAGGGAAGAGAAAGCCACAAGAGGAGCAGAAATGTGGTAAAGGCTCTGAGAGTCGGTGAAAAACACAATTTCATATTTCTCTGCTTCCCCCATTATTCCCTCTAGCCCAGATGACATTCCACTTTAAATTTTAAAACTCTGCTCCTCCAGAGTTATATCCAGTATTTGACTGTCCTTAATTCACACCTCACTCTCCCAGGAAGAAGCCTGACTTTCTTCGTACTGGTAGTAACCTTTCTGTGTATTCTACATTCTCTATCTTATCACAATGTGTCATACTCAGCTGTTCACATACCTTCTTCCCTGTGGGAGTCCTTGAGGCTGGGATCACTTCTTATTAATTTTATATCACTGGTGCCTAGGACAGTGTCTAGAAAGCCCCACATTTATATATACTTTTGAACTGAACGGATTCCCTCAGGACAAACCAGAGGATATTAATACAAAGGATGATATCTGGGGAGGAAAGAGGGAGAGATCTATCCCAGACGTGGTAACAGTGTATAGGGAGGCATAAAGATAGGGGAAATACAGAATCAGGGCAGGGTGGGGACAAGGACTCATTTTCTGTGCTTCAGTGTTCTCACAAGCATGCGGTAGGTGACGGGAAGGAGGTGGAGGAGTGTGGGAAGTGAACTTGCTGAAGAAGTTTGGGTAGATCATAAAGGTTTTCATAAAGCAACATTCTGAGAGAAAAGCTAATTCAAAGCATTGGTCCTTAATTTTTGAAGACTCCAGAGCCCTTCAAAATTTACAAGCATCCATACACCCATTCCACAGAAAATAAGCAATTTGTATGCACAACTACTATCACTATTTTGAGGGCCTTGAAATACCCAAAACTCATCCAAGGAACCCTGGGGGTGGGGGGAAATGTTCGGCTTTTCCCTTATCGGTCATTGAGAGGCTTCAGTTTTATAACATCACTTACTAATGACTAAGTTGTCTTGCCTCCGGAACTCACCCCCAACCTCTCACTTGTCCCTTAGAATGTTAAGAACCTGTCTATATGTAAGCTTAGCAGAAAGGAGCTGCAGAAATCATACAGCCTGGGCCAAATGAAGCCAAAACTGATACTGGCCAAAGGATTCTTGCAGGTCAGTTCATCACAGTGAAACAATCTTATTGTGCTAAGCCTTGTGCATCTTTGTGGAGTGTCCTGGCCACTCAGCTTCCTAAGAAAGACTAATCCATAAGAATGCCTTCCCGAGTCAGATTCTAAAGTTTGCCCAGCCCCACATTCCATCTCCCATACCATCCATGGGTTGTGGGGAGGTACGGCTGGATATGAAAACAGACTATGACACGAGACTTAGAAACTTATGGATGTTTTCTATTTAAGCCTCACAGCCTTCCATCTCCTGCTGTGTATCTATTTTTCATATATGTTTCTCATTCTGTAAACTTTTCATGAGACCCGTTATTGGTTATCCTTACACTGTATCTTAGATTAAGATCTTTTATAAGCTAAAGAATTCTCTGCGGCAAGAGTAGTTAGGCAGAAATATTAAATAGAATATCATTCCATGCAGGGGTTCCTGCATATAGAAAGTGTGGAATGTTCTTTTCTGGGCTTTTTATGTTTTCTTCTAAAAGTTTCTTCCCTTATCAAGCTTATTACTATAGAGGTTTTTCAAGCAGATTCATTTGGGGTCCCAAGATTGAGGAAATAATGCAAACCAGGTTTCTTTATGACTTCTCAATTTTTGTAGAGCAGAGAGAATTAGTCTCCATACATTACAGAAACATGTAGTAAATTCATGAATTCAACGAAAAATAATTCAAAACAATGAGTTTATTCATTCAACAAACCTTTCAGTACCATGTTAATGTTGCAAACACACACATGGTTTACATTAAATAAATATCGAGTGATTGTAGTTGAGAAACAGGGAAAATAGGGGAGGGAGTTTGTAGATTTTCCTATAAGAGCAAAAACAATAGATAAGGAGAAAGGGAAGTGGTTTTATTTGTGGTAGTCTGTGAGTGGTTGTGAATTGTAAGACTTTAGAGGAAACCCTGATACGACCCTGAGAAAAAAAGACTGATCTAGTTAAGTAAAGGGAGAAATGATCTTTATTCGCCCAATTTAGGCTGGAATAGGTGGGAAGAGGCTTTAAATTATGAATTTCGCAGCAACAAAACTTACCGAGGCAGTTTCTTAAAGCCCCGGAGAAATTATTACGGTTTTCATCTTCAGGTCGGCACTGGCTTTGAATAGCAGCCGTGGAGAGTTTGAAGCGTCCTCTCTGTACTCCCGTTCCCCCCTCTAGCCATCAAGTGTTGGAAACCTTTTCATTTCAGAGACCAATTGAGTATGTTTGCCAAGGAGAAAGTTTTCACTCTACTCACTTCTCTATTTTCTTTCTGACGCAGAAAGCTGGAGTCAGACCTCTGGCCAATAGGAGGGCATTGACAAATCCCCTTCTGGCCAGGCCATAAAATATTTATATTCCGAGAAAGCCAGACTAAGTAGTCTGCAGAGTATTTTGTAGTGTAGAAGCCAAACACCTCCCTGAAAGAGCAGAGCATGTTCACAAAAGCTCCTCTCTATAGACTGAAAAGTAAACTCTGATTTCCATAGTAGAGGATTGCTTGATGTTCCTTTGGCTGGTGCACACCATGGACCGTCTGAAAACACAGTTTGCTTGATTGAAGCTCATGGTGGGTAAGGGGGGTGGGGTTGGGGATTGTTTTTTGAGTCATTTATTTACTTCCATTTCCTTGCCATTGTCAAAGGCATCAACTTCTGGGAGGGGTAGGTTTCAAGGAGGAGGCAAGATTTCCCTTCCTGGAGATAAGTCATCCAGCCCCTGACCTAGACGATGGCCTTGGCTGGGAGTCTGGAGCAGGGCCCCACTTGTTTCACCGCCTCGACATTATTTGGAATGGTGGAGAAGGGAGACGAGCTTTGATGTGGAAGACACTCAAAGGAAAGCAAAGGCCAAGGGGAAAAGCGCCGTGCGGATAGCACCGCTGACCCTGGACAAGCCTTGGCTGGGCCTCCTGGCCCCGCCTCATCGCCACGGCCTCTCCATCAGCAGCAAGGGGCAGAGAGGGCTTTCCTTTTAGTTGAAAGCCGAGGGTGAGCTGAGCAGGCGGTTCAGAGGGTCATTAGAAAGCATCAAAGGAGGCAGCCTCATGATGGTAATAAGACGGCTGTGAGGAAATAAAGTGGGCATTGATCTGCACTATCGAGTGTGACATTTTAACCGAAGCTAAAAGCCAAGAGCAAATCTAGCCCTCTTATTCATCTCCCTGCCTGTTTTAGTAAATTGTCTTCCCCCTCCCCCAAACCACTGGCCTCAGAGGTCACTTCATATTAGCTGGCTTGTTAATACTGCGGCAATCAATACTTAATCAACAAGTAATGGGATTTTGCAGTCATCCTGTATGATCTTTCAATAAAGCCCCGAATCCATCTCGGCCCATTCCAGGACTGACGAAAGGTGTGCGGTTGCAGCAGACCCTGGATTTGATGGTCTGATGCTCTTCCGCTGATCTGCATCTTATTAAGACACCAGGCAGCCACCGTCCTTCACCCCTTTGTTTCCTGATCCCCACAGAGCACAGCGTGGCACAGAATCCGGGCAGCTGAGATTTTACATGCATCAGTGGGAAAATTCAGATGTCTTGACTGCAGAAGGTTCAGGACTCCTTGGTAGCATGATACAATTAAAAAATGAATAAATAGAGGCCCGGAGAGAGAAGAGCAGTGGCCAACTGGGGAATTGGAAAAGGGAAAAATGGCTGATTGAATAGATGATCATAGGGCCAGGGAGCCGGAATCCCCACACGTCCCAATGTTTGAACTCCGGGAAGCCCGAGCTCTACTCCAGATGGTCTTCATGACCAAAGAGAGGGGAGAGAGGGCTGGGCATGGACTCCGACATCCAAAGGGGGCTCTGAAGGACCCACCTGGGTACACGATACTGGGAAAAATTGGTTTTATGACATAGGACGGGGTTTTCAGTTCTCCCTTGGGATCTTGATGAATATCGGTATTTTGTCCACTTGTAATACTGCAAAAGCTTTCTGTAGAGGTTTGAAGGTAGGGGTCTCACCATCAGGGAAAGCCTGACTGCAGGCCTCTGAGGGTTCCCCGGAGCAGGTTTTATTTGGTGAGTTAGCCACTTGCCATTGTCTCACCTTTAGACTTCCAGGCTTAGAAAATAGATCGTGACAGTGTTTAACTCAGTGGTGCCGATTCACGCTAATGAAGGTCAGGGAGTGATGAATTCAACTGGAATGCTGACTTACTGTTGTAACTCTCAAGCAAATAACCTATCAGACAAATGGGCAGACGCAGGGTCTCGCCGGCATATCCTGGCACTTTGGAAAGGAAGCTACGTTATTAGAAGATTGATTGGCAATCACAGAATTAGATTGAGAGGAATTGGGAGATGGTATAAACGTTTAATGGCAACAAGATGTAGCCCCACGATGCATCCAACTCTACAATCATCTAGGCCTGCTGTTCTACAGTTTCCACCAAATTCCGATCTGTGAACACCTCACCCATTATGGATGTGTATTATTTCATGACCACCTAATAAGATAGGCATTGTCAGTAGCCACACTGTAAGGACGAATAGGTAGAGACTTAGAAAGTGGTTGAATTATGCGCCCAAGGTCATACAGGAGCTAACATATAGGAAAACAGAGTTCCAAAACCCACACAGCCTGACCCTAGAGCGGTGACAGAAACTCCCAAACCATATTGCCCCAGCTCTGCTATTGACTAGCCGCATGACTTTGAACATGGCCCTTAAAACAGTTAGGTCTTCGTTTCTCTAAATGATACACTGGGGATACTAATCATGCCTATCTCATTGCGTTGAAGATTAAGTGAGCGGTGCAATTATAGCACTTAGTATAAGAGTTTGGCTTAGAATAAACACTAACAAAATGTTATTAATATTGTGATATCATTGTAGCATCATTGTGCACATGGAAGTTTGATACATTGTCTTTCCTCTTGGGCTCTGTGGATGGACTCTGCCAACATTTCAGTCTGGAAAACTTCCTTGTTTAGGGCAAAGGCTGACCTACTACTCCTGTAAATGCCACAGGCTCCCTTTGGCTATGTTTGTGACCTCAGTCATGGAACAGTATGTTATGGGAGGCATAAGAGCTCTTCTATCACTTTTTGGCTCATACTTAATCTCCTGGAGGTAAAACAAGATTTTCTAGGTTCTCTGATGGAAGCTAACAGGGTGCTAGCTAAGAAAGTTTATGGGTTTTTCCCTTTGTATTGCCTGTGGCCGCTAAGAGGATGTATAGCATCAAAAGTCTATTTTCAAGAAAGTCATTAGATTTGCATTAAAAATAGTTTTGAGGGTCCTAGCGGTGAGGGTAAAAAGAGAAACTAAAATACACTGTTTCCTTTAACAGACTTAACTGTTTTTAATACAGACAAAAATGTTTCTAAATATTAAACTTTTCTTTCAATAGTTCATTTCCTTTTAAAGACTCTCTTTCCTAATAACAGAAACAATTCGCATTCACTTTTTACAATTCACACTGTATAAAATTTTCCAATATAAAAAGAGAAAGTTTTTGGTTATGTAACTTCTTAGCTGATCTTGACTTTGCCCGTTGTACTTTCTATCACTGACTTGGTTGGATGGCTCTTCCCAGTAAATCGTGCTCATCAGGTCCCCCAGCTGCTAAATAATTGCTTTTGACAGCTACCGACTCACTACTTGCATAAAGCCTCTCCCGCCTCATTTCTTTCTTCAGCCCAGTGCCACCACCATACCTCCCCTCACCAGCTAGAGAGCCACAGCCCCCCTGGGCAGACCTCTGTTTAAGTTAGAGTTGTTCTCACTTCCCTTGGTACTTTCTTCCAGTTGATGTCACCACAAGGTGCCCCCACCTTAGCCTCACTAACCCACAGCTGAGTTGAAGATCCCTTCTCCCTGAAATAAGTCCTGAAACTTCAGTCCTGCTGATCTTCCCTGAACCTCTCCAGCACTTACCGTCCATACTCCATGACTGGCCGAAATTATGTTGTCCATATTCTCTGTTCTGTTTCCTGCATATGCATCTTATCTCCCCTATTAGATCATAATTTCTCTTGTAGAGGGACCTCGTCTTAGACTTCTATCAAGTTTGTATGAAAACATTTAAGTGCATGGTAGGATTTTAATATATACTTGTTGATTAAAATGATTGTGTTTAGACAATTTGTTATTATGGTAAGAGTATTAAAACATTATTATTATCATCATCATTATTAAAAGTTGTAATAATACATTTTTTAGAATCATAAATATAATAATTCATAAATTACTATTTACCAATCAATCTACCAACTAAAGAGTTGCTGTATATTTTCTCATTCAATCCTCAAAAGGTGATCTGGGCTAGGTATATCACTGCCCTTATTTTATAGCCAAGAAATCCGAGCTTCTAAAAATTTAAGCCATTTGGTCAAGATTGCACAACAGGGGAATGGTGGGGTTGGGATCTCATTTATTCACACTACACCATACACACCTATCTTGCAAATGTTCTTTTAGTTTATTTCTTTGTAAATTGACACACGACCTCCAGTTTGTGAAACTGACCAAGAGAACTCTCTTCAAGTGCAAGGAATTCTACCTTTTGCTCTCCATACACGCGATGTTACTGTCCCGTTCAGCCCAGGCTTCCTTCTCCCAGCCCATAGCATAGCCCTTCACCTATACAGCTCCTCCCAACCCTCAAGAGAATACTTGCCTCTTCCTATTTCCTAGGCTTTCTCTCATTTTATAAAACCACATATTCAGGTCAGATTCTTAGAAAACACTTCAGAAGAAACACTTCTTGTGCCTTTAACTACAGCCCATTTTTCTTTTGGAAAACAGAAGTGTCTTTACAGTAATAGGTAAGTGACTTGTACTCGGTCCCTAAAATTCCTAGAGGAACCTCTCAAAAAAGGGCAGCTCATTTTGGCTTTACTTTATTGCTTTAGGATTCCTGAGTGTGGGTATCATGTTTAGAAAGGGATTCAGGTAAAGAGAAGTTTTCTGGGTTCTACTGAGATCAGAACACTTCTTTAAAGTTAATGAACTTCATTTTTTAGAGCTCTTTCAGGAACAGGGCCAAAATGAGAGGAAGGTAAAATACAGACCCCTGCTCTTCCGTGTGCATGGCCTGTCCCAGCCCAAGTGCCACACCACAGCGGTACATTTGCTACATTGGATGAAACTTCGCTGATTCATCATTATCCTCTGAAGTCCAGAATTTACATTGCAGGGCTCCCTTGGTGTTGTACGTTCCATGAGTCTTGGTAAATGTATAAATTATGTGTATCAAAAGATAAATTCTTTGGGTAAAGGGAAGTGGATAAAAGAACTTTCGTAAAGAGAAAAAAAAATAAAAAAAAAATTATGTGTATCTACCATCATGGTATCATACAGAACAGCTTCACTAAAGCTCTTCTGTGCTCTGCCCAGTCATCTGTCCTTCTCACCTAACTCCTGCCAATCTTTTTCTTATCTTTTTATTGTCTCCAACCTTTTGCCTTTTCCAGAATTGTCATATAGTTGGAATCACAGACTATATACTTTTCCGACTAGCTTCTTTCATAATCATAGGCACATAAGTTTCTTCCATGCCTTTTTGTGGCTCCATAGCTCGTTTCTTTTTCACACTAATAATAATACATTAACTGCATGTACCGCAATTTCTCTGTCCACTTATTTATGGAGGATGTCTTGGTTGCTTCCAAGTTTTGGAAATTATGAATAAATTTGCTCTAAACATCCACATGCAGGTTTTTGCATGAATATAAGTTTTCAGCTCCTTTGAGTAAAAATCAAGGAGCATGATTATTGGATCATATACTAAGAGTGTGTTCAGTTATGTAGGAAACCACCAAATGGTCTTCCGCATGGCTATACCATTTTGCATTCCTATCACTGTGGAATGAAAGTTCCTGTTAGGTATGGCACACCTTTACCAAGATTTGCTGTCAGGATTTTTGGATTTTGGCCATTCTAATAGATGTGTAGTGGTATCTCATTGTTGTTTTAATTTGAAATTCTCTAGTGATATGTGATGTTGAACATCTTTTCATAAGCTTACTTGCCATCTATATGTATATTTTCCAGGCTGAGCGTCCTGGTGTCCAAGGAAGGAGAAAGGTACATGTTCATCATTTCTCATTCAAGGTTGAGCATTGATCTACCAAGCTGAGCCTCAATCCTCAATGGATGGGGGAATATGAAAAGAGTGAATACAACTTGTTCTACCTGTGAAGGTAACCCACTGAGGTGAACAGATTCAGTAAGACTTTTACTTTTATTATTTATTTTTTTAAGATTTTATTTATTTATTTGGCAGACATAGATCACAAGTAGGCAGAGAGGCAGGCAGGGAGAGGGGAGGAGAAGCAGGCTCCCTGTTGAGCAGAGAGCCCGATGCGGGGCTTGATCCCAGGACCCTGGGATCACAACATGAGCCGAAGGCAGAAGCTTTAACCCACTGAACCACCCAGCGCCCCCCAGTAAGGCTTTTTAAAAAATTAACTTGTTTGTTCCAGTTTTGCAAACAAAACAAAACAACTTGAAAAGTCTGTTATTTCTATTCATTAAGCTACCGGGCCTCTCCTTTGCTTGTAAGTTGACTGCCCCTTTCTGCCCCCTTACTCCTAAGCATTAGTGCTGAAAAACATTCAGTGTTCTAAGTATTCTAATATATAAGTAACTGTACAGGTTGATGCAAACCATCAAACTTCAAGACGTTATCTGCCAGGCAGTAAGAAAGACATGATTGCATGGAAAGACTCCTCTAAAGGCGACCAGAGTAATACACTACACACCACAGAGCTTAGCTCTGGGACCTACTCACTTTGTCATCCCCCACTTCTCAGCATCAGCATCAGCATCAGCAACATTCTTTTTCTCCTCTGCTCTACTTCCCAGCACTCTGAGGCCCCTCTGTCTCCCTGATCATTTTCCAGCCTGTCCTTCTTAATTTGCCTTTTAGTTAACTGGATCTTTTTTCAGACTCACACCTGCCTTTCACTTCTTGATGTTGACTTCAGAGACATCCAAAAACCTGGCACCTGTACTCTAGGGGACTGCTGTTCTTAGAGTCGCTGGTGTTTTGGGTCCTCCAAGGGCTTTCAAGACAGGGCCACTATGGTTCCCCATTAGAAAAGTCAGACTCCTCTCTTGTTCTGCCTCACAAAAATACCTAGTCACCCTCTGAACAAACTGGCCCTGCCTCTACTTTGTGAGAAAGCTGATGAGTACTAGTTGAGTAGGTCCTTCTAGTCACCAACTGAGGAAGGTTACTGAAGGGAAGTAAAGAAAAATCTCAAGACCACTTAGAGGGAAGGACCCCAAATCCCAAATCTGTGAATGCATTTAGCTTGGCTTCACTTATGCCCTGATCTAGAGGTCAGTGCTGACTTTTTCAGCTTTTCAATGACTACAGAAGTGATTTTGTACTTTTCTTGAGACACCAGTTGTCACGCCAAGAAAAATTCAAAGGCTTTAAAGTGACCAGATGTAAAAGGAAAGAAAGCCCCACATCTATGTGCTGCGTAGCTCCTGTTGCACCCCGACTCCCCCACTTCCTCCACCCCTGCTTTGGGTGGAGAAATCCCCATACAGGGACTACTTCAATGTATTCCTTACCATCTGGCTTATAATTGCTTTTGGCTAATGGGAAGCACCAGTAGGTAATCTGCAGGTAAGATGAGAGTACAGTGGGCATTGTTCCTTCAGCTCCCTTCCTGCTGGGTCACTGGGGGTTGACTATGTTTCTCCAAGCAAGACCTAGACTCCTGTGAGGAAGGCTGCCCGCCACCCCCTCTATGGCCAGCCTCTCCAGGTTCTGTTCTTCCTCCCTTTGCCCACTCAGTCAGGAGTGGTAATTGATCCCAGCCATTCCTAGACTCACAGTGCTACATATACTTTAATGTTTCCCATATCCCTGCCCTTTTAATTGCCCCTTTATTAGGTTTTGTTTAATTATCCCACTGAGTGTGCTATAGTTGACTTTCACTGATACCATATACATTAATGACACATTGAGAAGGAGGAAATGCCTAAAGACTCTTAGGATCTAAATAAAAATTCAAAATCTGGAGGGCTTCCTGAAAAAAATATATTGTATGCTATTTTACCTTCTAACTTGAGAGGACTCTTTTACGTGAGCTATGAGTATAGTATATGTTTATATTTTGGAAGGGGATGGTGGTAAACTTAGAAATTAGGATGAGCCTCACATGTGAAAATAAATGATGCTGTGAATGGCATACTTCTCTAGTGATTATGATAAAGCCCCAACTCTTAATTTGGATAAATTGCTAACAACCCAACTTAGCACACCCATTTGCAGTAATCATTATTTTGCTGACTTGGCTCTATGTCTGGCTTGCATTTCAATAGTGAATGCAAAGCCTATAAGCATTTAAGGGCTTTCTTGCTACATATCTCCCTATTCACAAGGAACCCAACCCAGAATCAGAACATCCCAATGCTTATGCTATATTTCTGGTTGAACATAAAGAACTTTTGAAGTATGGTTTAACTCTTAAATGCTATCAAGGGTCTTTTGAATCGGTTGCTAAAGCTACTTGTAAAGTCCAAAAGACATCATTTCAAAACTAAAGCCATTAGCCAACTGCTTTATTGACATAATGAATTGTATTTAGATGAAGCGCTTAACCTCAGCATGCACTCAGTCCTTGCTCTGTCACACGGGCTTGAGAAAGGACATGATCTGCTATGTGCATCAAACGAGTCTAGTTCAATCATTACCTGAATGTCTTTCTGACAATCAGCCAAATTAGCAAGCTGCATTGTAATGATTTTTCCCCCATTGGCCCCTTAGGGGTGGGTTAAGGCATTCCATCAGTCATTCAGAAAAGAGCCTTGGTCTGGGAGTTGTGGCCCTAGGTCTATTGCTAACCAACCAGTCTGAAGGTTTTTGAACAAGTCATTTAACTTCTCTGAGCTTCTGCTTCCTTATCTGTAAAGTGGGGCATTTGCCAGAGTTACTTTGCACACTGAAGCAGTCTGGCCAGGCCCCTCCAAATGTGTGTGGGCTCCAGTTCTCTGCAGTGGTGTAACTCTGGCATCTTGATGATGTCTGGAGTTGATCAGGGCATTTATCTGAATGCCTAAGACATCTCAAGGTAGTTGAGAAAGAGAGCTATGTATTCTGAACATAGATACTCGGTCCCCAAAACACAGCGATACACACCTCTGCTCTCTAGAAACCAAACTCATCTGCTGGCTTAATATCAGCTTGACCTTCCAAGTCCATATCTCTGTTCCAGGCCAGCTTTGATTTCATTTTCAGCTGAGTTGTCTATTTTTCTTTGATGTGATAGTTTATAAAGTGAACTTGAAGGGACTCTGAAATTGGTCTGGGCAGTGATGTTTTAGCAGAGGCCTTGAACCTCCGTGGAAGAAGGCCAATCATACATTCTGCATGTATTTTACCAAAGATGACAGTCCGCAGCTAATGCCTCAGAGCCTGCATTTCGAAGGCACCTTTAACTGAGCAACAGCTCAGACGGAGCGAAGGGCAAGGAAAGGCAAATGAACATCTGGCAAGGCCAAGAGTGTTATGAGTTGTATCCAATACCAAGCATGTCCTGATTAAATATTTCATGCTTTCCCCAGCCAGACATCACCGAACTATCAGCTGTTCTCTTCAGCAGGGATAAGTTCACCTTTATGAGAGGATGCACTAGCTGGAGTTCTAACAGGATGTTTAAGAAGCATCATGAAAAGTTCATTTGCACCCGCTTGTGTGGCCCACCTCCCCTCTCTCTTTCCCACCTCAATCTTCCTTTCTCTCTTTCTTTTCTTCTTAGCCGACCCCTCAGTATATTAAAGACAGATTTTACCCAGAAGGATCAGGCTGAAAATATTTTCTTTCATTCCAACCCCAGGATCCATACTCTCCACAGGTTAAAGGTGGCTATAGTCTGGTTCCTGCTGGCTCTGGAACCTTCCAGCATGGTCCATACGCCTGGCTGGACAGTGTTACAGATCTGCAAATTTGGTATTTTTTTCTTTTGTAGAGTTCTTAGCTATGCTGTTAGGTGAGTAGGCTGTGTAGTTGCTGAATCTTTTTTTGGATTCCTCATCATTGATATGTAGCCTTCTCAATCCTATCAGAGCTTTTTCCCCACTTAAATGTTACTTTGTCTTATATTAATATCGCTACTACCTTTTTAGAGAGTATTTACATTGTATATATAGTTTTCTTTCCTTTGTCTTTAACTTTTTAATGTGACTTTGCTTAGGAAATCTCCTTTATGTAGCAGATAACTTTATCTGTTGAACCTAATCTGATCATCCCTATATTCTAATATGCATCAAATGTATTTAATATATATGTTTATGTCCTTAGTATGCACTTGTACATATCATTTGCATTTACTGTGATTACGGGTATATTTTTGGTTATTTAAACCATCATACTTTGTGTTTTCTCTTTACTATCCTCCTTTTCTTCATTTCAGCCATCTATTAAGTTGGGTTCTTTATATGCCTCTCCAGCCATCACCATTCATTTTCTATGTTGATTTGGAATGTATGCATTACATTTCACTTTGCTTAATTTTCTGACATACTTACATGATTGTACACACACACACACACACACACACACACACACACACATCTACAGAAACTCACTTTTTTCTATTTTTGTCCTAAATAATAGAATAATATTAGCACAATCCAGTTACAAACATTTCACTGTCCCTGATTCTATTGTCTAGAGTCCTAATTTTGCTTATATTAACTTAAAAACAAGAATTTGAAAAAGTGGTCAATATAGACTTAAATTGTCTGTTAACTTCAATCAGTTTCTGTGCTCTTCACAGTTTAATTTCTCCCCTAAACCTTTCTTTCGGTATGTTTATTTTATTTTTGAAGAAGTATATATTTAATCATTCTTTTAATGGGGATCTGTCTCGGGAAAAGCACCCTTCATTTTTACATGTCTTAAAATGTATTTATTTTGTTCCTATTCTTGAAAGATAGTATAGCTAGGCATAAAATTCTAGGGTTGACAGTTAATTTCCATCAGTTCATTGAAGATAGGAGTCCGCTATCTTGTGGCCTCTAATGTTGCTTCTAACAGCCTATTGTCTCCAAAAAAAAAATAAATAAATAAAACCAAATATCTATCATCTCCTCTTGGTAGCATGACTTACCTTTATGTGAACATTTGAGATTTGTTCATTTAATTATTTATTTAATTATTAATTTGTGGTTAACAACATATGATATTTCCAATTGCTCAACATCTTCAACAGTTGGTATTTTTAATTTTAGTCATTCTAGAGGGTGCAGCATATTGTCATTTTAATGTGCATTTTTCTAATGATTAATGATGATGAACATCTTTTTATGATTGATTTGTTTTTGTGTAAGTACAGGATTTTGTTTTTGTTTTTGTTTTTGTTTTTTTACTGAAGCATAGTACACACACACAATGGTACATTAATTTCTAGTGTTCAACATAACAGTTCCATAACTCTATACATTATGCTATGCTCAGCACAAGTGTAACTAGTATCTGTCACCATATAATGCTTTTATAATACCACTGACTATGTTCCTTATGCTGTACCTTTCAACCCCATGACTTATCCATTTCATAACCAGAAGCCTATATCTCCCACTCCCCTTCTCCCACTTTTTTCTGGCCCTCTTTCCCTCTACTTGTTGGCAACCATCAGTTTGTTCTCTGTGGGTCTATTTCTGCTTTTGTTTGTTTGCTTGTGTTGCTTTTTAGACTCTACATATAAAAGAAATCATAAAGTATTTGTCTTTCTCCGTCTGACTTATTTCACTTAACATAATACCCTCTAGGTCCATCTGTGTTGTTGCAAATGGCAAGATTTCAATTGATGGACACACTTAGATTTTTTCCATATCTTGGCTATTGTAAATAGTGTTGCAATAAACATAGAGGTGAATATATCTTTCTGGATTAGTGTTTTCCTTTTCTTTGTGTAAGTAACCACTATTGAAATTACTAGATTATAGTGTATCTTTATTTTTAATTTTTTGAGGAAACTCTATACTGTTTTCATACAGGTTCTACTAATTTACATTCCCACCAACAATACATGAGGGTGTCCTTTTCTCCACATCCTTGCCAACACTTGTTATTTATTGTGCTTTTGATTCTAGTCACTGTGACAAGTATAAGACGATATTTCATTATGGTTTGGATTTGCATTTCCCTGATGATCAGTGTTATTGAGCCTCTTTTCATGTGTCTGTTGGCTATCTTCTTTGGAAAAAAATGTCTATACATGTCCTTTGTTTGTCTTTAATCAGATTTTTTGTTTATTTGGTATTCAGTTATATGTTCTTTGTGTATTTTGGATACCAACTCTTTACCAGATATAACATTAGTGAATGATATGATATATCCAATAAGGTGTTAGTATTATTTATTTATGCATTTAGAATAGGGAATATACACTGAAACTATGGCTTTGTCTTCAATGAACAAGCTTTTTTTTTTTTTAAAGAAATTGAGGTGATATTTTGAAAATGTTAATAGCTAGAAATGCAGACAGCAATGAAAAAAATTTAATTCAACCATATAGAAAATCTGGGGTCATGTATATTTTTGTTTCACTGTGTGTTAATAACATCTTTCCACTTTGAGAGATAACTGTCTATATCACACTTTAATGACTTCCTGGAGATGCATCTGCATTTTAGCTAGAGGAACTCAAACAAAACTTTAGGAAAATCACATACACAAATTGCTTCTCTTTCTAATATTCTGTTAACTTCTGAAGGGCATGAGGAAAGGATGAGGCGATATCCATTTCATATTTTGAAGAAATGGCTGCGTAGAATAATAAATAAACAATGAATGGTTGAGTGTATCAGTAAATGAGTAAGCATATGAATAGTTAGTAATGTAAGCAAGAAAGCTACTACACATTGTACATCCCATGTGTTTGGTTATCTCCTCAGCCATGTGGTTGGAAGTAATAATGCTACTAAGACCCATAAATCTTCTGATGATTACCAGTGTGTTTTAGTTTAGTGCCAAAGGATAAAACAGCACTATTTAAAGCATTTCATTGCATAAGGAGTGGCTCTATTGCTGCCTCTCAGATTTCTCTTAGGTCTTGGAATCATTTAGAGGATCACATATTTTTTGAAAATAAGTGATTTCATATTTTTTCTAGAAAAGAGTCCTTTTGCATGTCTGTTTACACATTGACTAGAAATGTGTGTGTGTGTGTGTGTGTGTGTGTGTGTGTGTGTTGGGACACACACATGTGCACATCAAGCACGTTATTCAGAGTGACCCCAGCACAAATATTTCTGCATGGAGTTCACATACAACCCAGGTACAGGGGATCAGTCCCTTTCTGGAAGTCCATAATGGCTAAGACAGTCAGCAATCCTGTGTCAGGGCCTGGTCGGCTGTGTTCTCAAGATGGAACATGAATTGACATTAACATCTTGCTTGAGCTTATTAGATCTGCAGTAGAAAAGCCCCTGCTACTGGACCAGAAAATGCACCTTTACATCTAGTCATGCTCTCTGTAACTAAGAGGACCAGACAAGAGATTGCATACCATTTGAGACTCATCTCTTACACCAGAAAATAATTTAATGCTCATCAGCTGATGGTTGGTTGGTAAAGGCTAACACATTATATTTTGAAAATCATCACTATTTAAAATAAAATAGTCAAATTTAATTTCTACCCATTAGAAATGTCTAATAAGTAGTCATAAATCCTAGAATTGCAGAAGCTCTCTAGAGAGCATCTCATTCAGTGTCTCATATTCATGCAGGTAAAATGCTATTATTTTTTATTTCAGCTACCACTATTTAATAATACTATATTTCAGGTACTTCAGGTAGGCTCTGGTGAACAAAACACAAACCCTACCTTCTAGTAACTTTAGGTTCAGTATTCTACAGATGAGGAATCTGATATGCCTCATGTTATGTAAAGGGTCTTGCCCATAGACATACAGCCAGTCCCTGATAGAGAAAAGATTAGACCAATGCTTCCTACAGATAAACACCCTGCAATTCATTTTACAAAAGCAAATCCTACATGTATTAACTGATATTAATGTAATAAGGTTTTTAAGTGGAGTTATAGGATATTAAAACAAAAGTAACCCACATGTCCAGCTCCAATATCATTTATTGTAATAGTAATAGTTACTCCTTTGTATTTACTAAATAATTATTTTTCATAGAGACCCAATGGAATAGGCTTATTAAACCCATTTTACAGAGGCAAAAACCCTAAGGCACTAAGTTCATAAGTAATTTGCCTTAAACAACAGAGCTTATAACTGGGAAAAGAGGATCTAATATCCTGGCTCCTGACCACTGTGCTATCTGGCCTCTCAGGAGAGTGATCATGGATGTTACAGGGTCAAGAAATATTTTCAAATCATGAATAAGTAATAAACCTCATTTTTTTGCTGTACGCTCCCTTGTTTTAAAAATCTTTGAAAAATCAAGAAAAACAGAGACAAACCAAAAAACAGACCCTTAACTGGAAAGAACAACCTGGTGGTTACCAGAAGGGAGGTGGGTGATGGAAAGGGTGCAGTGGGTGAAGGGGGGTTAAGAGAACGTTCATTATGATGGCCACTGGGCTATGTACAGGATTGTCGGATCATTATATTGGAACCAATGGAACACAATATGTTAACTATACTAGAATTAAAAACAAATAAACAAAAACACACAAGACTGGTCTTTGACAAATCTATAGGTTAAGTTCCTACTAATTAGAAGAACTCATATCTTGGCTATGCCAAATAAAAGGCTATTCTTTAGTGCAGTGAGTCCTATTTCTCTTTGAAAATAGGTACTTTTGTAACATTCAGAATTCTCAGATTCCTATTTGTACATTTAGTTATTCATACATGTCTTGTCAAACCTATAGATCTCTGAGAAGCTTATAGTTGTTTATAGTCCTCCAATTCCTAAAGTTGGATTAGCATGGGGTTAAAAGCATTTGGAAACCAGAAATGTTTTTCTTAATCTACATTTTTCATATTTGTGTTTTAGTTTTTGTTTTCTTAAATACTCTATTTTTCTCTGAAATGAAATTAATACTTTTTATTTCAACTGTTCATATTTTGAAATACTCCCACCAGGACAGAGACAGGCTCTTAAATCTATAGTAAAATAGAAACATTTCACCAAAAAAAGATTTCATTTCATTTTTAGCCTTGGATTTATATCTCCTATGAAAATGAGCTTCACACTTGCACTTGCGTACCCCTGCAGCTCTCACAACAAGGAAGAAGAAAGTCAGGGAGGTAGTTCTTTGGGACACTTGTAAGTATCACACCAAGTACTAGATGGTGCTTTTTGTCCTAAGAACTGAAATTTATAATAGATTATACTCTTTATGGTTGCAAGTTAAAAACATATTATCAGTTTCTCCAAGAAGAATGTAGAGTTTTTCAGAGTGATAATCCAGTAGCATAATGCATTCATAATTATATGAAGTTTTTACTTCAAAAATAATAAGCTTTATGTACCAAATTTAGGAAACATATGCATCACAAAGCAAGCCTTTGTGTTTCATTATAAAGCACTTAGTGGTAAATTTCTTTGAAAAATTGAGCATGATACAAAAGTGAAAGAGTGTTCTATAGAAGAAGCACAAATGTTGGGAAGACCATTGTAGGTAGAGACTGGTAGCTATTCCCCAATAAGTATGCTCCCCCGGTCTTCCAGTCAAAACTTCAGATGTGTTTCCATATCTGGGATGGCTGAGTAAGCTTCTACTGGCTGACTCCCTCTGTTAACAACTATAAACTATGGACAAAATATACATACAATGACTCAAAGGCACTGGAGATTGAACAAAGCAGGTGGATGCCGGGGGAAGTTGATACTGTGAAAAAGAGAATAGCAAGTTGATTTGACAATTTTTTTAATAGCTTTTAGACTAAATACAAATCACAGTTGGCACTGAGTAAGGCTCTTAAACTCTAGTCGAAAACCTACCGGTTTTCGAACAGAAGAAAGAGTTTGAGGCAAACATAGCAACTGCAAAGTAGGGGTCCATCCCAGAAAAGAGAAAGGAAGAAGGGACT
Organism: Mustela erminea; assembly: GCF_009829155.1. NCBI lineage: Eukaryota > Metazoa > Chordata > Mammalia > Carnivora > Mustelidae > Mustela > Mustela erminea. Next base: position 78,745,416 of record NC_045620.1, read on the forward strand.
TCAATTTCTGTGCCTAGAATCTGCCCAAATCCCTGATTTTCCTCTGAACCAGGCATGAGCAAAATAGAGTCCAGCCAAATATTAAAGAACTGTACTCAAGAGCTCAAGAGACAGAATTTTCGGTTTGAATCTGGCCAACTCAAATGCCTCCTAAAGCAAACAAAAATAACTTATCTTTCTGGGAGGATAAAACAGAATCCAATGTCTTTATAATAGAATATTTATAATATTTGGAATACATTTCAAAATTATTTGACATACAAAGAACCAGGAAATAAACAACCCTTTGATGACCAGGATTCTGGAATAGAAAATTATAATTATGCACAATCATAAAGAAGACAATATCCTTATAATTAATAAAATATAGGATAGTTCAGCAGAGGTATAAAAACGTAAAAAGGAGCTAACCAGAAATTCTAGAACAAGAAAATTCTTATATATGAAAGAAAAATATAACTGGACAATGAAGGAGATTTGGTGGACTGATAAACAGGGGATTGGAAATGATCAAGTGTGAAGAACAGAGAGAACAAAAGATTTAGAAAATAAGTCTCAGGCACAGATAGTGTATGGGCATACCTTGTTTTGCTTTATTGCACTTTGCAAATGCTGTGTCTTTTACGAATTGAAGGTTTGTGGCAACCCTGTGTCAAGTGAGTCTATTGAGGTACTTTGCCAACAGCATTTGCTCACCTCATGTCTCCATGCCTTGCAACATTTCAAACTTTCTTTGATTAAGTGTGTTATGGTGGTCTGTGATCAGTGATTATGACTTGATGAAAGCTCAGATGATGGTTAGCATTTTTTAGCAGCAAGGTATTTTTAATTAAGATATGTACACTTTTAAACATAATGCCACTGCACAGTTAATAGACCACAGTATGATGTAAACATAACTTTTACATGCACTGGGAAACCAAAAAATTCTGAGTTTCTATATGGTGATTACTCTCTCTATTGCAGTGGTCTGGAACCAAACCCACAGTATCTCCCAGGTATGCTTCTCATAACAAAAGATCAAACATACATGTAGTTGTAGTCTCAGGATAGGGGGAAAGAGCTAGAAAAACTATTTGAAGAAATAACGGTTGACCAGGTCTGAAGTTTGGCAAAGGACACATGTTTTCATAATCAAGAAGTTTAGAACATCTCAAGAAGGATAAGTAGGAAGACAAAATGTGCCTAGATACATCATAATCAAATGACTAAAAAACAGAGATAAAGAGGAGACTCCAGATTTTCAGCTGGCCATTTGGTTGCCTGAAATAAAAACTACTACTCCCTGGGACTCCTGGGTGGCTCAGTAGGTTGAGCGTCTGCCTTCGCCTCGGGTCATGATCCCAGGGTCCTGGGATTGAATCCTGAATCAGGACTCCCAGTGTGGAGTCTGCTTGGGATTCTCCCTCTCCCTCTGCCCCTCCCTCCACTCATGTGCACACTCTATCTTTCTCTCTCTCTCAAATAAATAAATAAAATCTTTAAAAAAAAATACACCTCCCAGTCTCCTTCACAATGAAGTATGGCCATGTGACTTAATGTTGACCAACTGTATGGTAGGGAAAGTGAGGCATACAATTTCCAAGACATGTCTTTAAAGAAAAGAGATATACATCTTCTTCTCTTTTTCTGCCTCCCTACTGACTGTGGTGGAAGTCTCCTTGGACAGTGAACAAGAGCAAAACCCTCGACAGCAAAGAGACAACTGAAAAGGAACCAGGACTTCTGATGCACAGGACCGTTCTGGCTTTGAATGACCTCACACCAGCTTCAGGATGCTGTCTGAGACAGAAATAAACATATCTCTTTGTCTCAGAGAAAAATGAAATTTTTATCTGTTGCTTTTGATTTTCTGATCCTACCACTAAACTTATACTACATTAATACAGCTAAAAACATCTTGTATCAATGTCAGAGAACACTTTACACAGGGCAAAAAGCAAACATGAATAAGTCAGAAGTCTGGCAAAGAGGTAATTAGATTTTTTTTTTAATTTCTACTTTAATAAGGTAAGAGGTTATTAGTGGAATCAAAGTGCTATTCTCTTTGGTATTTTTCCCAAGCTTAATGTAAGTAATGCTTTGTTAAATGGCTCAGAGGAGTTTTCAATCAATCAACTTCAAAAAACAAAGGAAGAAAGTCATAAACATAATTGAAGGAGCCTACTGATATTTTCCATTTTCCTCCCATCCTGGGTTTGTTATAAATTAAAGCCAGTGCTCATTCACTGTCTCTCACCTGTTCTCCTCGAACTTCTCCCGAAGGTCTTGGCTTGCCATGAGGTTTCCCTGAGACTCTATCTCTTTTTACTAGACGGGAAAGGCTCATTGTTCCAGCATGTAGGAGAAATGGCTGATGTTGGTGTGGAACTGTGACCCCCCATGGGGCAGCAGATTATAGTATGTTCTTCTAGATGTCTGATTGGACTGGCCCCATCCTCACAGGATTTTCAGCTTTGACCCCAGCTCTCCCTGGGTTTCATTGAGATAGATACCATTTAATGATGGTGCCCCATGAGAGAGCAGGTACCTCTTGCATAATTTTTCAGCACACTTTGTTTTTAAGAGTATAGAAGAGCCAGTATTTTTTTTTAATAAAAAACATCAACAATGACATCTCTATCTATGTAGCTGTGTCTCTATCTCTAGAGTTTGTCTAAATACTTTGTCTAATACATGCATATGTATCTCTATATTGGACAACGTGTTTAGGAAATAAACCATTAATTTAAAGCAGGATCTTACAGCCAAACACTTCATTAGGCCACTTAGGTGGCTGACTATCTACTGGTGAGTGTTTCTCAGGTTTTCTGATTCTTGTGAGTTGCCTCTATTAGGGCCGGCCAGCCAGCTCTCACATGACTCTCACATGGCTTCATTGTCAGCAGCTTCTGATGCTCTAAGGATCAATAATTTAGCGCTAAACATCAGAGCGATTTGATGTCAAGGCTTTCTCACTAAATAGTGCTGCCCAACCAATACCTCCTCTGAACATTTGTGCGAGGAAGCAGAGCTCTCCTCTCTGCGTCTGTTTTGCACTTGATGGCAATTTAAATTAAATACAGACAGGAGGATGGCAGCTGCCCAGGGTCCCTCATTTCCCATACCTGTGTAATGACTAATCAAGGAAATTTTGATATTTAGTGGGTTGCAGCAGCTTCTCCTGGGTCACCTCAGTAGACTCCCCATGACTCAGCTCCTGTGGCCTCCTCAAGCTGGGAGCTCTGGTTGACCTGGAGGCTCATCACATTTGCTCTAATGCAGGCAGGCCTCAACCTGCCTTCAACCCAGACTCTTTAAGCCCTGATGGGCATGCACAGAGAAGACTGAAGAAATTAACTGGTATCTCAAAGGAGCTTAGAAGTTGAAGAAGATTGGGAGAGGTGTTCACTTTAAGATGAGGGCTGTGACTGTTCCTGTTACAGGTTGAATGGTGTCCCCATCCCCCAAATTCATATGTTGAAGTCCTAATCCTCAGTACCTTACAATGTGACCTTATTTGGAAGAAGGATCTCATAGATGTAAGTAGATTAGAAGTGGTCATACTGGTGTGGGGGGGGGCACCTAATCCAGGATAGCTGGTATCCTTATGAAAAGAAATTGGATATATATACACACACACACAGGAAGAATACCATGTGAAGACTGGAGTTCTGCTGTCTCAACCTAAGGAACCACCAGAAGCTAGGAGAGGGGCTGGGAACAATCCTTCCCTAAGGCTTTCAGAGGGAGCGTGGCCTCTGCCAACCCCTTGATCTCAGACTCCAGGCTCCAGAGCCGTGGGACAATAGATTTCTGCTGTTCAGCCTGTTCAGTTTGTAGCACAGCAGCCACAGGAAACTACTACAGTGAAAAATACAGAGGCAAGAATGTACAGAGCAGATCCTAAGGAATGCTAAGTCTATAGATACCATTAATATCTAGTACTTTCTGAACACATATGTTCTTCCATTTAAAGCTCATAACCACTCTCTAAGGCAAGCTCCACCGTCATCCCATTTTATGGATAGGAAATAGAGATTCAGACTGGCTAAGGAAATTGCCAAAGGTCGCACAGCTAGGAGGATGCAGGAGGTCAACGAGGGAGACACTGAAAGAGCCGGGGAGCAGGGTGCCGATTTCAGTCTCCCTCATTGATGCATCTCTCTGGACCAAACACAAGTCAAAGACTAGCAAAACTACACTGCTGAGGGAAAGGGAGTCCCATATTTTGCTCCTGGAAAAAAATCACCAAAATGGTTCTTCAGTTCTCCCATCTGAGCAATGTAAATTAATACCCAAAAGAAATACAAAGTTGCATAAGACCGAACAGCTGGAGGGGGGCGGGATCATCACAAGAGACAATACCCTGTGGCCCCTGTTCAGTATCTCTTCACTCCACCACCTACCTGTGTAAATCGCGGTGACCAGGGAGGCTTCTGGACCACATGTGTGCTCGCCCCACCTTTTCTTTTCATGGGACATCAGCAGAGTACCCCCTGCCTAGAACCCACCCAGGTCCAGGGAGGAAGATTTCCAATCAGTGGTACCTGGCCCTCAGTTTTTGCACCCTCTCCATGCTCAGACAGCAAGAAAAATGATACATCTCTTCGGAACTGACACATCCCTCTTTCACCAAGTGCACAGAGGTCCTACCAGGCCTTATGAGTAAATATTTGCCTTGCATCGTCACAGGCCCGAAACTTCCGCTGTCCAGAGAAGCAGAATGGTGATTTTGGACATTTAGAATCTGGAACCTGTGATGACTAGAAATACAACCGTGCATGCCGTCAGAGTCTCTGGTCTGCCAAGGGAAAATGTGCTTTATACAGCCACAGGCTTGACCTCCAAAAGCCTTAAAAGGCCTCTCATACTCTAAGGTACATTACCAGGCCTTACACTAATTCATCATGATAGCTAAAGTGCTCTGTGTAAACCACAGGAGATCTCAGTCCCCTGGGCATCCAGGAGTCAGATTTAATTGCTTCGAGTTTAGCATAGGGAACCATAAGTGAACATGGGGGAAAGACTATTTGCATATTGTTTGCAATAAAGCTTAGAAATGGTTCCAGATGTCGGAGCTGAAACCTTCTTCCCAAAAGTTTATCCAAGCTTGGAACTCAGCGCAGGCCAACCTGATAAACCTTCCTCCTAGCTTCTCTCTTTCTGCTCTGAGTCCCAGTTTGCAGGTTGCAACAAGAATACCCAAGACAGATTTCTATTCTGAGCAGGCTGGACATGATTTATTAATTCATTTTTGAGATAACAATTGCAGTTGGGAGGGATCTGCTGAAAGCCTTAATTACATTAGAAAATATGCTTCGCTGTAGTCTGCCCCTATCCAGCGTATGGAACACATAATTATCATAATTTTCAAATTTTATTATTATTATTTGAAAAAATTTGATGGAGAACAGACTCTACAACTTAGCTACTTCAAAGGAGTGACGAGTCACTTTTGAACCTTCGAAGGGATGATTTCTCCAACTTGCTTGTGAAGGCCCCTTCAGTGGGAGAGTGTCTATGGGCTAGAGTAGCCTCGGATACTGTTTGCCCAACAGAACTAGCTTCCCAGTCCCTTTCTCCTCCTTTGCGCCGAGAGGGAAATGCTCAGGTGTGCTGTTGCCAGAGTGATTAGGCTAGCTGGGAACTCTCCTTGGACAGGAGGTTGGAAAGCCTTTGGGATCATGCCCTCTCATCCTTGTTAAATGACTGTGTGTGTGTGTGTGTGTGTGTGTGTGTGTGTGAGTAAGTGTGCTGCTACTCGGGCACGCACCTGCCTAGAGGGAAGCGGTTTGATGGTTTGATTTCATTTTTTTTTTTTTAAAGGCCCAGAGTGTTATTTTATTTATTTATTTTTTTTTTAAAGAGAAAGCAAAACATTTCCGGAAATGAAGCTGGGTTTCTATTTTGAGCTCCAAGGGTGCCAGGTGGAAGTCTCAACTGTTATCATTGGCTGTGTTATCAACGGCCCATGTCTTCCGAAAGCCTCTGTCTCTGGGTTTTCTATTTGTCACCCCAGGGCGAGCCGACCCTCCCTCTGTTTCTTTGGGTGGCTGTGATGTTTATCAGACTAATGAGTTTGGCTCTCGTGTTGATGCTAAAGTGGCTGAGCCATAGCAGGCCCCTGCCCCGGGTCCCCCCTCACCTATGGATTATCTGCCTTCTCCAAGCCCCCTCATTCCACGTTTCTCTGATCTGTAGATAGTAAGGAAGCTCGGGCTTGGGTTAAATCATTTTGAATAATTCAGACTCTCTGTCCAAGTGAATCCATTTAGAAAAACCAAACAAATGAAAACAACAACAACATTTGTTTTTGTTTTAATAAAAAACAGCAACAAAAATTATAAGAAAGACTGGTTGACTCAAATTTAGCTTGAGGATAATTTACTCTTTTGTAAACTACCCCCTCCCAGAAAGGTATCTAATGGTGATCTGAATAGGGGGCAACAGAGAAGAAAGCACAGTGGATTTGAACCAAGTGAGCTGGAGACCAGCCCTAGCTCAGACACATACCGGGCAAGATCTGTGGGGACTCCCTCCTGGGTGTGGGCTTCTGCTTCCCCAGGTAACAATGGAGTCATAATCCCTGGTCTTCCTCCTCAGAGAATTTCTCTGAGGATCCTATCTAGACCTAATGTTGACATAGTTTCAGATCATTTGAAGTGCTTTGAAAATGCAAGATGGCATCATCAGAACTGACTCAGAGCCTGAACACAATAGGAACCAAACAAACATTTCTTGAAGTGGGTAGACTCCTTATTTTCCATTTTATAATAGGAAACAAGGCAGATGTTTTGCTATCCCTTGAAAAGCATCAGTCCCTGCCTACATATTCCCTGAATGCCCGGGCTCAGGGTTTCTTGGTGAGAAGATCTGCAAAAACCAAAGTGTACACTGAGGGTACTGATCTTTCCTAGGAAAAGCATTTAATTCTCCCCCAAGGACATAGACAAAACTTATATCTGTGGAGCAAATGACAACATTTTAGTCATGGGCACCTACCTACAAAGGGACCTTAGTGAATTAATGTTCACTTTCCATCTTCCAACTTCATTTTCAGAAAAAAGAAGCCAGAGCTAAAAGTTTCGGTGACTTTCCTAAATTGTTTGGTTTTGTCACACAGCAGAAGAAGGTCTCTGATTTCCCCTCAGGTCCTATAATCTTTGTGTTCCTTTTCCACTAAGCATCCAGTAGGACTGCTGCTCTGAGGAACATAACTTCAGAGATACTGCCCTTGTCCAAATGCCATGTCTTATGGATCAAAACCCGGAGGTCCACGTGGCCCTCTGCTGGGTCTGATGCAGGAGTAGCTATCGTCACCTGGAAAGACAAAGGAAAAGATTTTTTTTCTTCAGGCTCCATGCAGGTCCCCCATGACTCTCACGGACAGCTGTTTCTTGAGAGGCACCCTTGTAAAAACTTTCCTCTCATGGCTGCTCTGTTTCAGAGGGTCTATGTGACAGAGAGTGCTCGACTTCAGTTTTCACTGGTGGAGACGGCCAACAACAGAGGGGTTTTGTTCCAACCCCTCCTCCCTGGGAACAACCACTTCTCCTTTAGGTCACAGGCAAACCCTGTCATGTGCCTGGCGTTCCTCCCGGCATTCACTTTGGTTTCCTTCACACAAGTGGATGAGTCAGTCTTCTGATCAGTAAGGAAAAAGATTATGCTCCCTGGGTTTCTTGGTTGGGCTTCAGAGCTGACAAGGAAAGTAAAGACCAAGGAAAGAAGTTGAGCTGTTGGCACTTTTTCAGGTCTTCTTCCGGAAGAGTAAGTGCATCCTTAAACAAGTGGCGTCATGTTAAACAGCCCTTCTTTCTACTCAAAGGTTTATCAGTTCAGTTCTTGTAGTTTCAATGGAAGCATTGATTAAAGCCTTCCCTCAAGGACATATTATTTCAGAAGTCAGAGTTTATAGACTTGGACAAATACCCTGGAGACCTGCAAGGAAGAGGCGTAAACAGACCTTGTGACCCCAGGAGTAGAAGGAATAAAATAACTTGGAATCCAAAATCTAACCGCACTATTGGCTTAAAAATGTAAGAGTACTTCACCTAATGCTTCCACTCTTTGCCAACACTTCAGTGCGTGGGGAGATTCCTGTGCATAATTCTTCATGCAGCAGAGTGGTTGGGAAGAGAGAGAGAAATGGCTTGTGTTTCCGTTCGTCCCACAAACACCTCCTCCTGCTCCTCCTCTCTGTCTCCAAACTTCTCTAACCCAGCTGCCCTATTTGTTAACTCACTATTGTTGTTGGTAGTGAAACCATCATGATCATCAAAATATCAAAAATTGGAGCACACCAACTTGGGCCCCACCCTTGGGAGTGTGACATGGGAAGAAGGTCCATCCTTCCTGGGGAGCAGCTGACTGAAACTGTGAGAGCTGAAACCAGCCTGGGACTCTCCCATGTCTGCTAGGTCTGTAGTCTACTGTTCCCGCGTCTCTGCCATTGTCAGAATGCCCTCATCCCGACACACCCGTCACATCTATCCCTCTCCCTTTTCAGACTTCCTGCAGGTGTGTTTCATCTTGATTTTATCTGTTGGAAATGGGGTAGAGTGTAACAGTGCATTCTCAGCCCTGCCCTTGAATGAATGTCTTGACCAGCGGGGGGCATGTTGGAGTGGATCCCTTGAGGGATGGAGGAGGATGTGGAAGATGAAGGAAGAGCTCAGGGAAACCATTGGCCAAATCATCAAGATGCTTGAATCAGTGACTGACTGGGCCATGCCATGGGCACTCTGCCGTGCAGGACAGTGGTGAGTGGAGAGGGACGCAGGGAACCCGTGAGGCTGACAGCTGGTGAGACCAACAGTGCTCACTCCTTTTGCCTTATCCTGAAACCGAAGAGACGCCTTTCGCACGTTTGCTTTTAAAAAACTCTTCACCTCCCTTGTCTTGAATGTTTACTGTCAACATCCCTCCTCTCTTCCCACTCTTCTCCCCACTTTGGAAAGGTGTAAAAGAGGTACCATATGTGGACTCCCTCTGCTGACATGTTTCTAAAAGACCTTGTCAACTGGTACTAATTGTTGTGACTGCAAACTTTCATTCATCTTGGATGCTGCTGCACACTTCCCTTGCCTTTAACATTCTGGGCCAATCCCACATTCCTGTGCAGTTTCCTCGCCACGGACAAGACTTTAACTTCCAGAACCTCCTCCTTCGCCATCACAACATCCTTCCCATCAGTGCTTCAGCGGGTGGCCCAGCATTTGCAGAGCTCAGTGTAACGGGAGGTGAAGACTCCCGGTCCTCGGGACCTACCCTTCCCTCCGTGGAGAGGGCCCAGGCACCAGCTCTACTCCCTCCTTCACATTAGAGGCTGCCGAGCACATGTTCATTATGGGTGGGCCGTGTTTAGGAACTCAGCGCATTATTCATCATGTTACCTCTGTTGATATGCGCGTTGTTGACCTGCACCTCACACAGGCACCAATCAATGCTACAACTTTCTATCTCCAACAAAACCCCTGTGATCTGATGGACTCACTGGGCAATATTAAAACCTGAGGAGGGAAGCGAAAAGGGAGGCTTTATGAAAGTGACTTCAGAACACTATCCAATTATTAGTATGCTTTTTCATAATACTGACGGTTTCACATTTTATTGAGAGAGCGAATTTTTTCCCCAACTCTCTTGGGAATGATTTTATTGAAAGCATCAGAACGAAGAAGATGGCTGCATCATTTCTGCAGTGCCAAAGGGTCAGAATCTTTGACTGGTTCGGTGTAATGTGCACATATAAAATTTCACTCAGTGCTTATTCATTGCCTTTTATTTAATATATAATCTCGCTAGATCCACTTTTGTTTCTTTACATTCACTGCTTGCCTGCGTTAAGCTCTTCTTTCGGCTGCTTTAATATGTATATATTAACTTGTGTATACACACTCACATATACACACACACAACATTTACTTTGACCAAGAGTCTTACTTAAAGGAAATACTTCCTTGCTTTTGTTCTTTTTACACAGTCAGTCCAGTGACATAGGTAGAATGTGGAACTGTCCATAGGAGAGCACTTTGCCGGTGATTGCCATTTAGTTGAGAAAGCTGTTGTTCCTTCAGTAGTCAATGTCTGCTCCTTTCTTTCTCCCTCTTTGCTTTCTCTGTATTCCACGCCCACCCCCATCCCATTAAAAATCATTCTCACTCCATAGCCAACAGAGAGCACTTTAAAATACAATAGATTTTTTTTAGTTGAATTATTAAAATGCACAAAACCAAATCCAAAGAGCCAAGTTTCTAAGAGAGTTTTCTGACTAAAAGGAGTGACCTCTCTTCCAGGTTCTAATCAATGGAGGAAAGTCCCAAGGAGACAAATGGAGAATGGTCAGTTTTAACAGGGAGGGTCCAATAACTCTCAAAATATGGGACTCCTTCATAATGTTGAATTAAAGAATGACTGAGATCTGGGCCAAAATCATTGCTTCTTATACCTCACCACTGGATTGATGGTGATGGACTCTCAGTGAAGAACTGACCTATAGGTTAGCAGTTCATTAAGCAGCATTTATAGAAAGATCCAAAATAACACTGCCTAAACAAAATAGAAATGTGTTTATCTCCCACATAAAAGAGGTCTGAAGAAGGCAATATAGGGCTCCTAGTGGCTCTAGTAAGTCATGAAGGACCTAGAGTCCCTCTAGGTTATGGTTTTGCATTGCAAATGTCATGAGTCTATGCTCATGATCCATCTAAGGGTATCCCCTCACTCCTTAAAGACACCTTTCAGATGTTCCCTGTAACACTCACTTACATTTCTTTGGCCAAAACTTAGTGACATGACCTCATGGAACTGCAAAGGAAGCACATCTTTTAGCTAGATACTTTTGGAACTGCTAAGCATCAAGGTTCTTATTTTTAAAGAAGTGGAGAGAAACTTGGGAGGCGTGTAGCTGTCTCTGCAAAACTTGGCTGTGAAAGGATTATTTCTATAACCTGAGTCTAAGCTTGTCTCCTTATTGACCCCACCACCTATCAGATAAACACCAGCCTTATAATCATGACATATAAGTAGGGTGGCCATATAATTTATCATCCAAACTGGGATATCTTTGTGAGTAAAAGGGAAAACTATTACTACACCAGGATGACAGGAGAACCCTAAGTGCCCTAGCAAATTGAAATGCATGCATTAAGTCCTAACTACCTTTTAGATCTCATTTCCTTCCACTTGCCCACTTACACTTCATTCTGTGTCTATAAAAATAGTTAAAATTCCCCCAAACAAAACATGATTCTGTAGATGTCATCCGTTGGCCTAGAATTTCTTTGCCAACCTTGTACCTGGAACATCTCCATTCATGCTCTCCACTTCCTACCCCAGGCCAGCTATTGCCCTGAGAAATCTCCCCTAACCAATCTCTCTCAATTTACACAACACTCATCACTTCCTCTTCTATGCTCTTGTCCATTGAAAATTACTTGCTTCCATGTTTACCTTGTTGTCGGTTTAGGCTAGGTTATGCTATGACAGCAATGAAACTGATCAGAATTGACTTATGGCTCAAACTTCAAGACCAATTCATTTGGCTGAAAGGCTATGTTTTTTTTGTTGTTGTTGCTGTTCATTGGAGGTTGAATGAAGCTACAGTGAGTTTGAAGTAAGCAGCCAAGTATTTTTGTCCAAAAGAACTAGCTTAGTAATAATCTAGATGGGAAATAAGCTCCCAAAAAAAAAAAAAAAAAGAAGAAGAAGAAGAAGGTCAGCATTCTGTTTTTTAACCAGATGTATAGGCCAGTATTCCAGACCCTATAAGTTAAATGATCATTGATCAAGGATGAAGGTTGGCTGAGCTCTGCACTAATCTTTAACCCCCTGCCAGAACACATGGATAAGGTTTGCTAGGCAAGCCTCAAGAGCCACATAGGGAGAAAACACATCCCTCCGATGGTGAACGCAGTTAGAAAACCTTATCTAATGGAAAATATGTTGCCAATAACTGAAGAATGGTCAATTATTATCAATAAAACTAAGTCCTTCCTTCCAACCATTTTTTTTTCAAGCGGCCATGCCATAGCGTTCCTCACCTGAGTCATCGGCGGTGCAGTTGTCAACTTCTGAAAAGACGAGGAAGCAGATGGGAGTTGAGTGCCTCGTTGCACACCAAGTGGGGAGGATGTTGTGTCACTAGTGTCTCCTGGCATGACTAGAATGTCCGAGTACGGAAGCACGCAGTCTGCTTGGCTGTTATGACCACATAGGACACTGGGGAAGCTCTTGGTGAGAAAATAGGCTGCAAACAGAGTCATTCTAATTAAGGCCCATTGACATGTCCATTGCTCTCAGGGAATGTCTACTAGTAATAAGACTAACAGGAGCTACTTTCAGCTTCGCTTCTCATCTGTAAGATGGGCTAATAAAGTCTTCATTCCATACCTTACCCATGTCCTGAGAACAAATCTATCATTCAGTCATCACACATTCATTATTCATCACATAGAAGTATACCAGGCACTTACCGAGGGACCACGTTAAGTGTACAAAAGCATCACCAGTTTGACCTTCCTTCTGAAAGTACTTCCTCATGCTCTTCTAACAGTACACGTGGTCGCATTAATTATCTCAGCTCTGAAAGGCAGGGACAGCGGATGGCTCCCACTCCACAGACACCCGAAGGAACAGGAAGCAGAGACAGTCTCCTGCGTCTCTCGGCTTTGATAATGGTCTGGGACGCAGTAAATGTTAGGATGAAGGAGAGAACCAGACTGTCATTTTTGACAACAGGTTTCTCTCTTTAGAGCCCTTGGTGAAACAGGCCCCAGGCTGTTCAGGGGGCTGCTGTGAATTCCTTTAGCCTTCAGTGAGGCCAACCCACAGAGCTGAAGGGGACTGTGAGAATGTTATTGCAACTTCTTAATTCAAAACATCCCTGGAAAGAGACTCCTTGGGATGGGGCCGGAGGGACCCGGCCGCTCAGCTGGGATGAATTACTGGGACTGCAGGGCTGGTTGGTTTTGCCCTCTAGCGGCTAGAGGCCTAGGGACCCTGGAGCTCAATGCTTCTCAGCACCAGGGAAGTCCTCACCATTGAATAAAGAACAGCAGCTGGGTGAAGAAGAAGGACACTACTTTGGGTCTGGGTCCACAGAGCATTACCCGGGGCTGTGACCTCAACTCTCAAGACCCCAGTCCCCACACAGGCAAACTGAAAAGAATGGACTAGATCACAAGGCATTCAATTCTTTCTGCCTTTACTGGTGGATAACTCTAGAAACATAACCTATGACCCTGGGAGTCCCCCCCCCCCACGTATTTCCTGAGGGCAACAGAGGCAGAGTTTAAGTCCCAGTGGTCTCTCCTTTAGTGGCCCCTACATCTAAGTGAGAGCAAAGACAGAGAATGTATTCCTCAAGGAAGTTCGATTAAAGGCAGCCCGGGAGGATGAACCTGTGGTGGCCTTTGGAACAAAAGCTTCTGTCCTTCACGGACATCCTCTGTGCCCTGTCTGAATGCCCTTGAAAGTGAGTGGGGAGGGGACACTGAGCAGGGCAGACAATCCATTTCTAACACCTAGCTGAGTGAACTTACAGAAAAGACTACTTTCACATGACTACTTTCACTGTTTCTCAAATCCTGATAGCTTATGGACCACAAATCACAAAAAGTGACTCACTCCCACCCAGAAAGGATTAAGAACACTCCCAACTGCTGCAATATGAGGGCAGGAGACGACCCACCTTGAAACTCATGCAATGAGAAGTAAAACAATGGTTTTGAATTGCAGGCATATTGGCCATATATAGGTCTGTGTAAGGAGGAGCCCCCGCCCCCAGATGTGATGGTGTAGGACTTACTCCCCTGACCCCCTTTTCTGGAACTTGCTCACTGAATCTCACATTGCAAAACAGATGAACATGCCATTGATTCTTTTCTTCCTATGTCCTCTTTCCAGCTTTCCTAATGTGTTCTGTTGTATTAGGCAGATTAATTCTCAACCTAAAGGTTCTGACCAGATCAAGCAGCAGACATGCATTCTGGGGACTATGATTCCTGACTTGGTAGCTTGTGACCACCTCTTATTTTTTTTTTTTTTTTTTTTGGCCCAAAGAGAAATGAATTGTCTGCTCTTTTCTGTACCAGGTTTGAATGAAACTAAGGATACAATTTAGTCAATCAGATGGAGGAGATGAAATGAATGTGGGGTACATTCTTCAAAAGAGGGTTATAGTTAATTTTTTTAGGGTGAGTAACTAATCTTTAGTCACCAGGGATTGTTAACAAGAACAATTCCAGGTAACTAGAAAAAAAACTGGATTACACTATTCAGTTGAAAGTGGCAGGGGAAAAAAAAAAAAAAAAAGAAACCCATAAACTCCTTTACCAAAATCCGTTTCTCTCTGGCTAGAGTGAACATGGAGACAATGAAATCATTTTCAGCAAATTATTAGTGCGATATATTTTTTCCTTTCAAGAAAAGGAAACTAAAGAATGGTTGTGGCCTTTTGTTGTAGATAGCTTTTCAGAATAGTGTAACGTAAACAGATTATCTGCAGTGTTTATTCAGTGTGAAAAAACAGTTCCAAGAGCCCCAGGTGCTTGCCAAGATCATAATTGTACCTTCTTAAATACTTTCATTACTTGGAAGTACAATAAGCGAAGCGGGGACACATGCTTTCCATTTTCTTGTCAACAAAACACCTCCAAGAAATTAAGCTCTATTTTCTCTAGAAAATCTCTCTAGAACTGTTCAGGGCACATGAAAAGGGAAAGGAGGTAGGGCTTTGGGTTCGTTCTTTTATGACCTTGAAAAGAAGTACATAAAATGGCCCCTCCAGAAAAGGGGGGAGAGGAGGCATGAGTGTGGGGCACATGGTGTCTCAAAATCAGAATGTTAAAAGTCAGGTGGCTTCTGTTTGGTCAAACATGGCTAGGAGAGTGCAGGGTATCCAGGTCACATGTCTAGATTCCCACATGGCGGATTTTCCCGGGGGAAGTGCTGAGCCGCCCTCAGTGAGGGTTGTGAGGAAGCCACGAGACAAAGCTCAGGTCCTTATCTGTGTAAATTCGCTGGGCCAAGTGTTGTCTTCTGGGCGGGACGAAAAGTTCGTGTTGACCCTTCACTGGAGCTGGTCTGATCATAAGACAGAAGAGGCTCCATCTCTGCCCCGTGTATTTAAAATAACTTCTGAACCAATGAGATATCCCAAGCACCCAGTTTCAGGACGGAAAGTCAAACTGGCATATGCACCCAGAGAGGCTTCAACCCTAAGGAAAAAGGCTTTTATGTCTTAGCTCATTCCTGTCCTGTCTTGCTCTGTTCTTTCTCTCCCTTTTTGTTGAGCTTCTGCTGGTCTCCCGCTCCTAACCTGGCCTTTCTCCCTCACCTTCAGTCACCACATTACCGCCAGCTTCATCTGCCTCCAGTCTCCAGGGAATGTGGCCGTGGCTGGTAGCATGCAAATGTTCACCTTCACGTAGCCCCCTGCTGCGTTCTTCCTAGCTTGCTCAGCACGCAAGAGTGGCGGAAGGCCCCCTAGACCCCGAGCGACCCGAAAAGCTCTCTCTTTCTTTTTTTCTTTGATCAGATGTGCCTCCAAACCACCGCGTGGAGGAATATGCTGGCTTCTAGAAAGTATGACGGAGTAGGGGTGGGGAGGGGACTTTATGGGTGTGCATGTGTGTGTGCATGCGTGTGTATGTGTGTGTAGGAAGCAAATTCACTGGAACTTGTCTAATCAAAATGGTGCATTAATCTTTGCACCTGAATTTAAGGAGAAATGGAAAGGGTGAAAGGATTTAACGATATTGAACTCTTTTGCCAGATGCTTCTGGATGCATTATTCTAGTTCATCTTCACACCTACCCTGCCCTCTTGTTTTTCTAAACCCATTTGACAGACAAGGAAACTGGGGCTTAAAGAGTTTACAACTGAGGCCTGCAAATTACGGTACATGCACCAAAACTGGCCCACTACTGCTTTTGTAAAAAATGCTTCATAGGACCTCGGTGACACCTGTAAGTGTGTGCACCATTTATGACTTTTTTCACACAACCACAGCAGAGCATTAGAGACCAGATAGCCCTTACAGAACAAGTGTGTCAGCCTCTGGTTTAAATAGCGTCACCAAAAAATATGTGCTAGAGATAGGATTTGACCTTTAAACTACACCTTTCTGGTTCTAGACCTCACTGGACTTTGAGACAAGAGACAAGAAAATAAGGTGATATTTGGGTTCTTATGGACTAACCACAATTACAAATACCTAGTTAATTTACATAAAAAGAAAGAAAAAAATAATATTGGAATGCTTGGCGGTCAATTTAGAATTAATGTAATGTTTACAGATCCTTTTTTGGTCCTGGATCTCTGAAATGACCCAGAGTGACTGCAGGATCTTGCCAATTATGTACACACCTGTGTTGCTTGTCCCTGGACCACACCTGAGTAGTAAAGGGTTAATGTACACATGCAAAAACCCTCAACCAAAAGATTTTAGGGTCAAACCTAAATTACAGAAAAATTAGATAATCTCTACTTATTCCCATAACCTTTGGGTTTGTAGTTATTTAACCAAAAGTGACAGATTCAGGTTGGCTTGTGCATCTGTTCTCAAAGTATGATCCTAGGGTAGAGAAACACCAGTAACATTTGGGAACCATCTTCTGTGTCTGACAGCACCTCTAGGTGCTGTTCTACCAAACCCATTCCAGTAATTCTGATGCGAGCTAAAGCTTGAGAATCGCTGGTTTGTGCTATGGATATTTACTAAGTGTTGGTTGGTTGGATCATGAATTAGCTCCTTCATTCATTCATTCATTTGTTCAACATTCTGCAAATCTATCTCTATAATATGTTTAGTCCTCTGTTTACACACTGCCCACATCTTTACTTAGCAGAGGAGATAGGAAAATGTGGAATGGGGAAAAAGCACATTCTGACATTATTCCAGGCCTTCCTTTCCCTGTAATGGAGTACAAATTATTCCACAAGACTAGTATTGATCTTTCTATAGCAAAGTTTCTTATTTCATTAGGAAAGACTACCGCATTTGTCTAAGTTGAAACAGGCCCTGATAAATCCTAGCGAAGTTCTGGGAGGGCAAGAGAAGGTGAATTTTGATCTCCAGAACTTTTTGTTCAATGTCTTCTTGTTCATTCTTTCACTATTGCTGTTTTTAAGATCACCATCTGTGGATTAAAAACTGACCTCATCATGGACTTAGGAGAGAAGCCTTGTCATATGAGTCAGACACCTCCATGTACCATCAGATTATTTCAGCTCTCTTATGAAGCTTCTGGACACAACCACCACCTCCACTGACACAAAGGTGTGTGTTAGGCTGTGGGACAATGGAGAACTTACCTGTGCACAGCCTCAAAAGTGTGGGGAAGCTAATGTCCCACAGAGTGAACCTTTGACTAATGATAGGCAGAAGCCCACAGATCCAACTTACCCCGCCTCTCACCAACTAAGTGTCATATGATGCAGCGGTCAAAGGGCATCCTTGTAGAATAAAGTCCACCACACGGAACAAGCAGTGACCCTTGCCCCCGAGCAGGGCCAGCTCAGCACTCTCCTTCATGTCTTTTTTTTTTTTTTTTTTTTTTCATTCATTTTGCTTCCCAGGCTTCCCTCCCTAATCAAAGAGAAGCATATACACCATTGCCCAAGGCTCTGTGTTCTGTGAAGTCCAGGCTAGGGTGCTATCTTACACCAGAGCAGAGGTAAGAAATGTCTTTCTTAGGTTCATCTTAGACCATGGTTGGTGGAAGTTCTAGCTTATCGAGAACATTTGAGAAGGAGGGGAGAGCTCTCTGATGATGGCAACAGCTGACTTCAGGATAGATACAGAGAGCGCCTTGGTGGTTGGGCGGTCATGTGCAGGACAGGGTCCACACTACTGTCTGGGCTTTGGAAACACCTGGTGAGACTCACTCAAGCCCCCAGCTAGAAGCACGGCTTCAGAATCTCTTGGCTTAGGTTGTAGAATGTTAATTATAGTTTTACATTTCCAAGCATGATTCCCATGGGCAAGTAGAGTCGTAAACTCTTAAGGTCACATAAAAATATACTCTGGAGTGAAAAGTCTGATTCCGAATGCTGGAATCTTCCACTTATCTGCCTTATGGCCTTGGGTAAGCTCTTGTGAACATCAGTTTCATCATCTCTAAAATGGTGATGATGATACCTATGGCAAAGACTTGTGATAGTTAAATTAACTCTTAAAGGATCTGGTGTGGAATCTGTGCTCAGAGCTGTCAATGTCCCAGTCCCCTCTTCCTTCAGGCCTTTTCAAGAACCACACGCTGAGTCCTCTCTCACCACCCATTGTCTGCAGAAGCCCTTTGCGTATACCTGGCAAATGTTGTGCACCCTTCCTTTCCCCATTGCCTTTCACTGCTTGGAAGCCCCGTCTTCCAGACCTGTCAGGATTGTACTCCTCGTGGGAGAGCCTGCCCAAACTCTGCCCTATGCTTAAAGCCCTCCTTTGTGACTTCAGCCTGGGGTACGCCCTCCACCTCAGAACTCTGGCACCCATTATCTTTTCTGCTTAATACTGTTTCCTTCTCAACTCTGCTGTGATTTTTGCAATTCCCCTGAGTGATTTCCCTTTTTTTTCCTTTGTTTTAATTTTAAATTTTTATTTTAATTCCAGGATAGTTAACATACAATGTTCTATTAATTTCAGGTGTACAATATCACGATTTGACATTTCCATACATCACCCGGTACTTATCCTGAAAAGTGCAGTCCTTCATCTGTGGAGTGATTTTTTTTTTTTTAAATAAGATCATACTGCTTGAGGGGAGGCACCATGTCGCCTACTTCCTGGTGACCCTCAGCCCACCGGCACAGCTCTTCCAGGGTTGGTTGCTAGTTTCAGCTGGAAAGGCCATTCTCCTTTCCTGGAGAAAACTGAGTGAGGACGAGAAAAATGGTACCAATTACACACTCCCAGACTCTGATCCTGAATCCAGCCAAACTGCTTAATAACAGAAAAGTGTCTGTTTTTCCTGGTTTGGTATAATGATTTTCCTGTAGATCCACATCTCTTTCTATCACAAAAAAAATCACGTTATCCTGCTGGGTAATTAATACAAACGTACAGTATGGCAAACATATTCCTTTATACTGCTTATTTTGCTGGTAAATTATAGGAAATCCTATACAGTACACCTGGGATACTGTGTAGTTTGAAATTAGAATATAAAGTGTCTCCCAGATTTTCCTCCTTGGCCAGGATACTGGTCTGATTATGAAAGTCTTTCTAGTTAGACATGTAATAAGCTGGAATGATGGCAAATTCATTTACTTTTCTTCAGCCTAAAATTAATAAAGATTTTCATTCTAAGCTTAAAAAACCCCCATCACCCTGTTTACAGCCCTCGGAGTTACTAGAAGGGGATGTGTGGTGGTGTTGGCTCCCAGTTGTGAATTCATTCAAAAAACACATGCCACATACAAATTTGTAACCAAATCCTTAGAGTTGAAGGTATTTGCCAGTAAAACTCCTTGGCCAAGCTTTAGTTCTGCGTGATGTCACATCTATATGAGCCCTATGATAGCATTAAACTGGCCACAGCTGTTTCTGATTAGAGCAATAGAGACCCACTTAAAGGCAGGGTGCACCTCTTCTCCGCCCCTTCCCTCCCTTTTTCTGAGTGGCTTTCTTTAACAAAAGGACTTCTTTATATACATGGTCAGTGGGCTCTAGTTGTTTATTCTCACAGCAAGTTTGTGGTCATTTGGTTCAGCCTTGGAATGGTTTTTGTATACCACATGTGGGTGAGGACACACACATGGACACACACACACACACACACAGGCGGGGGCGCGGGGCCACAGGGAAGGCCCAGAAAGGCTTTCTTCTTCATAATCAGTATGTAAATCCTCCCTAGTGCACTGGCAGATAAAGCTAACACCTCAGTATCTTCCTTTGGGTAAAGAGTAGTCCAGGCCGGGACAAGAAGCTTGTGACCAGTGTCAGATCTCATCTCTTCTTGAAAGAGGAGAGGGTGATGTGAGCATAGGTGGTCAGCTTGGCTGAAATGGACCCCATCTTTTTGTTACTTAGTGTACCTCATTCAACAGGGTCCATAAACTGTTTCTTAAAGGGCCAGATGGTAAATATATCATAGTTGCAGGCTCCATACCCATTGCAATGACTCAACTGTGCTGTGGGAGTGGGATGCATCCATAGAAAATTCAGATGGATGTGACTCTATTTTATTGACAAAACCAGGTGTCGGGTGGGATTCGGCCCATGGATGTAGTTTGCGGATGCTGCTCTTGTACGGCGAGAGGGTATGGCATCCAGCTGCTCATTCAAAACTGTTCAGGAATGTCCCATGAGTTGCCCCCTGACATGGCAGTCCCAACATTGAAAGTAAATGGTGAGCAGCAATTTGGCATTGCCACAACATTTGAGCGCAGGAACAGAAGAGGTAAGTTCAGATGCTGTTGACTTCATGTAGGGTTCTTACACGTGGTAATGCGATATACTGGTTGTGCTTGGTTGGATACATATTTGTCCATGATGGATTTGAAAACCAAAAATACAACCAAAAACAAACCAACAAATTCTACCATAGACAGCTGCAGGGGCAAAGACCTGAGCAGAAAGATGTCAGTGTTCTATTCCGATTTCTAGCCCCACTTGCCTCTCTGGGAAGAGAATTTGGGTAGTAATCTCCCTCTGCCTCCGTGAGATCCTAAAATACAGCATCTCCATCTGTGCAGTTGGTAGTTGAGAAACAAAGGACCAATGCCTCTGTTTTTGGGAAGTTCATGCAGTAGCATCATGAGAAAGGTTGGAATTTTGGGGGGGTGGTTCTTGTGGTGAAAAGTATTGGTCAGAGTAGGCTCACAAGGAATAGGAAAGGAGGTGCAAATTGCTGGACTTGGAGAAAAAGAAAAAGAAAGCATTACTTCTTGAGCCCAGACTGTTTTGTCTCTTTTCTGACTCTGCTGAACCTCCCTCCAGTCAGGCCACCTTCCCAGCCAGGCCTCTTTTATAAGGTGCTACTCACAGGGTTGGCCTCACAGTTTGTAAACACATAGGAACTTATTTGGGATCTAGGGTTGAAGTCTTCAAAACCCAAAGAAAACTTTGGAAACTTAAGGTTGTTAAGGAAAAGTATTAAATGCCAAGTTTTGATGGGTTGGGAACATTTTTAGATACTGGTGCCATTGGATTCCTAGCCCGAAAAGCCATGATGTCACCGTAGAGGAATATGATGTCAGGCTGTAAAAAGATCAGAAAGCTATTGAAAATTCCTAGGCCATGTTGGGAAGTTTATATGCAATGCTGAACAGAAACTACAGTGTTCTTTTTCTTCTTCCCTCCACCTCCTTCACAAGCAGCCCAGCCAAAACCATGAAGGTAAGGCAGGCGCTGCCTGGGAATATAGCTGGCTTTTATGACTAGACTTGTTCATTCTTTAACAGAGTTGCAGTAAAAATTTTTTAAAAGTTGCTTGGCTTAACTACTACATGAAGTAGTAAATGGTCAGCCATCCCCTTTTAGAAATAGCATTTACTTTCCATGAAGTAGGGAAGACCCTTTTCCTTGTGTTGACTCAGAGCTCTCAGTAACACGGCGGTCATTTGTGTATTTTCATTTAAGGAGACTCTGGACTTCTTGTCCTAGCTCTCTCATTAAAGACTTATGGCGGTTCTCTCTGTGAGCGCTCTCTCTCCCTCCCCCGCCTTCCCCAAGGACTCAATACTAATAATGTTTTTTTAAATAATTTATATTGATACACTTCAAAGACAACGATCTCACATTCTGATGGTAAACTATTGGGTAAATCATCTGTCAAGAATGATTAAGGAGCTGGAGAGACTGATTTATGGGGAAAGATTAAAAGAGCTAAATGTGTAGAGCTTGGCTAAGCAGAGACCAGGGACACCTGATAGTCATCTACTAAAATCAAGAAGGGCTGGGACTGGAGGACAGGGGAGAATTATCTCACCTAGAAGCTGCGCTTTAACTGAGAGTAATGTGAAGGAATTCAGGAGAGGAGGATGTGTGATGGGTATCTCGGAAGTCTTTCCGACATTGAGATCCATTAGGAGGTGGGCTCATCTCTCAGAAGAAGTGGAGGTCCCATCCTCTGAGATGGGAGTGCCCAGCCAAGGAGCTAGCCGTATGTCAGGGATCCTTTAGATGGCTGAATATCTGGGAGATGGGCAGCTTCCTTTTGTTTGGTTCTTTGTTTCACTTTTGCCGGGTTGCCATTCTTTGAGGCAAAGAACCCTACCAAAAAGAATCAAAAGGAGAAGCTGAATGGTGGGTGGGCCTGAGACCCGGATCTACGGGTTCTTCCACCTTATCTTCTTAAGAGATTCTCTCTCTTCCCAGAATCCCAAAACCTACCGGAGGCCCCAGGGGTCCTTTAAGTTAAAAAAAGAAAATAAGGGTAAAAGTGGAGGAAGAAAATATCCACTTTTCATTCCTGATTTGGGAGAGATACGATGCTCCGGACGGTATTAGAAAAAGAAAAAAAATCACCTGAAATACCATGGACAAAACTAAATAATGTTCATAAGTCTGTGTGTATCATTTTTTCACAATCATATATGCATTAAATAATTCTCACTACTCTACAGTTCTTTTTAATTCCTGCAGGTTTGGTGTGCTTCTACTTTCTACCACACTGCGTATTTGCTGGCTCCAAATACAAGCAGAGCGTGAAGCCAGGCCCGCGTGATTGCCTCCTGCCCCTAAACAGAGTTCCTGGTTTGTACTGGAATTTTAACTGACCCATTGCAGGAATCCTGGCCAGATTCTGTTTAAATTATTTACATACTAGAGAGGACCACAAGATTTTAGAATAACAATTCTAATTCTAAATATTGCCCATTTTGCACTTTTTTTTTCTATCCACTGAACGTGAATAGGGAATTATAAAGGGTAGATGGGCCTACGGAGGTGAGAGATTAAAAGAGAGAGATACTGAAGAGGAAAACAAAGAGAAAGGAACAGTGAGAGGAAATAAAACTGATTTCAAGGGATTTACAATCTGGTTAATATTTCCATCCTCTCAAATCCCTGAGTTTCATATGTAGTTTCCGTGTGAAACACAATATCAGCATAAGGCTAATGTTAATTTGAATCTCTCTTAGCAACGGGTAAAATACCCTAAAATTGTGATGTTATTTAAACAAGGTCAAGAGAAAGAAGGGCATATACTGATGTGACAAGTCACTTTGAGAAAAATCAGATTGCATAGCAGAGGAAAGATCGTATCCAGTTAGGAAAGAAAGGAGTTTTTCAGAAATTTGGATTGTCTTTCATGGAACTAAAAATCTCAGAGAACACAGTGGTGAAGACAAATATTGAACAGACCCCACCTGACCTATATATGAAAACAAACACATAAATTTTCCAATATACTGCTTTTTCCAGCATTAATTCAATCCTCTGCTATTACAAATCAAAACAACTAGTTGTTTTCCTTAAAAGTCATTCTATGGATTTTAGTGACCCAAATATTTAAGTATTTCTGTCGAAATTTTAAGCGGTCATTGAAATCTTCTCCAGAATGAAGACATAACCTGAATGTCCTGAGACTTTACTGTAAAATTTTGAAACTCACATCTAAACTGAAAATGTAGGTTCTTTTACCCAGTAAATGGCTTTCCTCGTGTGTATGTGAAACAGGTAACCGGTCAGTAAAGAAAGAGTGCCCAGCTTCCCTTTGCCTTTTCATACTAATCCAAAAGAGAGTGAAAAATAAACCTCACCCCCTCTGCATGCTCTTCAAACCCAACTGACTTCTGTCCATTTCCCTGCCATGGGGACATGCCTGGACTAAAGGAAACAAAACAAAACAAAAATAGATTTGAATCTTGCTTCTAGGTTTTCAGTTTTGTTTTCCTCTGCTGTTTGTCAATTTTATGGATGTTTTGTGTGGGTGAGAATGTGTGAGAGAGTGTGTGTGTGGTTTAATTATATGAAAATTATACTGGGGGTTCAGTAACCAGTGGCTTGAAAATTAACTGAATTATGAAAGCTGAAATGTTGCTCATAGCATCAGTTAATGACAAGGTCGCCGCCACTGTCATATTCAAAAGAAATGTCACACTTGAATGGGGCTGAGATGGCTGCGTTGTCCCAGGGTCCCAGGTAGAGACAATGAAACAGGGGCTCCTTGGGCACTGTTTCATCCAATGTTTGAATCTAATGCATTCTTCTTTCAACTCATTTTGGTTCTGCTGTGTTCCCATAACATATGGAGTCCCTAGGTATTCTGCTATAACATGGAAACTTTTGGGGCTGGGAATAACAGATCATGAATAGATTGGAAATTCTCTCTAAATGCCCCCTTGGGTGGTTGATGTAAAGGCTCATTGTGTGTTGTTTCTATCTTTTACAAAAATCAAATATGTCTAGAATTATTTGAGTCCAAGAGGCTATATTAGGGATCTGAATGCCAGCATACCCCATACACTACCAGATAAATGATGACAGATGTATGCCCCTAGTATCTCCTCCTATCTCCCCAGCTCTGGGCAACTGTAGTTAATTGAAAAAGAGGAAAGAGGAAATTGAGTTTGGGATGGAGTCAGTTGGAGATGAAGGGGAAATCCAAATAAAAGACTTTGATGTTAAGTCTGTCCCAAACCAGTTGGCAGGGTTGATGCAAGGGCTGCATGGGAGCAGGGGGTGGGGTAGTTGGAAGAGCCGTGATTCTGCAGAGTGGTGAGCCAGAAAGGGAGCAGGAGTCACAGGCAACTTATAAACCAAAGGAGATGAAGTGTGCCCCAACTCCCTTGGACCCTGGGGGAGCCCCCAAGGACCAGAGTGGGGCTTCAGGAGAAGAGGAGGCAATGGACTGCATGGCTACACGGAACACAACCCTCGTTCCCTCTGCAGAAATATATCGAGTCTGCTATTGTACATGCGCTGTTTCTTTTCTCTCCCTTTCTCTCTCAAGATGAGGGTTACCTAACACATAAGACAGGAATCCATAAACGTGAAGATACTTTTCGTCTTTCGATTTTTCTCTCTCCTCCCTGGAGCCCAGATTCAAAGTGTCACTGTAGGTATATGGTCCTCCAGCAAACAGACAAGCAACCCCCCAAAAACCCAACCAGTGAAGAGCTACAGTTTTCCTGTCACCTCATTTAGGCTTTACTTCTAACACTTCCATTTACTCCTCACCCTAGCCCAATGAGGCTACAAATACTAACCCAAGTTTCGAGCTGAGAAAACCAAAACTAAGAGAGGAAAAGGAGCTAAGTTGCCAGAGGCCACCGAATTGGAAAGCAGTTCAACCTGGATCCATTTTCAAGTCTCTCAGAAGCCCGCAGTCCACCTCTAAGCTCCTGGGGCCCATACCAAGGGTAACTTTAATTCCTGCTTTCCCCAGGACAAAACTGATGTCTAGTTTTGTCCTAGTTTTCCATCTGTTTAACCTCAGCCTCTGACAGGCATTTCCTGGGACAGAGGTTGCAGAAGCTCTGCATGTAACCCAACTCACTGGTGTGCCGACGGGCTTATCCCACTGTGGTTCCAGCGGCGGGAACAGAGCTTCGGCTGGGACGCCCCAGCGCCCAGGAAAGTGGCAGTGGCCGTTTCGGAAGCAAATACTTACCCTGGGCTGAGTGCTGAGGCCCACAAGACAACAAAAGGATGTGCAGAGACGTGTAGCACGTGTAGCTCTCTTCTCCCCTGCGTATAGGAGCTCAACTTCTCTGGAAACTAGAGAAGGTAAAAGAAAGGGGTGGGGAAGTGGGTACCACCAGAGCTGCAAACCCTCAGTTGAAAATTAATCAATAATTCTGTCTAATTAGATAACTAAACAATATGTTGCAATTTTCTCTGATGAGTCATGCTGAAACAGTAACGTAGCAGGGAAGGATAGTCCTCTGTGTTTATAGTTCGTAGAATAAGAGTGGTAGTGAGGGACATTTTTGCAAATCTTAGCCTTGGGGGAGAAAGTGTATGGACACCTAAAGAAAATCTATTCTAAGGTTTGGGCATTCAATAGGAAAAGCATGTTGCATGCTCTGGGACTGAAATGTTGCTTAAGAAGCCTCTGGGGAAGAAGGCAAAAGGAAAAACCAATCCTGACCAGGAAATTCCACAGGCCTACATCTTAGGGGACACTTAAATGTCATTGATGTCCCGTGGGGGGGGGATGGAGGTGTGTTGAGAGTCCCCTCCCTTAAAGGTGAGGAGAGGAGCATGTGTTCCTACTTCTAATTCCCACTCTAATATGTGCCACGATGCCCACGTTGGCTACTCTGGTTCACTACCTCAGCAAGGTCATGTGTCTGGGCTCGCTAGGGTCTTTTTTCCAGAAGTAGTAGGTGCTATTTCCCATGTGTGGAGCCTGTATCCCATCCTTGAACTGGACTCTGTGATGAAGTAATTTGTAAGTATTTGAAATCCAATGTGGGGAGAACTAACTTAGCTCACCTTTTTTGATCACTTGCTAGATCACACTCTAATGTGAGGATTTCCCTCGGATTAAGTTATTGAACATCTTCACTCCACACGTAGAGATGGAGGGACTCTTAGGATCCCCACATTAAAGCTGACGAAACTAAGTTTTCAGATGGGCTATCACCTCCAGAGTCATGTCATTCTGCAGCCCACGGAGCTTGACCTCCCCTGGGGGACGGCTCTGAACAAGATGAAGAAGAATCTGAGTTTCCTTGGCTTCAATCTCAACAATTATTCTTTTTTTTTAATGTTCAGTCTTTTCCAGAGATGCTATACTCACATCTCCATCATGTCGGCTCTTTCATCTATGTGCGTGTCAGTGAGAGGCACAGTATTGGCACTGCCTAAAAGCAGAGACTGAGATCTGATCATGCCCTGGGGGTGGCAGAAACTCCTTATTGTCTTTCTCCTCCTTCCTTTCCACACTCATTGGGTTGTAGGCAACAATGTGCTCAGGTGCAAAGAAACAACAAAAATGCACCCCCCCCCATTCCTCAGATTCCTTTGCAGATAATTGAGCCATGGTGGGAGGGGGCATGATTCTGACTCCTAGGTATAAATAGATCCTTAGAGATGACAAGGGGAGATGGAGAGAAGGGAGTTGAGGGAAACTGGAAGGGGAGGTGAACCATGAGCGACTATGGACTCCCGAAAAACAACCTGAGGGTTTTGAAGGGGCAGGGGTGGGAGGTTGGGGTACCAGGTGGTGGGTATTAGAGAGGGCACGGATTGCATGGAGCACTGGGTGTGCTGCAAAAACAATGGATACTGTTACGCTGAAAAGAAATTAAAAAAAAAAAAAAAGATGTATCTTAAGAAGGAACTTACGGAAGAGGGAGGGGAACTCTGGAGATTCTCTCTAAGCTTTATGTCTTCACTCTTCCTGCTGTCTAGAGCTATCACAGACAGTCTCTTGCAATGCAATATGAGGGAAGGACAATAGAATTGCCGAGATTTAAAACTTTGAGTCACCGCATCAACCCTGAACCTGCACCTTCAGATCTCTTATTATGTAAGAGGACATTATGGGGATTAGGTGGGTAGATGTATGTAAAGCTTATGACAATCACAAAGTAAGGCTATAAGAATAGCTATTACTTATATTATTAAAGCCACTGTTATATAGGCTTCTCGTTATGCATAGCAGAACCTAATCCTTAAGGAGTATTAGTGCTAAGTGGGAACTGTTTACTAACAATTTATCTGATAAGCTCTCTGAGGACAGTGACAAGGCCTCCCACAGGAAGTTAACTGGTATCACATGGAAAAAGCATTTTATGGTCAAGCAAACCTGAGAAATCTTGGAATAAACAAAATGGACCAGATTTCTCTATTGTATGACTTCTCAGAGCCTTTAGTAATTTCAATGACCGTTAAGAATCTTCAAGTGGGAGATTAAACAGACAGCATTTTCCAAACTTCTTAAACCAATGAATAATTTCCTTGCATTTTACAGGACGATGTTCTACACGATGCCCTTTCAGGAATCCTAAATTGGATTTTTTAAAAATGCTTTCCATTTCTATTATGTTATGATTCTTTTCTCAGAATCCCTCTATGTGAAGAATTTCTGAATGCACTGTGCTATTTCATTCCCCCCTCTGCTCCCCTGCCTGGAATATAGCTTTTTAGTGAACACATTCATTGGGTGCTATTACTTGGGTATTGTGGTAAGAAATTTTCAGGCATTTAATATGTGAAATTAAATGTATGAAATCTTAATGGCATGACATAAGAAATGCTTGTTTCCCATGAAAAAACCACAGATCTGAGGGACCCTTTAGGACAACTGTCCTCCGTGTGTGGTGACTCAGACAAGGAAGTAGGTGGCTTTGAGCTCAGGGCTGGGCGGCTCTGCCTCTCACAGGAGGCTTCCTCCACATTTGCTGTCCCAGGGAAAGAGAGAAAGGTAAGGGCTATCTGCCTCCTCATCTGCGATGTACCACCGTGTGTCACTTCCTCCCACAATTCATGGGCCAGAACTGGTCATGTGATCCCCTCCAATTTCGAGAGGGCTGAGAACCTGGCTTCCTTAGATGCTAGGACCCTGGTAAGCCGGTTACAGTTTATTACAACGTCTGTAAGTTGGGTAATACTGTCATCTTTTATTTCATTGCAGATGAGGAGACTGAGGCTTAAGAAAAGTAAAGTAACTCGTCCAAGAGCACTCAACATAGCCAGGATTTTTAATCCGGACTGTCTCTTGATATCACTGACCTCCTCTTTACCATGGTGCATTTGTGTAATAAGCTCCTCTCTGCCCAGCCGCCGGCCCTTAGAAGGAACTGCTCAGAGAAGGGACCACACACAAACAAACACACACAAAAACACAACAAACAAACACAAAAACACAACAAACAAACAAAAAACCAAAAAACCAACAATCTGATAAAAGGAATAGTGTCCACAATCCCTTTTCACCCCCTGGGTGGACTGTGCCTCCTTTACTTTTCACCAACACTTAATGCACATCAATCTTAAAAAAGAGAAGAAAAAAATCCAGCCCACCCCCCGGCAACACACAGACAAGTGCTGCTCTTCTCCTGCTCCACAGAATAGAGAGAAAACAATGGGTCCCTGTGTAGAGAGTTCTAAGTCTTTTATCTTTCTACAGATTCAACCACAGTATTGATTCTTTATTGACCTAAACTGTCCTAAGCACGGCTGTGGTTTTTTCTCATATAGTGTATGGGAGAGTTAAGGCAGATACTACTTTAATATTGATTTTTGTGAAAAAGGTGCAGGAAAGAGGGCAATTTGTGTCTGCAGTTGCTCTTCACTATAAAAGATACCATTGTTAGGAGCTTATAGCATTATATCAAGGGTCTTAATCTGTAGCAATCTTTTTTTACAACTTAGAAATAGGCTTGGGCAAATGTGTTATTGGTGTTAATGATATTTTGAAGTGAAGCAAATTTGTCAGCCTTTCTAAGTAAACTGCTCAACTTAACCATTTGAGGACTTGGCAAGTTGACTCAGTGATTGTAGAGAAACCCTAAGATTTATTTATTTATTTGAAAGTCCTCTGAAGAATGTTTTCTTGTACAAACAGTGACGACAATGTTTGCTCAATGAATCTTTGAGAAATGGGAAGGATTATCTAGGGCTGAAATAAGCTATGCATCTCTCTGTAGGAGAATATTTCTTCTTTAAGAATCAAAGGATTCTGGTTCCTGGAATATTATTCTGTGATTCAGGAGAGAGGAGGAAAAAAAAAAAATAAAAATCACTCAACAGAAGGCGATTTTATTGGTCAGAGTAAAATGGCTGTTGAACTTGTGGGTGGGATTTTCATGTTCTTGAATGAATAAGTATTTTTAGAAGCAGGTTCTGTTTGTATGATAGAAAAGCTTCCGAAAAAGTTTCAAAAAAGCCCTGAGAAATGGTAGCTCTTCTGAAACTGGCCAGCTTAGTTTGTTTTATTTTTAGCAAGCACACTAAAAATGGGCATTTAACACTAAGTCTAGAGAGTTTTTCAGCCTCTGTAGTGTGGTTTTATTGAGGTTACTTGCTTCCCTGCATGTGGGAATAGCCAGTGAGTCAGTGAGAAATATTAATTATGTATCTACTGCACACAGAACATTCCCCAGGGCACTGGCCATAGAAAGTACAAGACAATAATGATTTAGAGCCATGACCTCAGATAATGATGACCAGGGACTGGCAGGGAATGCCAAGGCACTGAGCTATTTGTGGGTGTGGCAAGACTCCTGGTAACTTATCTTTAAAAGCTCAAAGAGCAGGGTCCTGTTCAGCCCTGTGTAAGTATCTTAGAACAGCCCTCAAGGTTAAAAAAAAAAAAAAAAAAAGTCTAGTACTTCTCAAGATGCTGAGACCTCTCTTCCTGATGCGGAAGTCTATACCCTATTTAACAATATTGAAATGATGACTTCCACTGATGAATGGTGTATTCGTGAGCTTTAGCACTCTCTCTACTGGGCAAAATGCACCTCTTGGGTCTGATTCTTGCAGACAGATGCCAAGATGTATCAAATATTCAAATTATCACTTCCTTGTAACACCTGGTTTCTACTTAAAACCCCAAGAAATTCCAAAATAACACCTGCTCTTCAGATCATTAGTTGTATTTTAAACATTTTTTTTTAATCTAATACTGTTGTCTGGGAATGTATAGTACTGGGACCATAATGAGCTGCCTTGTATATACTAAAATATCACAGTGCCCTGGTACAGGTTATACAAGGAAAAGGCCAGAACAGGGATCATTCCAGAAGGAATAGAGGGACTGGTGATTTGATAACACCCTTAATCATCTTTTCTTTCTTTCCTTTCATTTTAAATCTCCATATTGAGTTACCTGACAAAATTTGCAAACGTGCAAAAAATATGCCCCACATTGATTGACTCTTTGACATAAGACTAAATTATCCTTACAGCTCATAAATATATGGCATAGCAAACAGAGACACTGACATGAACACACATGTAGACACATACCCCCTCACATATTACACCACTTGAAAGCTGAACAGCCATGAAAATAAACATAGGCCAATGTGCCAGACTCTCAAAGAAACCAATAATATGGTAAAATAAGCATCTTATATTCTTTTTTGCTACCCACAGTTCCCTTTAAAAAATTTTTTTCTAGGGCAACTGGGTGGCTCAGTTTTGCTAAGTGTGTGACTCTTGATTTTGGCTCAGGTCATGATCTCAGGGCTGTGGGATGGAGCCCCGTGTCAGGCCCCAACGCTGGGCATGGAACCTGCTTAAGATTCTCTGTCTCTGCCTCTTTCTCTACCCCTCTGTCATCTCTCCCTCTAAATATATATATGTGTGTGTGTGTGTGTGTGTGTGTGTGTGTGTGTGTGTGTATATATATGTATATAATTTTTTTCTAGAATCTCAACTTGTAGGGGAATTCAGACTGTCAACTTCTTATGGCTTAAATGACAAGTGAGCTGGAAGCATTGAGCGGTCAGTTGGGGAGATCTCCCATGTGGCTTGGAGTGGCCCAGGAAGCTAGAGGAAGCCTAGTAGAGCAAACAGATATTTTTTTTTTATTTGCTTTGTTCAAATAAAGCCTAAATATACCTTTTCCTCAAAAATTGAGACAGCAGTAGAATAAGTGGAGATTGAGAATCAATAGAGAGACACGGTCGCAAAGAACAATAACCTTAGGCACGTTGAAGCTCAGGGGTGTGCAGGCCTGCAAGATTCCTTTAAACACCCATCCTCCCCCATGGCGTATATGCTTAACAATACCAACTGAGGGGATGGGCAAGAGATGGAGGATATTCTTGCTTGGACAACATGTTTTGAAATCTTAGGAAGTATTATTGGTTCTCACAATGATCATGGCCAAGGATTCTAGAGGATCTTGCACAATGAAGAATTTCCCTCTACCCCATAAAACAGTAGAATTCCCTACAACAGCTGCCTGTAATAAGTCTACAATTAAACCAACCTGGGGGCATCTGGGTGGCTCAGTTGGTTAAGCATCTGACTCTTGGTTTTACCTCGGGTCATGATCTCAGGGTCATGAGATCTAGCCCTGTATCATGCTCCCTGCTCAGCAGGGAGTCTGCTTGAGATTTTCTGCCTCTGACTCTGCCCCTCCTCCTGCTCACACACTCTCTCTCAAATAAATAAACAAATATTAAAAAAAAAAATCCAGCCCAGAGCACAACTCTGCTTTTAATATTTATGTGTTCAGCAAAATTTCAGCATATCAGAGTACTGTCACCATGTAAGTCAAAGGAAAACATATTTTGTTTCATTGGAATCAATGGCAGGAAACTAGTTACTGATTTAATAGTCACATAGATCACCTACTTGGGGTATTGGATTTACCATTTAAGCCACCTGCATTTCTCAGTCTGCATGTGTACCTACTTGACATGTACAATGATTCTATGTAATTTCAAATACCTGATTATTTTAGTATAACACAATAAAATATATGTTTTAGGAAAGAAGTATTGGGTTTAATGGAGTTGAGACTCAACAGTAAACAAATAAATCCAATTTGTCCATATACTATCTTAGTTCAAAATGTCCATCTTTAGGGGCACTTGGGTGGTTCAGTCGGTTAAGCGTCTGCCTTTGGCTCAGGTCATGATCCCAAGGTTTTGGGATCGAGTCCCACATCCAGCTCCTTGCTCAGAGGGAAGTCTGCTTCTCCCTCTCCCTCTGGCTGCCATTCTGCTACTTGTGCTCTCTCTCTCTCTCTCTCTCTGTGTCAAATAATAAATAAATAAAATCCTTAAAAAATTGGCCATCTTTAGATCTTTCTTTATACTTGATTACCTCCAATTTCTTTGCTTTCTTTTTTAAAGATTTATTCATTTATTTTAGAGAGAGAGAAAGCAGAGAGATGGGGGAAAGGGAGAAGGAGAGAGAAACCTAAGCAGACCCTGTGCTAAGTGCAAAGCCTGAAGAGGGGCTCGATCTCACGACCCTGAGACCATGATCTGAGCCAAAACCAAGAGTTGATTGCTTAACACCCTATGCCACCCAGGCTCCCCCATCACCTCCTATTTCCAACTTGACTCTCTTTTACATTCTTTACACTAGGCACTTCACACTCTTTCTCTGGCCACAATCTTGCCACAGTGCCTTTGTCTGTCTTGGATAAATCACTCTCCCAGGTGAACTCACCTGTGGTATAAGCTTCAGTTTGCCTCTGCTTTAGAACTAGAGGGAACTCTCTCTGATCATATAATTCAAGCTGCTCATTTGAAGGTGGAAAAACAGATCTTCAGGGCACCTGGGTGGCTCAGTTTGTTAAGCAACTGCCTTCAGCTCAGGTCATGATCCTGGAGTCCTGGGATCGAATCCTACATCGGGCTCCCAGCTCCAAGGGGAGTCTGCTTCTCCCTCTGACCTCATGCTCTCTCTCACTGTCTCTCTCTCAAAGAAATAAATAAAATATTAAAAAAAAACCAGATCTTTAAAATATTATCTAAGACTTAAAGTTTTCCTACAAAACATGAGGTAAATAAGACTGTGCCCTGATTATTATTCTTCCAATCCGCACATAAGGATCAGAGCTGTATTCATCCCAGTTGTCTTCAAGAGGCTTCCAGGCTTAAAAGACTGGACTGTGATACAATTGCCATCTTCTGTTTTCAGAAATGTTAATATGCTTAATCAGAAGGTTTACAGAAGAGATGCTGATGGAAATCTAAGGTCCATCTAGGACTGAGGGAATGTGGGCGGTTCAGCTTTGGATGTTCTAGTCTTCTGAGCAGGATTATCTCTCTTGTGGGATGGCTGAGTCTGGCTAAGTCCAATGCTACTAACCTCTGATTCCTCATTAGGTTCATTTATTTTGCGTTTGTATTCACCATGGTTAGATTTGGTTCTCTAATAAGGAAAGAGGATGGTTATTAGGGTGGTCATTTTTTTTATTATAAATTAATATGCTGATAATCGTTAAGTTCAAAAAAATTTTTCTGATTATGGTTTGACTTTTTCAAGTAGCCTTACTATAGACTACAGAAAGGAGGTGCATGGATCATGCTGGAACAATGACTTTCCTTCCAAGCAAAAAGTATTTTCCATAGCATCAACTTCCTGGTTTCATTCATCAGTTTCTCTGGGGTTAGTTTATTGACATCTGGCTCTAGAAGATGAATGCTCTATGGGTGCCCACTAATCAGGTTTCTGGTCTGCATGTCTGAGGTCTGTGGGTATGAATAGCAATTTCCTATCAGAATATAAGCTCCATGCGGTCAGGGGTTGTTATGGGTTTTTTTCTTTTTTCATCGCTTTATTCCCTGTGCCCAAGAGCGGGTGGCATATCTTTAGCATGGATGCGTATTGTTCTGGAGGAGACCAACTTCTAGTTCTTCCATCAGGGCACACCCCACCCTGACTCCCACACCCTCCATCACCGCTGGTGTCGGTCATATATATTTCCACCCTTGTCAGCAGAAATGGGTATTCTGTCTTTCCTTCCTTCCTTTCATCAGCTCATCGCATCAGCAGGAAAAGGGATAAATATATCCTTGTACCCTTGTTCATACTCAGAAATGACAAAAATGGGGACTAAAAGGAGCAGGGTGTGTGTGTGTGTGTGTGTGTGTGTGCGTGTGTGTGTGTGTGCGTGAGAGAGAGAGAGTTGGCTTCTGGCAGAACTGAAGAATGAGAAGAATGGGGAAGAAAACCCTAGGAAAACAAAGACATTAAGGAAAGTTTTCTCTTTTATTCATAGCTCCTTTATTATCTTTTGTATGGCTTTCAGCAAATAAAGATATGGATCATTTAGGTTGAACCTCATGAATTAAAATTCAGGAAGATAAATGGCTAAAGACTAAAGGTGTCAGTCTGTTTCGGTAATATAGGACCTTCAACAAATGATGGGGACTTGAAATAATGGTTGTGGTTTTCGGAGGGGATGAGAGGTAAAAGGATCGACCACTTTTTTCTAGAAGTTAGAGTGTGAAGGAAGTGAGAGAAGGTTGTAGCTAAAAGAAAGCCACAGGCAGAAGAAGTTTCTATTTATTTTTAAATTAGGAGATACTTGAGTATGTTTTACTGCTCATCCAGACTAAAGATATAACGGAGAGGGACTAATCCATGAAACAAGATTCCGCATGAGTTGGGAGAGAAGAGCACCCAGAATGTAGATCCTGCCCATAGCAACTCCAAGGGAGCTCTCTAAAACAATTTCAACTTCTGTTATGTATTAGAAATCTCATAAGAACTCCCGTGCAAAGAGACATCTTTGATAATCTCGCAAAGAGGCTTCATCATATAGCTGAAATCACCTTTATGTATTTCCGTCTGAATTTCCTTGTATTGCATAGCTTCTCCCAAATACACAGCCCACTCCTCTTTGAATTAGTTCATGGTATCCAGAGGAAAGAACAGAAGCACAATAATCTTACTGTTCTTACGTCTTTAGAATGTAAGATCTTCTTTGTAGAATTGTTTCATTCTAACTTGACAGCAGTCCCTTGTACCATGGTGCTTCTGTTTGCTCTGTAGTGTGGTGAAAAGAAAAACCTTAGACTTGGTTGGAAAAAAATAAAGGGTAAGAGCATCATGATGGATGATTCTCTGCATGTAGAATGATCAGAGATCCCAAGTGAAACCAACAGAAATCAGCAATGACACCCAGGTGAGTCTTTCTGGCAAGTTCTTAACAATATAAGTATATAACCACTTGAAGTCCTTTTTCTTTAAATGGCAGATTCTCGATAATTTTATGTCAAGGATGGAATGAAGGAAGAGTTCAAACCGATGTACTCGGTGAACATCTCCAATCTGAACATAAATATGTAAATACAGGAGTATAGATGTCAATCATCACATAGAAAAGTCTCATAAATTCACTTCAGCCAACTTTTCTGTGAACAAGTTCCTTAACACAGAATCAAAACAAAACAT
Source organism: Mustela erminea (assembly GCF_009829155.1). Classification (NCBI taxonomy): domain Eukaryota; kingdom Metazoa; phylum Chordata; class Mammalia; order Carnivora; family Mustelidae; genus Mustela; species Mustela erminea. Next base: position 78,781,165 of record NC_045620.1, read on the forward strand.
CAGCAGGCTTTTAGTTCATGGAGATAGCTAGACAGAATCCTTATCCTTAGCCTATGTGCCCTTTGATGGATGTAAATCTGTAGAAGTGCCTTGGGAAGTCACAGGCCTTAATTCTTTAATGATATAACTGTCAGCACAGTGTGGACACTTCTGCCCACAGAATGTATTTCATCCATCTAAAGGATAATATTTAAAAGGTTTGAATGAAAATAACTTACTAAAAAATAGTTATTCTATTTATCTTTCCTTATTTTACTACAAAATGGGTTTACCATATAGATTAATGAAAGCAGAGTAAATCTAGGAAAATAAAAATCATCCATAATCCCAACACCCAGGCCTTGGATATCATCCTTCCTTCCAGTTTCTTTTCCATGAATTTTGTACATAGTCGGTACCATATTACATAACAATTTATAGTGTTCTGATTTTCTTATTATTTCAATTTTTCCAGAAATTTACTTAACAAATGCAAAAAACACCATAGTATATATTAAATTGAATAATTTGAGGTCACTGATATTTAACCTTTTAATTTTTGACCTCAAAAAATGGCAATTTCATATAGTTCAGCTTACATATTTAAGAATTTACCTATCATTTCTCTATTAATGTGATGGATGATTTGATTGCTTCTTTATTATTATTATTATTATTATTATTATTATTATTAAGAACATGTTGAAATGTGTGTGTTTTTGTATAATCTTTATTAGCATTTCTGATAACTTCCATAGGCTAGATTCTTAGAATTGATATGTGAGCTGAGAATAGACATCTTTTTTGTATTTTTAACTTCTATTAGAAAAGGTTTCTTCCAAAATACTAAGCAAAATTAATTCTAATCAACAGTGTATGAGAAAGTAACCACATGTTTATCAACAGTGAATTTTAAAAATATCTCCATTTACTGAAAATTTACCAGAAATACAGACCAAAAAAAAAAATCAATATAGAACCAAACAAAAGCCCAAACACTTATTTACATTTTACCTTTCTTTCTTAATAGTTACATAAGATATTTTTCCACATTTGTTAGCCATCTTAGTCTCCTCTTTGGGGAATTTGCTTGTTTTGTTTTGCAGGCTTAGAGTTTTCTCTCAAGTTTTGGATGTCATATATACAGCCTTTCCTCTCGAGTCTGTTGTTTGCTTTGATTTTGTTTATTTGACATACAAAATCTTTCATCACATATAAAACCAAGTCTTTTTCACATGGTCTCTTCTTTGTACCCTTCTTGTGCCCAAATTTCCTCTTCCTGTAAGGACACCTGTCATACTGAATTACGGCCAAGACTAATGACCTTTTTTTACCCTCACCTCTTTAAAGACCCTGTCTCCAGGGCTCCTGCGTGGCTCAGTTGGTTATGCATCTGCCTTCAGCTCAGGTCATGATGCCAGGGTCCTGGGATCGAGCCTCATGTGGGGCTTCTTGCTCGGCAGGGAGTCTTCCTCTTCCTCTCCCGCTTCGCCTACTTATGCTTCTCTCTCTCTCTCTCTCTCTCTCTCTCTCTGTGTCAAATACATAAATAAAATTTTAAAAAACTCAAAACAAAGACCCTGTCTCTAAAAATAGTCACATTCTGAGGTACTGGGGGTTAGAGCTTCAACATGTGAATTGTTGGGAGACACAACCTGGCCCATAACACTGCACGAGGTAATAATACCATGGGTCAAGCATGAGCTCTCTGACTCCAGAGTCATCTCTCTTCTTTTTTTTTCTTTTTCAACTTTGTATTTTTGAAAGAATTTCAGACTTGCAGGAAAGTTGCAAATATTGTGTAAAGAATTTCCATGCTTTTTCCACACAGATTCCCTTATGTTAACATTTAAATACATTTGTTTATAGTTCTTTATATATCACAGTATTTATCAAAATGAAGAAATTATTAACCCAGCATTACTATCTAAGCCTCAGACCTTAATAAAATTGTACCAATTAGCCCGCTATTGTCCTTCGTAAAGAAAGAGAAACAAAGCCTTCTTTCAGGCTGGAGTCCTGTGTTTTATTTAGTGGCTATATCTCTTATATTTCCTTTAACTTTTTAAACATTTTCTTTAAAAAAAAAAAAAAACTGTCATAACCCTGACAGTTTTGAAGAGCACAGGCCTGATGTTTTCTAAAACATTCTTTAATTTGAGTTTGCTGATGCTTCTTCATAATTCGATTCAGGTCATGCATGTCCATTTCCAGCAGGACTTTCACGAGGATATACTGTGTTTCTAAGTGCATCATATTAGGAAGCACATAATACTGATTTGCCCCCTTACTAGCGATACTAACTGACCACTTGTTGAGCTATTATCTGCTGGGTTTCTCCACTGAAAAAGTCACTATTTTTAATTTCCAAGACTAATAAATGTCTTGTGGGGAAATACATTGAGACAATCCATATGTCCTTTTCCCATCATAATTTTACCTACTAATTTTGTATCTGCTGATGATGTTTGTCTAAAATAATGATTATGATGTCAGTTCGATCATTCCTTCTCTATCTATGAATCACAATTGTACCACTTGTAAGAAATCCTTCCTTCCCTCATTTACGTATTCATTCACTTGTATCAGTGTACACCTATGGATTCTTATTTTATTCTAATGTTTATTTTGTTTTTCAGATCATTCTCAGTTTGGCCAGGGGGTAGCTGCTTCAATTTGCTTCTAAATCCTTTTGACAAATACCTGTTATTCCTTGAGCATTTTCTTAATTTCTAGCTCACAAGCAGTCCCAAGATCAGTTTACATCTTCTCAATTTCACTCTTGGCATTATCTATCCCTTCATGGATTCATGGTTTCCTTTCCTGGAGAATGGCCTTGAAACAGCAAGATCTGGCCTCTAGGAATGTTTCCTGGTACCAAGGAATAGCTGATTCTCAGCAGAGAGCTGGGAAATATGTGTTTGGATGTATACCTCTATATGGGCCACCATCTATCATTCATCTCTGTCTCTATCCAGATGGATTATGTACATCTAAAACATATTGAAACCTTCATTTCAAGTCATGACGAGGGTCCTGACTTACAGTCCTTTATCTAAATCTATGATTAAATAACCCTTTGTTAAAACTGCTCAACTTTCATTTCCAGTGTGTCTTTCTGGCTTTTTATTCTGGAGGTTAATACCAGACCTCACAAATCTAGGATTAGGAGTACAGGAAAGTTAAGTAACATTCCAAAGGAACTGTATAGGAAATGAATGGAAACCCTACAGAGTTTTGATCTTTTCAATCTTTTCTTTCTTTCTTTCTTTTTCTTTTTTGGTTTGCAATTATGTAAATCTTTAGGGCATGTACTAGTACCATAATCATACCTACCCTGAGGTTTTAGGATTCCCTATATTGGATTCCCATAAATAGTATTCCCTATCTATGGAGACATTGATAGCTGAGAGGTGGTTTTGGGAATGCTGATCTCTGTCACGATCTGGCCTCAATCCCATACCCAAGAGAGCTCTGTGTCCTAGATCAGAGGTCAGCGAATTATGATCACACCCATCCATTTATATATTGTCCAAGGATGCTTTTCAGCATCCTTGACCTGACTTGAGTAGTTACTATAGACTAGGGCCTTCAGAGCCTTGAACATTTACTATGTGGCCCTTTAATGAAAAGATTTGCCTATTCCTGCCCTAAATCATCCTGAGCCCTAATGTCGATCGTCTTTTTGCCACGTATACATGCACACACACACACACACACACACACGCCCACCCCATATCCACACACCACATCCACATACCTACCAAAGGAGATATTTGGTAGACATGCCAAATATCACAAGACAATGCCATCAGGAGATATTTTATACAGGAGTTCTAGCTGAGGGGAAAACTCTGCCTGTGTCCCTATGTCTATATAACATCGATGCAATTGCATTGGCATGAGGGCCTCATCTTAGATTTCAAAGTATACTATACCCAGATGCTGCATTAAATTAGTCTGTGTGGCATGCGACGTCTTTGAAGATTGGGCAAATAAAGGAGACCCTGGATTTGGCAGCCTGTGTCGATTCTGCGTAACTTCTCAGTTTGGCTCTGTGGTACCGTCGGAGGTCGAATGCTCCTATGTCTGCATTTCTCATAATTACTTTTGAGGTCTAAAAAGAAAGGGAGACATTTGGAAAGACTATGAATACAATACCAAGTCAGAAGCCATGTGGAATGGTGTGATGTCTGCTGGTAGTGCCAAATGACCGCATGGTAGAGCCACTCGCAAAGTCAGTGAGACTGCTTGGGCAACCCAGATTCCCCTTTGTTCTGCCCATAATCAGACATGGAGGGGTATGGACACCAGCAAGCCGAATTTAACCCTGGTTTTGTCTTACTTATTTTGGCCATTCAAGGAAGAGACTCTTGATGTTGACTTGTTTTTTTTGTTTTGTTTTGTTTTTTTAAACACCTTTAACTTCACTGTGAATTAAAAGTGAGACTAGGCTTCTGAGCTTCTCCAACCCCAGTGTTTGCCTTGGGGCCTTCTGAACATTGCATGGCACTATGAAATAATCTTTCTGGAATCCAAATATTCTGTGTGAAAATACCTTCTTCTTTGTTTTCTGATGACTCAGGCTGCTACTTACTTTGTGCACCTATTGATGTATTATGTTTTTATGTCCACTTCTTTTACCTGCCATAAAGCACCATCACTGCTGCCGGCTAAGCTTTTTGTCTGTGAGGTGATGAAGAAGACACACACACACACACACACACAAACACAGGCACCCGCCTTAACTCTTCGGTTGCTCGAATGCAATGCCCTCTAGATGCACCTGAGGTTGGCATTGGGAAAGTGACTAAATTTTAATCACAATTTAAATGCAAAGCTTTTTAATCCGTCCTCTGGTCATTTCCCAAAATGCATGAGTTCTTTAGGTAGAAAGTTTGTCTCCTCATATTATAAAATTAGTGTTCCTAGAGGATGAAGGCTCTTAAGGAACTGGAAGTTAACATTGCAGGACCCTTGAGAGTAAGAATGCTACTTTTCTTAGATAATAATAGAGGCAGTATTACCAATCTCTTTTAGCATTTTGGCCTCTTGTTAATGGCAGTGGTATTCCTGTTTATGCTTTCACACTTTGAATGCCCGTAAGCCTCAGTATAAGATTCACACCATTCAGATCACCTGTGTGTTTCACCTGCAAACTTTAGTGCTGAGTAGCACTTACACTCATGTGCCTCTCATTCCCATCTGATAGATCTGATATCCTTGATAATGTTCAATAATAAAGCTTTTTTAAAAAATATTCTTTTATCCCAGAGTTTTGGCATCTTTGATCCACTAAATTTAATCCAAAATTCTTGGAACCTGATATTTTTCAGGATTCAGAATATTCTGGAATTTACAGAGATGTACACTGAGTATTATAATACCCCTCTGGTGGAGGAGAGGGGTATTTGGGACAACTCCCTGAAATAAGACCTATCAGTATTTCTACAGTGAATTATATAAATATCCCCAGTGGATAAATAAAAGCTATCCATAGTCTCATATCATTTTAGGTAGGGTTGCTTTATTATTACCAAAAGATTTCTTTTTTTTTTAATTAAGATTTTATTTATTCATCTGAAAGACAGAGAGACACTGCAAGAGAGGGAGCACAAGCAGGGGGAGTGGGGGAGGGAGAAGCAGGCTTCCTGTTGAGCAGGGAACCCAATGATGCAGGGCTCAATTCCACAACCCTGGGATCATGACCCGAGCTGAAGGCAGATGCTGAACGACTGAGCCACCCAGGCGCCCCTATTCGCAAAAGATTTCAAGTCAGTTCAAGTTCTGCCACCAAATATGTTTTTTAAAACTTTAGATTTTGAGTATTGCAAAGATATGATTTTTTATCTATACCAGAGGTCAGCAAACTTTTTCCATAAAGGGCTAAACAGTAAATATTTTAGATTTTTCAGGGTATGCTGTCTCTGTCTCCTACCATGCTCTGCTGTTGGCCCTTAGATAATACAGAAATGGGTGTTCCATATAAAACTATTTATAAGCATAGGCTATGCTTATTCCAATAAAACTATTTATAAGCATAGGGTATGGACCAGATTTGGCCTGTGGGTCATAGTTTGCCAACTCCAATCCATATATAATAGTCATTGTGTTAATTCTGTACCCTGAGTGTCAAATTCACTGACTAGTTTGCGATAATTTCTTTGAATTAATATTTGGAGAATGGGAGAACTTTTTTGAGTAGAGGAAGCAACCTCTGCTGCTTGTCATACCCCTTCTGTTACCTCTTCTTAATTTCACGAGTGAAAAGAGTATACAAGATTAGTACTTAGGTCTAGAATAGTACTCAGTACCTAGATCTGAGTAGGATTAGACTATAACTTGTCATTGACCTCCTGGTGAATATTATGTGATAGTATCATTTGAAAATAAGGAGTGACTAGAATAAGAAGTGGTGTTAGTGATTGTCACATTAATGATCTTAACAGGAAAACAAAATGTTGTTTTCCAGTAATGACAAGTAATTGTCATTAACTTCTGGTTCACTTCTTTTCTGTGACTGAAAACATTAACTTGAGGATTTGTTCTCTTCATATTCATACTTGCTCAGCTTTGTGTTTCTTTTATTAGAAATAAAAGTATATGGGGGCACATAGGTGGCTCAGTTGGTTAAGCGTCTGCCTCTTGGTTTTAGCTCAGGTCATGATCTCAGGGCTGTGAGATCGAGCCCTCATCAGGCTCCACACTTACTGGGGAGTCTGCTTGAGATTCTCTCTTCCTCTCCCTCTGCTCCTCCCATTCATGCTCTCTCTCTAAAATAAATAAGTCTTTGAAAAAATAAATAAAAGTATACAGTTTTGGACTAAAACAAATAACTCGTCAGCTGTTCATGGGAATTTTTGTTTTTCTACACACAATATGGAGCAAAAATTTAATGGATCAAGTCTGAAGTGTTTATTTGAATGGACTTGTTCTTTTAGTGGGTGTTGTCTAGTACTTCTGATCAAGAGTGGGAACAGAGAACAGAGCAGTGTCCCCTATGGGTGGACCTCTCAGTGCGCTGAGAAATTATGGGCCTTCAGTAGATGACTCATTGATTATTTGAATGAGTTTGAGTTTAAGAGACATGACAACACCTTTTGGAAGTCCAAAGAAAAACCTCTCAACAAACTCACTAGTCTTTAGCCTGGTTGTATGAAAAGAATGACTGGGGTAACCTCGAAGACTGACTAACATTCTCATCAATTATCTGCTAAGCTGACTGGGTAGTGACCCACACTAAGCATGTGGCATATTTACGCATACCTTCCTAGCTCATGGCATCTGTGTTCTTGCTGACTTCCTGTCTTCCTGTGGGAAGCTGCCTTCCTGATTGGTCCTTATGAAAAATGTGGATCAGATTTTGTGGTTTGAGGGACCATGATCTTTTCTCTGCGTAGTTACAAACTTTCCAGACTTGACCTTAATTCTTAAAGGTGTTGAGTTCTTCAAGGGTCTCTTGTGCATCTTGAGGTACTTTTTCATAGTGTTTCTCATGTTGCTTCATATCTCGGTTTCCCTGGTAAGTCATGGGTTCCCTGAGAGCAGAAACAGGACTTTTGTATGTCTCTAATCTCAACATATGTGGACACTAGACTTCAGATTAAACAAATATGCATTAACATGCAAACATATTGTAATGATGATTGAACATTAACCCAGATCAAGGCAATGACAAGTAATATTGGCACATCTTCTGGAAACTGTAGTAGGAAAAAGAAGGGTAGGTTTGAAGGACAAAATTTATTGTTTTAAACAGATTTGACTGGGCCAACCCTGAGGGCATGTACAAAAAGAAAAAATGCTGATGGTAATAATTTCTGCTTAATTTCGCCTGGATTTAAACTTGGTCACTAACTGATTTGGTTATATTATGAGACAACAAACTTTTATCACCTATTTCTGAGAAGGGTCGCTTGAGTTTAGAAATCACATGCGAAGGTATGAAGACAAGGCTGGGGTTCAGAGGGCCAAGCACAAGTGGAGTAAAGGAGATGGTTTCTGTGTCATTATTGGTTGAGGGAATATCATCTATCAGATCCTACAGGTCTATATCATAATATATACTGTTTCCCTTCTAGACTGAATGTGTCAGAGACAATCCCCCTGGTCCCTTCCAGCCCATCTGGAGAGGAGGGCGTGGAGCGAGCAGACAATGACATCTACCCAGCTGCCAGGGCTATGCAGTGAATGGAACAGCCCCTCAAAACACTCTGAATGGATTGCCAATTTTTATTATGTTTAAGGCAGGCAGTAATTTCAGTTTTCAATTCCACTAAGTAATAATTGTTATTAATTAGTAAATTAGGCCACTGGGTTCTAGAGGTGAGCTAACAGAATGATTAAAAATGAGAGAGAGAAAATTCACAGATAATACTCAGGTTTCATAGAAGCCTGCCACGACTGAGAGTTTATGTTTGTACATCTCTTCAGAATGGATTGCTGCACTTAAGAACACCTTACATCGCCTACAGTGCTGTCTGCTCAGTAATTGCAGCAAAGTGAGGTACTGCACCATACATTGTCATAAAGATGTCAAGAAATGAAGGGAGATGTTCGAGGGCTCAGCTTCAAATACTTACATTTTAAATCTGGGGGCATTAAATCCGGGGAGGAGAATTCCTGAGTATTTTTCCCCCCACCCGCACCCACAAAGGGCTTAGATATTTCTTGAGTAAAGGCTCTGAAATCAACCCCAGGGAAGATTTCTGGACTCCAGGTAGGTCTAATTCCTTTTAGAGGCTAATTTTTTGGAGCTTCATATTTCAAATATGATAGCCTTCACAGAGGTTTGTGTACTCTGTTTAAAGGTACTTTTCATGGCTGTACCTAGATAATAACAAAATCCCTAAAATATCATTAAGCTCCTTAAGGACTTGAAAGGCTAAAACTGAAGTTTATCTTTCAGGGTTCTAGATGGGCAAACTTGCAGGTAACATATCTTAAGACTGTTGGAGTGTATTCCTGATACTAAGAGAAATAGTTGAAAAGTGAAGACATCAGTCAAATTCATTCTGAAGATACAAAAATGTAGCAATTTGTTGGAGTTTAATGTGATTTTTTAAAAAACTATATAGAAGCAAACCAAATCTATGTATGAGTACAGACTTTGCTTACAATGGCAAAGTGAATTAAATTATTAGAACAAACAGATCCCAGAATACGCTAAGGAAAATACCAAAAAAGAAAAATAGCACCACCTCATTCTTCCATTAAGATTAGCTATTGGAAGAGTGTTGTGTAAATGAAAAGTTGATCTATTTTACTTTGCTTATGTAGAAATAAGAAATAAGCATTACTTGAGACTTTAAGACAAATTTCCAGATCCAAATATTCTTTTCATCTGAACACCCTCTCCCTTATCTTTATTTTTGCTGCCTCTGTAAAGATTCAGGCTTGATGGATTTTCCTATTTTTCCTTTTATTCCTACTTTTTTGGGGGGTCTTTTTTGAATATTTGCCTTAGGGTCACCATGAAATAATTAGAAAGAGTGGGTTTTAGTCTGATAGAAACTAAGTTAAACCCATGACTCTACTATTCACTAGTTATTTTGACCTTGGGAAAATCGATCAGCTTCTCTGAGCTTTGTTTCCTCCTCTGTAATGTGGGGGATATGTTACTGACCCCACACAGTGGTTTTGAGTTTGCTGTGTTGCAAAAATACTTATTCTTGGAAAAAGAAAGGAGAAAATAAGGAACTGGTTAGATGGCACATAGCTAAATCCTTTTGTACTGGTATTAGAGTTATACTAGATTAACTAAGATGTAATCATTTGAGACGTAGACAGACTTTGTAGCTATGAGTACTGATATTGAGTATGTAACTGACAATTCTCACTTAGTGGGTACTTAACCTATATTGGTTTCTTTCCCACCTTCCAGACCCTCTTCTTACCACAGACCACATGTGTGTGGACATGAGCACACACACACACACACACACACACACAGACATACCCATAAATCCATCCTTGCCTTAAGTCAAATCTGTGTTTTTTAGGTGTGTGTGGCCTCAGTGATCTGTCACCAACACTCACCTATTCCTAGTTTCCACAAAGAAGTGTAAATTTCCATATTATACCACCTGACCCCATTCCATTATTTTCTTTTTAATGTTAATAATGCATTAGGAAATCTCATTTGCCATGAGAATGAGTGTTAGGTCTGTTCACTGGATTTTGTAAATTTGGAATTCTCATCTGATTTTGAATCTACAATGTAAAAAGTATAACTTCAATTTCCAAAGTGGAAATTGAACACAGTTTTATAGAGAATGTACTAAAACACACTGGAAAGGAGAGAAGAAAGGGTTGACAGTGCTATATTGAAACAAGATTTTCAAATAAGATTTGAAATAAGAGCAAGTTCATCAGCTCTTATCATAGTAGGTCAACCTGAATCTTGTCCTTGACTAATTAACCAAGCAACCAACCAAACAAAAACCAGAAATGATCTGTGAGGGAGACTAAGAGAGTAGATCTAATATCTGAACATCAATCCATTGTTCATCAATTGACTAGGAAAAACAGATGTCTCTCTTTGTGTCTAAGGATGTGGCATGTAAGTTCCTGGGGATCTCACTCAAGGTTTCAAGAGTTCGGCAAAGGAGCTGGTGAGATTGAAAATGCATTTGAAGGTTAAGATGTTCTCCAGGAGTTTCTGCCTCAGTCATTGCTACCACTGAACTTTTCTGCCTTTAAGCGTTTGTAATATCTAAATTCAACTTATTCCATCTCTAAAGCTACTCAGTGATTTTTTTTTTTTTTGACCACCAGCGCAATGCAGTTTTCTTTTTCCTGTCACCTCATATCATCACCTATGACATAGTGTTGTGCAGGGGCACAAGCCTAGAGCTTTCATTCAAGGTCACCTCAAGCCCTCCATGGTGAGACATTTTGAATAATTTGGAATTATTTTTATTAGATATGTTTCTAACTGTCAGATTCCAGTCTACATGGTTCATAGAAGTTCAATTTATTTTCTATATTAATAGCACATTGAGCGAACATACTGTGCCAGGCTACATATATATGTAGCTTTTTTCCCAGTGAACACAGTGGTCTTGAATATCCAATGAAAAATGTTTCTATTATCTTTGCCTGTTTGCATTTCAAAAACTATAAGAAAGTATTGATTTTTGAGACAATTATTGGGGGCTTATAGAACTTATCCTCCTGCTTGGATATGACTTTCAGAATTAAAGGGTTCATTAGGTGTCCCAAGGGGAGTTTTCATATTCCAGGAAAGAAAAGGGATACCATAGGTTATGCAAATGGCTCTGTCAAATGTGATGTAAAGTGCTGGGTGAAATTGACAATTGTAGTCAAATATCTGAAGGTGTGATCTACATGAGACTATCTTTAAAATATTCAGGAATCCTGATAAGCTGCATTTCAGATTTCCTTTATATTTCATGGCTTATATTTGGTACTTGATTATATATCAATTAAGCTATTGTAGCAAGCAGAATTCTACCCCTCCCAGGCACAGAGGGCAAAACAAAGATATTTTGAGGCATTTACCATGTAACTGAGAAAATGAGCCTTGCATAGATGAAACAATTAGAAAATTGTTGAACCACACAGTGAGTGACTAATCAGTATTGGAAGGGATAGATCAGTGTGTATTGTTAATAGCAGGTGATGACTTCATGAAGGAGAAAAAATTTGAAGGAAGTGTTGGTATTTAAATAGACAGGAAAATGGATTGGGGTACATTTCAGTGTGGGAAAATAACATGAGAGGAGGCACAGAAATAAAAACAGGCAATGCGAGCCAGCTTAATAATGTTGGAATTGAGGATTGAGAAATAGTGGGGATAATTTGGACAGTCAAGGAGAAACTAATTTCTGGAAGTTCTTGTAAGTCAGCCTGTGAGATCTGAGACTAATACATGAGATATTAGGAAGCATATGCAATAAATTTTTAGGAGATGTGGCATTTGTAAAAGTGTTATTTCTGTAGTATTATTCTGAGAGCATATGCCAATGATCAAGGCTCTCAGGTCTTTGGTTTTGAGGCAACTATATGGGAACAGAGAGAAAACATGCATAAAATGACTGTGGAATTCTCAGTATTCTTTGGGGAATTTTGTGGAAATTAAATATAGGAATGGGAATGGTACAAGAAAATAGGAAACAGACAAAAGTTCAAGAACCAAAAAATAGGAAGTGTGCATTCTGGAAACTACATGTTAATAATTTTCACATCCATTTCTTAGAAGTTTGCAAATTAATTTTTAAATTTCCATCTTGTAAACAATAAAAAAAAATCCATGAGCACTGAATCTTTACAGGTTCACTAAAAACAAGTGATAGCAGATAAGAGATATAATTTTTAATAGCATTACTAAACCACTAAGGGTTAATCTTGTATTCTAGGAAAGGGTCTGATATATGGTAGGTGCTTAATAGCAATTGTTGCATGGCCACTTAAATGCATGAATCAGAGGGACAGATTTGTCTAAATCTAGTTTTGTCAAAATCTCTGGTAATATTCTATGGGGGAAAAGACAAAGAATTGTGTAGAAAATGATTTTATATTTCGGTTGGCTCATTCCTTGTTGACTAGTCATAGTGTTTTTTTTAGTACATTGATTCCAATGTACTAATAAATAAATAAATTCCAAATTTATTCAATACCAATACATAGACTGTGTTCTTATGCCATCTTGTCCCATCTCCCCAACATTTCTTTTTACAGAGAGAGATCACAAGTAAACGGAGAGAGAGGCAAGCAGAGAGAGAGAGAGAGGGAAGCAGGCTCCCTGCTGAGCAGAGAGTCCGATGTGGGACTTGATCCCAGGACCCTGAGATCATGACCCGAGCCGAAAGCAGCGGCTTAACCCACTGAGCCACCCAGGCGCCCTCCCCAACATTTCTATTAAAAGTTTCCATGTTGATAAAAAATAAAATGCGTATTACATTTGAATGGGTGACACCTCGTTGCAAGGTTTGGCTATACATTTCTCTAAACAGGCTAGATCAGTGGCCCCCAGGATAGTTAAACACATGATCTGAATGAAGGAATGTGATTGGGCCATAGCAGAGAGGGCAGATAGAGCTTTAGTTCAGCAAAAGAAACAGCCTAGAATTTTGTTCCTCAGATCAGGGGCTCAGCTGGGAGTCATATGGGGGCTCACACAGAAAAGGGAGGCCTCTGAGAAAAAGAGGCCCTAATTAATTATGTAAGAACTTTTCTCTTCCTGGAGGTGGAGGTGGAGAACCCAAAGATGGCCTCTATTAATCTGGCACTATGACTTGTTGCCAAAAGGTCCATTTTAGTTCCTATTCATCTATTAAGTGGAGGTATTCTACATTCAGAGTTAATTGCTATATAAATAATTGAAGCTCCCCCAATGTGAAGATTAAGAGAAGGAAGCTCTGGCAGATACCCTTCCCATTAGCCATAAGAAGGCAAAAGATATGAATTAATTAAATACAAATGAGAACCTGGAGCACTGGTTCTAGCCATTCCTTTTCTATCCCTCTGTGGACAAGTGCTGGTTCTAGGCTACTCTCACCATGGTGCTCCAAGGAAATCAGTCTTTTTCTCAAGGGATAGCACTGGGCCATCCTCAGACCTCCCCCTCCTTATTAGATAGCCCATAGTTAACATGAGGAGGCAGGTAGTTTATTCAAATGCTCTCTATTCCCTATTAGTAGCTGAGCTTGTCATTCTGGGGATCTTTCTTCCAGAACACATTCTCCTTCTGATTCCTTGTAGATGTTCTGAATCACCTGGTACTTATTACCCATCTCTACCTGTCCTTGGAAAACATCTCAGACCTCTGCTGAAAAACTCGTTCCCTTAGATCAAGTCTATCCAGTTTGTTTCTCTGTCTGTCTCTCTCTCTCTCTGTGTCAGGGTATTCTGGGATGAATAGTTATCTAATCTAAAGAAGTAAATTAATGAAATCTGCCACATCCTTAACCACACATGTGTGGGCATGTGGGTGAACACACACACACACACACACACACACACACACACACATACACACACACACACACTCCTACTCCAGCACTCTCTGCTTTAGGAGAGCAATGATGCACCTCTGTGTGGCAGAATTCTACATAATCTTAAAGGGAACACCTTGATAAGCTAGCATTTTAGTTAACTCTGCAGTGGAGATGGGGGTTGGGGATGAGAGCATCTAAAACAAATGCGGCACAGGGTGTGTACTCAGTAAATATTTGTCAAATAAATGAATTATGATCCCTCTTCTATTCAGTCCCTCTACTTGTATGAGGTACAGCTAATGTCCTCATGATTTTCCCAACAATCACGTACACCAAGCTAAGTCATAATTTTTTAAAATATATTTTTTATTTATTTTCAGCATAACAGTATTCATTATTTTTGCACCACACCCAGTGCTCCATGCAATTCATGCCCTCTATAATACCTACCACCTGGTACCCCAACCTCCCACCCCCTGCCCCTTCAAAACCCTCAGATTGTTTTTTAGAGTCCATAGTCTCTCATGGTTCACCTCCCCTTCCAATTTCTCCCAACTCCCTTCTCCTCTCTAACTCCCTATGTCCTCCATGCTATTTGTTATGCTCTACAAATAAGTCATAATTTTTTTCAAAAAATGTCTCATAAGAGAGTTAGCAGGATTTTTACCTTACCCGTCTTGAAACAATAACCAAGAAATAATTTTTCTAAAAACTTTTGACTATTTTTGGAGATGAACTTAAATTTCAAGATCCGTAACACATTCAAAATGGATGGCTCCCCTCTTTGTCCCTAATGGAAAGGACCCTGCGACTTCCAGTCTATTCTGCCAGGTCAATAATAGAAACCATTTACAATGCTCTATTACTGGCCAGTTACTTCATATGGTGCTTTATACACATTATTGGTTTAATCTTCAAAACAAACCCATTAGGTAGCTATTATTCTCATTTTAAAGATGAGGAAATATACTTATAAGTGCTGTGCCTGAGATCACAAAACTATGTAAGCAACAGAACAAGGGTTATATCAAGTGATCTGACATTTTGATCTTTCCAGGAGAGGCATGGGTTTAAGCAAGGGTGGCCAGAGTCAGTCCTGGCTCTGCCACTTACCACCTGAGAATTTGGTCAACACATAGAACCCCAGTACCCCTCAGTTTTATTATGAGCAAAATGTGGAAGGTAATATATTTCTTCACAATGTTAACCTAGGATCTAGTTACTTAATTCATGTAAACTATTTAGAGTAATGCTTGGAACATAGTGAGCATGTAATACTATCTGAAAGATTATTCATTGAATTCAGATAGAACTAGAGCTCAACTTTTGTGTAATCTAGCAATTAATAGTTTAATAATTCCTTGTTTTATTCTCTGATGATGTTATATCAGGTATTTGATGATTTCATGAAGGAGTCACTTAATAAATTGTAAACTCCTTAAGGACTGAGTCCCTTGTGCCCTTTCAAAAACTAGAGGATTACCCAACAACTAGTAGACACACAATTAACACTTACAAATAAGGATGAAAAATCCAATCTGCTACCCTCAGCAAACAATGCCTTTTTTTACATTTGTGTAGAATTCTGTAGTTTACAATGTGATTCACAGACTTCAAAAGAAAAACCTCCCCACATGCTATGAAATATATACCTTTATCTTGCATATCATAGGTAAGAAAGTCAAGATTCAGGATGGCCACCAGATAAAAAGAAGTCAAGATTTGCTTTTCTCACCTAACAAAGAATGCAAAGCTATGTGGTGACTGGAATTGTTTTTCTGTCTTGATGAGGTTAGGTTTGTCTCTGCTGTCATTTTCTTAAAATTTCTTTTGTGGTCATAATATAGCCACTTCACTTCTGGCCAGAAGTTAGCATTTAAGGCAGTGAGAAGAAGAAAGTTTCAAATGGGACTGATTGTTCATTGTCTTTTTATATGAAGGAAGAAATGCTTTCCTAGGGGCTTCTTAACTCCCCAGAAAACTTTCTTTACATGATACGGGTCAAAGGTACATTGTATAGCAGCCCCTTGTTGCAGGAAAGCCTAGGAAAGTCAGTATTTGAAGGTGAAAATAAGCATCCTTATTCCCACTGTTGCCCTTTGACAGAACACATTGATGACTGGGGCACCTGGGTGGCTCAGTGTGTTAAAGCCTCTGTCTTTGGCCAGGTAATGATCCCAGGGTACTGGAATCGAGCCCTGCATCGGGCTCTCTGCTCAGCAGGGAGCCTGCTTCCCTCTCTCTCTCTGCCTGCCTCTCTGCCTACTTGTGATCTCTGTCTGTCAAATAAATAAATAACATCTTAAAAAAAAAAAGAAGAAGAAGAAGACATTGATGACTAATATCTGGGCCTTTAAAAGCATTTGACTCAAGTTTGTCTTCAGTCAGGAGCACAGAGTTGTAGCTCATGTGTTCATGAGTCCCTGGTTATGTGATAGCTGGAAGGACCCACACTTTGAAATACCAAGCTCAGATGAAGCCTGTGGAGACCCCTGAGAGACTTGGTTTAGCTTCAACGGGGCTTGAACGGTCCGTGAGCAGAACTATGGAATAAATACAAACCAAGCTGGACATTGTCACATATCTTTCACTCTGACGTGGAAGTAAGTAGAGCCTCAGGGCCTCTCACCAAATATAAACAAACACCTTTCCAACATCAATCCTGGAGGCAGGGCCCAAGAGGAACAGAGGAAGGGAAACTAATTGAAATATTTTCGAGTTTCGCAAATACAAGAAATTTGCCTAGAAAAATTAACTGAAGATGCCGGCGTTTGTGCAAAGGAGGGTCCAATCTGTCAGCTGTTTCTCCCTCACAGGCCCTGCTTGCCCCTTCCCATATTTCCAGGGAGACTCTGACATGAATATGCTCTGTTTGGAAAAGTAGGGAGGAATCCAGAAGGCAGAAGTCAAGAAGCTGGAGAAGGAAGGGGGGGCAGGGAGCGTGTAATAGAACTGAATCAAATCTGGTTTCTTAACCAAGCTGGCAGGAGCTGGTAGATCAGGTCGTTTGGAATTTAATGTTCCTTGGGAATTCTGTAGCCATTCTGTGTTGGTGTCCCACCTCAATAGCAGTTTGGGAAGCCAAGACTGGATTTTGGAAATGGGCAGGTAAAGAGAACATTCCTATTTATTGGATGTTTGGGAATGAAAGAAGTGGAGAAAACATGCAGAATCACTCTATTATTTGGAAAGTGAGAGGGCCACTAGCAGTGTGTTTGCCTCCCAGCTACGGAGCTAGCAGATCCAGCTGAGCTAGACCGACTGTGCTCTGTCTTTAGCACACATCTGAAAGTATCTGCAAATGTTTGGCACTTGGGAAAATGCTGCTGAGCCTAGTACATTTTCTCTTAAGATAAAACGAGAGAAAGAGTGAGAAAGAGGCAGACAGACAGAGGGAGAGAGACACGAACTGCTTGTTCAGAGGTCAGGGAAACTTAATCTGATCTGTCTGCTCCATTTATACTTAACTCATCAAAATGGGTTGATGTTGGGCTCTTTACTGCGCAAAATGCAGTGAGCTTCCGCGGACATTCCTTTTCCTAGAGAATAGGCCAGCTGTGACAGGATGATGTTTCAGGATATTGGTCCCAAAGCTAAGATCTGCAAAGTTTGGCTGAAGGCAAAGCCTATTCTCCTCTGCTCATTATCAAACAGTTACACTGCATGCAGTTGGCCATTTAGCTGCCTCCTAACACCTTGCATTGCCATCTTCTAAATGCCGCTGCTTTGTTGAAACACCTGCAGAGTTTCTTGGCTTATTAGCACCATTTGATCACACAACAGGAGCAAGGGAGGCTCATTTGCCTCTTGGCAAAACAGGTGAGGACGCATTGAGCACTGGATTACCCCTTCCCTTAGTGTGGCAGTCCTGTTGGCGAGAGAGCTTCCCTGCCATCAGCAGAGAGAAGCGGGGACCAGTAGCTTGAAGCAAGAGGAAGTCTACCACCCAGCTACACGGTCTATTACTAGTAGACTAGAAAACTAGCTGAACTAGTATTTCCCTTCACCTTCTTGATGTTACCCTCAGATAGTGTTCTTCTTTCCTCTTGATTTTTCTCCTCAGAATAATTTTCATTCTAGAAAACAATTTAATTCTAAGTTAAAGGTAGCTTTATGATTTTGGCAAGAAGTAGATGGAAGAAAATATGAAATTGGAAGCAAGCATATTTGTGTCCTAGAACAGTGGTTGTTTAACTTTTCGGTTTCAGGACTCCTTTATTTTTCTTTCTTTTTAAGATTTTATTTATTTATTTGACAGAGAGAGAGATCACAAGTACGCAGAGAGGAGGCAGAGAGAGTGGGGGAAGCAGGTTTCCTGCTGAGCAGAGAGCCCGATGCAGAGTTTGATCCCAGGATCCTGGGATCATGACCTGAGCCGAAGGCAGAGGCTTTAACCCACTGAGCCACCCAGGTGCCCCTCAGGACTCATTTACACTCTAAAAAAATTACCAAAGATCTCGCAGAACTTTGGTGTGATATGTGATACTTCCATATAAAATAGAGAAATTTAAACATACATTATTGCAAAACAAGACAACAACATATACAAACTTCTTGTGTTTCCAGAAAAAGTGAGATTTCCAGAGAAAATCAAGTTTTGAATTTCAAAATACTGATATGTTAGATAATATTAGGGTTCACAGATGCTATAGCTAGTATACAGAAAGATAGCCAGTAAGACTATGGGGGAAGTAATGAAAAAAAAAACCGAGTTTATCTCTGAAAACTCACATTTTTAAAGAGATTGTTTCTCATATGCCAACTGCTGCACATATACATAACCTCCCCCAGTATAAATATCTTCCACCAGAGTGGTAGACCTTTACAATTAATATATCTTTATTGACACATCAAAATGATTCAAATCCATCGTTTATATTAGGATTCAATCTTGGGGCTGTACACTCTATGGGTCTGGGCAAACATGTAATGGAGATTTTCAAGCTCCCGCCTCTTCAGGACCCTCTTCAAGACCCCACAACCCCTGGCAACCACTGATCTTTTTACTGTCTCCATAGTTTGGCTTTTTCCAGAATGCCATATTATTGGAATCATACAGAATATAGCTTTTTCAGATTGCCTTCTTTGACTTAGTAATATGCAGTGAAGTTTCCCCCTTGCCTTTTCATGGCTTGATAACTCGTTTCATTTTTCTTTCTTTCTTTCTTTTTTTTTTTCTTTAAAGATCCTATTTATTTCACAGAGATCACAAGTAGGCAGAGAGGCAGAGTGAGAGAGAGAGAGGAAGGGAAGCAGGCTTCGCGCTGAGCAGAGAGCCCGACGACGCGGGGCTCCATCCCAGGACCCTGAGATCATGATCCGAGCAGAAAGCAGAGGCTTTAACCCACTGTGAGCCACTCAGGTGCCCCAATAGCTCGTTTCTTTTTAGTGCTGAAAAATATCCCATTGGCTGGATGTACCACAGTTTATTTATCTACTTGCCTATTTGCCTACTGAAGAGCCTCTTGGTTACTTCTAAATTTTGGCAATTATGAATAAAGCTGCTATAAATATCTGTGTATCCCTGATTATCTAAATACCACAAAACCTTTCTATGTGCACATAAGTTTTCAATTCCTTTGAGTAATACCAAGGAACACAATTGTTGGGTCGTATGATAAGAGTATGTTTAGTTTCTCAAAAATGACCAAGCTGTTTTCCAAAGCGACGGTACATTTTGCATTCTCACTAGCAATGAATGAGAGTTCCTGTTTCTCCACACTCTCTCCAGAATTTGGTGTTGTCCGTGTTCCAGAATTTGGTCTTTCTAATGATTATTAAGTAGTGGTATCTCATCTTTGTTTTGATTTGCATTTCCCCGATGACATATAGAACATATAGAACATCTTTTCAGATACTTATTTGCTGTCTGTATATTTTTTTGGCAAGGTGCCTGTTTAAGATCTTTGGTCCACTTTATAATTGTATTGTGGAGTTTTAAGAGTTTCTGTATATTTGGGATAACAGTCCTTTGTCATGTGTCTTTTGCAAATATTTTCTCCCAGTCTGTGGCTTTTCTTCTCATTCTCTTGACATGGTCTTTTGGAGAGCAGAAGTTGTTAAATTTAAAGAATCCCACCTATTTTTTCATGGATGTGTCTTTGGTGTATCTAAAAAGGTACTGCCATACCATAAGGTCATCAAGTGTTTCTCCAATGTTACCTTCTGGAAATTTTATAGTTTTGCATTTTACATTTAGCTTTGTGATCCTTTAGAGTTAATTTTTGTAAAGGAGGTAAAGTCTGTGTCTACATACTTTTTTTTTAAATTTTTAAAGATTTTTATTTACTTATTTGACAGAGAGATACAGAGAGAGCACAAGTAGAGTGGCAGGCAGAGGGAGAAGGAGAAGCAGGCTCCCTGCCGAGCAGGAAGCCCGATGTGGGACTAGATCCCAGGACCCTGGGATCATGACCTGAGCCAAAGGCAGATGATTAACCCACCAAGCCACCCAGGCATCCCTCTTTTTTTTTTAAATGGGGATGTGTAGTTGTTCTAGCACCATGTGTTGAAAATGTAAAACTATTTGTTTTATTTTATTGATTTTATACCTTTATCAAAGATCAGTTGACTGTATTTATGTGGGTCTATTTCTGGGCCCCTTATTCTGTCCCATTAATCTAGTTATTTATTCTTTCACCATACTTTCACCAATGTCTTGATTACAATAGCTTTATAATAATTATTCAAATCAAATAGTGTCAGTCCTGCAACTTTGTTCTTCTCCTTTATGACTGTACTAGCTATTCTGGCTCTTTAGCCTTCCATATATACTTCACAATCAGTTTGTTGACATCTACGAAAGAACTTGCTGGGATTTTGATTGGATTACACTGAATCAATAGATCAAGTCGGGAAAAACTGATACCTTGAAAATATGGAATCTTCCTATCCATGAACATGGAATATCTCTCCACTAAAACTCAAATACCATTCCTTAAAACTACTACTTTAGGAAACTCTGGAATATATGGGCACACATTCAATTAATCATCAGAGTGATACCATCATCATTACTCTTTATGTGGCCTCTGGAAAATTCCACCACACACTCATTAGAGAAGGAGAGTAAAAAGGCAAAAACCATTTTGGTATACTTGTAAAAATAGTTTTGATCTTACAGACCCTCCAGATGGGTCTTGAGAACATCCCAAACTGATTAGCTTTTGAGCACTGCTGGGCTAAAGAACCAATGCCCAGAGTTTGAATCTGAAATATACTACTAACTAGCAGAAGGGCTGTGAAGAAATTAGTTAACCTCTCCATCTTGTCATCTGTAATATCAAATAATATTATCAAATAATACGTATCAGAAGGTGAATGTTGAATCTTCTTTATAATGGAAAGCTGTCTATAACTGCTCCTCCCTCCCCTTTCATTTATTGTATTAAAAAGATTCTAGGGGCACCTGGGTGGCTCAGTCGGTTAAGTGGCTGCCTTCAGCTGAGGTCATGATCCCAGGATCCTAGGATCGAGCCCTGCTTCGGGCTCCCTGCTCAGCGGGGAGTCTGCTTCTCCCTCTCTCTCTGCTGCTCTGCCGACTTGTACTCCCTATCTTTCTGTCAAATAACTAAATAAAATCTTAAAAAAAAAAAAAAAAGATTCTAGCCTTTGGGAGGCAGTGGAGACCTATTTCCCATCACTCCAAACACTTTAAAGGAATTTTGGGAAGCTAATTTGCAATGCCCTCAGGTAAAGGTGGACCAGTTCTCCTCCTGTTAATATTGTGGCACAAACGATATATTACAGATTTATTAAAAGAGAGAGAGAGAGAAGAACTTTTTGTCCAAAGGATAAACTTGATAAAATAGTAACACACTGAAAGAGGGCTGGTTGGGAGTTATCAGGTCTTAGAAAGCAGTTAGGAATTCTGCCTTGGTTGCTACAGGCAAGTGGCACGTTGTATTGTTTTCAATTTATTTTAATATACTTCTCCATATAGGTTCAGAAATGCAAATATGTGTGGGGGTCGGTGTGTATACAAGATGAGTCTGGAATGTCTTATGCAAAAAAGGAAGGACGTGCATAAATAATGACGAGGACATGTTCAAAGAACATGGAAGCTTGTTTGAAGGGGACCTCTATTGGCCAATTGGCTCATAAATAAGGATAGGTAGATAGATTGATAAGGATAGATAAAGATAGTAAGATATTATAACTTGTGGGATAACATAAGCATTTCTGAGTTCCTGATACAGACATATTTGTAGGAAAGGGAAGCTCTCCCTTGCAGTAGAAACCCAACTAACAACTGTTTTAGGAATGATGAATTAGGAATCATAATTTGTTCATGTTAACTTCCTGGTTTTGGTTATTTTTACTGTGGTTATGCAGATAATGTCTTGTTTTTAGAAAATACACTGTGTAGTGTTTAAGGCAGTGGGGGTGAGAGAGAATGAGAAATGAGAAAGAGAGAATGAGACAGTAAGAGAGAAAGAAGGAAGGATGCATCTCTCTGAAGGGTTAAGGTATCTAGAAATTTTGCCTTATTTTTGTAGCTTTTTTCTATACGTTTGAAATCATGTCAGTTTTTTTAAAAACTAAAATCAAGAAATACTTGATCATAAACTATAGGACATGTGAGATATATATATATATATATATATATATATATATATTCTGTCAATTTTACTCTATGCCTTAAGGACTGTTGATTAATATCTAAATACCAAAATCAGATGCTGAGTTAATATTTGAAAAATCCAAATAAGAAACTTATATCTGCAAATGGCTACATATTAGTAACTACATTTTTATCAACCCAGAGGTACAATTAATCAGCATAGTCCATGTTAAAAAGTTTTATCAAAATTAATATAAGTAGTGTTCAAGATATACTGACTGGCTGGAAATACTCTAGAGTACTTTCATCCTTTCATGAACAGAGTGTAAGAATGTGTCTGGGTCTAAGGCCTTCACCCATTGTAAGGGAACCCCAACTTAGGATTCCAAACAAGTCCATACAACTGCCTCTCACTGTAGGGTTTTTTGTTGTTGTTGTTGCTTGCCTCCATCTAGAAAGTTAGGTGCCAACCAAGAGATGTGTCATCTACATCTGGGACCCTTTCAGGCAACAATGTAAAGAAATCTATAATCCCTGAGCTTATAACATACATTGAATAACTGTTCTTATGCCTACATCTGATATTTACTTGGTTTGAGATTGGCTTTCAATAGAACACACTGTCTGTATTACATCACCCTGGGAGAAGGAGTTTTCTAGGGCTGCCATAACAAAATACCACAGACAGGGTGGTTTAAACACCAAAAATTAAGTTTCTTATAGTTCTGGAGGCTTCAAGTCCAAGAATAAGGTGCTGTCAGGGTAGTTTACTTTTGAGATTTCTCCTCTTGTCCTGCAAAGGGCCACCTTCTTGATATGTCTTCACATACTCTTTCCTCTGTGCCTTTGTCCCTGGTGTCTCCTCCTCTCCTTATGGAGATACCAGTCACACTGGTCTATGGCCCCAACCTAGTGGGCTCATTTTTAATGTAGTCACCTCTTCAAAGGCCTGGTCTCTAAACATGATCACAATCTGAGGCACTGAGTTTGGGACCTTAACCTATGAATCTGAAAGCAGTAAGAGACACAATTTAGCCTATGATAGATACTTAGAACCCAAACATTCCTTTAATTGTTAGAGGCTCCACATATGTATCAGAAGTTCCTAATAATTGCAAATAAACAAATGGGCTTAGGTCAGTTCCATCACCCTTTACCTGAGGCTGAGACAGCATATGTTCTAGTCAGAGCCACTGAGTCCCCAAACTTGCCAAGCTAGTGCCCAGGAGGCATAGGACCCAGATACTAACCAAAGCTCCCCTGAGTTATTTCCAAATATACTGGCTATGTAATCTGCAAATGTTCCAAAATACCAATAAATGCAATGTATACTGAAATTCACGAAATTTTTTTTTAAAAGATGTGTGTGGGAACTAGGGAAGAGATTTGATAAAAATCCAGACTCCTAAGCTAAGACAGTGTTTATGGAACACTGTCATTACAAACACTGATTTTAGGAATTCCTGTGATGTTTAACATCCCTGGTACACACCATAGATGTTAATACTACCTAGGAAAGCTAGTTAGCCTTCATTCTGTACGCCTAAAATTCACCAGATCATCTCTCGGTCTCCCTAAAAGTAAATTACCATTTATAGAATTGATGGCGAAATTTAGTTTAACAATGAGTACAACAAATATTGATGTGTGCATCTGGAATAGGAACTATTTAAATGTCATGTTCTTGATATCTCAAAATGAGCAAGCTGATGAGTTTCCTGCTTATGTTTAACAATGTGTGATAATTCCATGAAGATCCAATGTCATGGATATAAGCAACAAGTAAATCCAGGGTTGAGATATTATAAAATGCTTCTCAATCATGCCTAATAATATCCCTTTTGAGAGAAAATGTTTAAATAATCCTTTTGAAATTTAGTTATTAATTAGAATCCAACAGGCATAATATTCACTGAGATATATATAATCTACCATATTCATGTGCAGACATAAGTACATATATTCTTTTTTTAAGAGATTTTATTTATTTATTTGTATGAGAGGGAGACAGCAGGGGAAGGACCAGAGGGAGGGGGACAAGCAGACTGCAGCTGAGCATGAAGCCCGAAATGGGGCTTGATCCCAAGACCCTGAGATCATGACCCGAGCCGAAATCAAGAGTCAGTGGCTAAACCAACTGAGCCACTCAGGTGCCTGAGTATATCTATATAGAAAATAGATATAGATAGATACAGATATAGGTATAAGAAGTTTGCTCATAAAATATACATCAAATGTATGGAAGATTCTTTTGCATGGCTCTCAAAGGAAACAGGCTAATTCCTTAACCTACCATCATTCATGTTCATCATGACTTATGGAATTCATGGCTGAGAGATTCCAGCTTTCAACTTTTAGTGATGGACACGTTCAGTCCCAGCTTCAAGATGCTTTAAATTCCATTGTTTGGTTTGGTTTTGCTTTTTGGCAAAAGTAACTCTAGTTGGACTTGGCGGGGGTGGTTATGTCCTCTCACTGCCACCCCAGCCTTTACTGCCATTTTCTTTTGAGATGCAGAAACAAAGTACATCACGAATATTTTTTCTCGAGACATCATGGTTGATGGTGCTTTCTAGGGGACTAGCCAGGACCATCTTTGTCTACCAACACAGCCATCTTTAGCTCCCAGTTCTGTGGCACGCACTCTACAAGCTTCGGGTATTCAGGCTTAGTCACCGAAGCCTGTGGTTGACATGGAGATGGAGGGTGGCCCTTCAGGGAGGGATTTCCTGAGGCACTGCAGGGAGTGCGGGCAGCAGATTAGTGCCGTGGACAGATCGCCTCCAGGGTGAGTTCCTTCAGGGTCTGCTCTGCTGACAAGATTCACTGGACATGCTGCCCCTCTGGTGACGCCCATGTTGGTGCCTGAGTGAGGTGCAGGCATCATGGCCTGGCCATTTTGGCCCAAAGTGGGGATTCTGACAGGCAGGTTTCTCTCCAGAGCCCCCTCCTGGGGGGACCACAGAGTTGTTGGGCCCGCCAAGCAAAGCAGTTAGATTCCTTTCTTTGCCCAGTCCTGCATCTACCATCTTCTTTTCACAGGTCTCAAGCCCTAAAACAGAGAAAAACTTCCATTCAGGATCTGCTAGAGAACCTCCCCAGTGGCAGCTTCTCTTTCTATCTGATCATCTTTAGACTGACTTGTCTGACCTTCCCACATTCCCTGAAGCAGTGGAGAGTCTCTAGTAAAAGCCCTCAAATTAATATCCAATTTGCATAGAATTTTTAAAATGTATGTGACTTTCACATGTAACTTTCTTTTTCCTATTTATTCCATCAACAAACACAGAGGGGTGAGAGATACTTCCTGTTGATAAAAAGCCAACACTCAACACTCAAGCCAGCGCCACCTAACTCAAGAGCACTGGGGACTTTTTATAGATTCGGGGGGGTTCTACCTAAAATACCAAAGGGTAATATGTAAGCTGGAGCCCACTTTGTTTCTCAACCGTGGTCAAGGAAGCACAGAATACTGAAAAGATTGAAGGATGCCTGGGTGGCTCAGTCAGTTAAGCGTCTGCCTTCGACTTGGGTTGTGATCTCAGCATCCTGGGATGGAGTCCCACATTGGGCTCTCAGCAACCTCTGCTTGCCACTCCCCCTGCTTGTGATTTCTCTCTCACTCTCTGACAAATAAATAAAATCTTAAACACACACACACAAAGAATACTGAGAAAATTGTAAAGGACTATGGAGGGGAAGTGGAGGGAAATAAAGAGATCATTTTTCTCTCCACCTCCCCAGGAGATAAGTCACAGTTGAAATTCAAGCATCAGGCGATTTATATAGGATGACAAAATTGTCTTTGAAGAAAAGGGCTAAAATATTTATATATTAAAGCAAATATACAATTTTTTTGCCACGAGGAAAAAAAAATGGTGAGACTGGTCACCACAACCAGACACCTGTCTGTATCTTAACGGCATTGCCACCATTGGGCACTTCTCTGTGGGTTCATGTCCATGCATGTGGGCAGCGTCTGTGTTTTAAGAGGCCGGACCATCTGACACATATGAGGAAGCGACATGCGTTTTACACGAGGCTTCAATTCCTAGGAAGGAATGGCGGGCTTTGTCCTTGATCTGCTCACCGAACTCTTTTTAATATTAATGTGCTATTTAAAAATGCATCATTTACCTCCAAAGTAGCTCGGTGGGCGGCATTAGAGCCCACGGGCAAGCCACAGGGCCCAGAGTGAAGCCACTGATTGCTGTTTATCACACGCTACTGCCGGCTCCCAAGGGTCAAAACTTCCAGCACAAGTTGGCAAAGAAGAGGGGTTTCCAGCTACTCCCCGGCGTCGAAACGCGTAGGATTAGTGTGACCCAGGCCACCTAATTCTTGGAAAGACACTAATACAAGAATTTTTTTTTTTTTTTTAAGTCAAAACTTCGTGGTTCCTTCATTAGCGCCGTCGTTGGAGCCTCCCATTAGAGCGCACCTTCATGGCTCCTTTTCAGACAGTCGTGCCTGTGTTTTGTAACAGACTCAAAATACTCTTTTTGTTTCTACGGAGGCAACACCCTGAAAGACACATTTCCAGTCGAATTTATGGGCCGCTTCTATTCCCACCTCCATACCGTGCTGCTAAAAAATATAGGATTAGACTAGAGCCAGACAGATGCTATAACTACTGTTGGAAAGAAATATAGATTTTAGTTGGGAAGCTATAGACACTGAGATAGAACCATGAAAATGCGGGCTGAGTGGCTGAGCTTTAACTCAGCAGAAATACTTGTTCTGTTTAGTGTTTGTTATTCTCAAATGGTAAATCTTAGAGAAAACAGTGCTCGAGAAAGTGAAACCAGAGGTTTATTATGAAAATGAGCACGGAAGTGAAGACATGTTACGGGTCCCATATAATTGCCTGACAGGGGCATAGCTAATCCAGCGCCGCACTGGGTGGAGGCTGGAAGCCGGATTCGGCACAGTTTGATCTGTTATCTTCCCCCAAATATTCTAGTGCTGTTTTGTTTGGGGGGTGTTTCCGCCTCCTTCTCACATAAACAGTGCCCAGAAATCATGTTGTTTTATTAAGCATAGGGACTGAAAGACTAAAAAAAAAAAAAAAAAACAAAAAAAAACCATTTTGTGTAGCATAATACATGGTTATGCTTCCCTGCGTTTGCAGACTAAAGTAAGCAGATGTTTTCTTCAAAAAGTAGGAAGATGGCTCAGCCTCCATTAGAACAGGGCTGTTTCTTTGGTTCATGTATTTACTTATTCAAGGAGAAAGCATTTATTGAGCCTGCATTATGGGGCCTGAGTTATCAAATGAGATTGAGACTGAGTTCCTTAACCAGTCCCATTGTTTGTGTGAAAGCTCCTGGGGTTCATAATTGCCCTGTTATTTACCCCTCCTTGGACCCAAGACTTTTCCATGGGACCTTGGACTTGCCTCTCCCTCTCCCTGAGTCCAGCCATGTGACTTATTTGGCCAAAGTGATAATTACAGATACGGAGCAACCAGAGGCTTGAGAAAGCTGGAATAATCAGACTTGCTCATTCTTCTTCTTCTCCTTTTTCTTCTGTTTCTTCTTCTTCTTTCTTCTTCTTTTTTAACTTTACTGACGAGTAATTGACAAATATAATTGTATATATTTCAATGTACAGTGTGCTGATTTGGTGTCTGTACTTCGGGATTGATCACCAACATCAAGATAGTGAACACATCGATCCCCTCACCGAGTTAACTCTGTGTGTGCGTGCGGTGAGAACGCTACAGGTCACTCAGCACCCAAGTACTCAATACCATGCTAGTAACTACAGTCACCACGCTGTCCTTTATGTCATGAGAACTTCTCATAACTTGAAAGCATCTCACCCAAGTGGGATACCATCTGCTGCCAC
Source organism: Mustela erminea (assembly GCF_009829155.1). Classification (NCBI taxonomy): domain Eukaryota; kingdom Metazoa; phylum Chordata; class Mammalia; order Carnivora; family Mustelidae; genus Mustela; species Mustela erminea. The sequence continues at coordinate 78,809,518 of NC_045620.1, forward strand.
ATACATTCTGGGTGTTTCTTCTGGCCAATATGGCCATCGGTGAGCACTGGTATCCCTCAGTGACTGAACTGCCAAATGAGTATCAACACACGGGGCTGTTTTTCTTAACCATGGGCTTTTGAGGCTTACCCTCACCTGTCTCTGGCTCTTGGCCTCATGCAGCCCTTACCCAAAGGTTTTTTTTTTTCTCATGTCCCACCCCACCATTTTGCTGTAAGGAGCTATCTTCTCAGGCTAACTAAATGAGTGGAATCAAATGCATATGACTTGATTTGGCGTTAACCTTTTCAACTAATTTAGATATTATTTAGAAAGACTCTTGATCCAGAAAGTAACCTAATAGATGACATTGAAAGCAGAAAGTCGTTTCAGATATCCTGTAACAATAGTGCCTGGCCAGGGAATAGTGCCTGGCCAATTGCCTGCACGTAGAATCGGAGAATTTTAGATCTCAGAAGTCCTGGAAAATTATCTCCATATCTGTGGTTGCTTTTAACAGATGATGAAAATTAAAAAAAATATTTGACCTCAAATTGGCAAATCTGAGACTCTTATTTAATATTTTAATTTGATTTTTAAATTTTAATTTCCTGTTAAAAACTTAAAGATATGTCCTACCATCCAATTTCTCACCTACACAATATTTGTGTGTGATATTTTAATTTTTAATTATTTAAAACTTTTTTCTTGATAATCCCTTTGTCACTTTCAGGGCTTTAATAGCTCCACTCAGGAAGCAAAACAGAAAAAAATGAAAGCTCAGGAATTTCAGAAAGATCCAGGTTCTCATTCTGCCTTAAGCACTTACTAGGTATGGGCTACTGTTGGCCAAGTCTCTGACGGATGCCTAGCTCAGAGGTGAGAAATAAATGAGATAAACACTTGAAGAGCTTAGTACATTGACTGGCGAATAGGAAACACCCAAAATTTGATAGCTATGTTAAGTCTCTACTACCAGCCTCATCTTTAGTAATCTTGTGTCCAAGGTGGGCTGGACAGGGGGACCCTCCGCAAATTCTAAGAACCACCCGATTAAAGTGTGTGGGATCAGTCTCCTGGAAAACCACATAAGAGCAAACAAAAGATCGCAAACCCAGCATCGCATACAGGACTTTTTCTCCATGTCAGAATGGGACGCCAGGAAGAGGCTTCATCTTGTGCTGAGATGCTCCAGGAAGGGTGTCAGAGGCATGAAGACTTCTAGCATCTGCTCCACAGAAAATGGTTTGTGTTTAAAAATAGATATCTCTGTGGATATAGATCTAGAAACCCTCAGAAGACAGCTTCAGACTCTCCTCCCTTGCTTCAGGCATGTGCACTCAAATGGGTATCACAAAGGCATCTGTTTAAGAAGTTATAAGAGGGATGCATTCTGGGAAGGTGACTTGGTCAGGACTGAGTTCAAAATTATGATGTGTAGGTAGAGGAATTCTAGCAAGGATCTAAATCAAATTTTCATCCTAACAGTTCTTTGGGATTTGTGGGTATGGGTTAACATTCAACCAACTAGGCTGGGCCATAAAATTATTTTTCAAATATTGTACAAAAAGTAATAGCACACAAATCTAAACTCCAAAGCCTGCAGTTACTTTTGAACACTGGTGTCTTGGGGCGCCTGGGTAGCTCAGTTGGTTACGCTTCTGACTCTTAGTTTGGGTTCAGGTCATGATCTCAGGGTTGTGAGATCAAGCCCCTTGTCAGGCTCTAAGCTGGGCGTGAGCCTGCTTGGGATTCCCTCTCTCCCTCTCCCTCTGCATCCACCCCCTCTCAAAAAAAGAAAAGAGGAGAAAAAAGAAAAATGGTGTCTCAATCTTTCACTATGAGACAAAAATGGAAATAATCAATTTTTTTTTTTTTTTGGAGATGGTGTCAATCAATTCAAATTACTCCAGGATAGTTCATATTATTTACATGAAAGCAAAAACAGAAATAGCCCCAACACTTGGTCCCTACTAATATTGTTTGTATCAAATTACACGAGAGAAGTTACCTCAAGGATTTAAAACAATCACAGGGGGCCTGGGGTGGCTCAGTCAGTTAAAGTGTCTGCCTTTGGCTCAAGTCATGATCCCAGGGTCCCTCATCAGGTTCCCTTGCTCCCTCTGCCTGTCACTCCCCCGCTTGTATTCTCTCTCTCTTTCTGTCAAATAAATAAATAAAGTCTTTAAAAGACAAAACAAAAATAAAAGATTGCTAAGAAGGGACACAAAGCACTCATTCAGAATTTATTTCTGTAACTGCAATGCATTTGGACATTGTATTAGTTACCTAGAGCAGGGAAAATTAGTACAAAATGGGAGGCTAAAACAACAGGGTTCTTATTTCACAGTTTTAGAGGCCAGAAGTCCTATATCAGGTGGCCAGCAGAGCGGTGCTCCACCAGAGGCCCGAAGGAAGAATCCTTCTTTGGGTCTTCCCAGTTTCTAGCACGTCCCAGAGATTCTCGGTGTTCCTTGTCTTATATCTGCATCACCCCGCTCTCCACCTCCGTCTTCACACCACCTCCCTTCCTCTGTGTGTCTTTGGATCTGAGTGTCCCCTCCTCTTCTTCGAAGGACAAAAGTCATAGTCAGATTTAGTGCCCACTCGAATCCAGCATGATCTCATCTTAATGTAATTGATGACACCTGCCAAGACCATATTTCCAAACAAAGTCACACGGCGAGGTCCTGGTAAACATGAGTTTGGGGAACGCTCTTCAACCCAGTTCAGACCCCAAAATCGAGATAACACATCACAGTCTTCCTGTCTCGCCTAAGGAAGTCAGTCAATGTTTCTTAAGTGCACGGCATTGTTTGCAGTATAATTTGTTAGATGGGAGAGCCAAGGGTGTTGCTCTGGATGTGACACTTGCCTCTGGTTTGTTTTTCTGTTTTTGTTTTCTTTATCCTTTCCTTTTTATTTTTTATTGTAAACTATATTAACATCATTCAACTTTGAATTTGGTAGAGAGAAGACAAACAAAACCCCCATATTTAGCAAGAGATATAGACACTTACTGTTTATTATGTCTCAAAATAACAGCCAAAGCAAAGTTTTGATGGAGAAGAATACATGTATCAGATGCTTTTTTTGTTGTTTTTTCAATTATTCATATGTGATGTTTATTTTATTACTGAAGAATTTGCTGGATGATGGAGAAAAGAGAGATAGAGGAAAGACAAAACAAAGTTAACTTGAGATGGAAAAAAAATCTTCAAATACACACACACACACATCACACACACACAGCTATCTGGTTCAGTTATTTGATAGAAAGTAGTATGTACCAAACATCCCTGCTTCCTTCCCACCTCAGGTCTGGACACTAGCTGTCCTGAGTTCAATTCTCACCTCCACCACTATACGACCATGATTTATCAACCTTTCTGTCTTTCTAAAATGTGGATAATTATATGTGCCCTATCTATCTTCCAAATTCATTGTGAAGATTAAATATGATAATGAAAATGAAAGGACTTTCAAATCTAAAAGAAAAATGTTCTCATGACTGCCAAAATTATTATTCGATCCACTTGAAAACTGAATGGATATTCTTGGCAAAGCCTGAAATTTATTGCCTCTTCCAGCCTTATAAGAGTGGCCACCATTTATTGTAGCATTTATTGCTACAAAACACCATGCATGTTGCTTTATATAAATTATTCCTAATTCTCACAATGACTCTGCAAAAATCAACTTTATCATCCCTATTTTACAGAGAAGTCACTGAGAAGGAAAAAGACTGAGTGGGCACTATCTGCTCCACTCAAGCTGGAGCCTGAAAGTCGCACAATTTGCAAGTGGCAGGGCCAGGATTCTCTGCCAAAGTCAAGTTAGTTTTCCTTTCCCTCGTCTCCACTAAGATTCTCCTGGGATTTTTTAGACACACACTTGTCTACATTGCCCTCCCTCTCCCCCATACCAAGGGTATTGAGTAAATTAGTCATTTGGTTTAAAAAAAAAGTCAATCTCAACCATTATTAGCTGGCACTTGGGCTTAATCAAAAGAATTGTTTGAGAGAATTCTTCGGTTTTCATCTGGTTATTAGTGAGCTCTGAGTTTCTGTGCAGATGGAATTACAATGAACCAACAGTGTTCTCTACACAGTTTTGCAAACCTAAGTACAACCGTTTTCCCATTTAATCCCCAGCTTAGTGCTGGTGCTTGGTGATGACAAACAAGGGTTTTCTACTTGCTCCTCTGTTCCAGTTCATCTGAGACCCAGAGCACTTGAGGACATCTGGTCCCTCACCAAGTCTGCCTCTCCACTGATGGGAATGGGTGTGTTGGTATGAGGGCACACAGAAGATGGAGTTCAGCAAGATAGCACCGATGTCTAATTATTTTTTAGCCTCTCCTTTAAAATTTTCTGTTTTGCTAATGCTTTACAATGTATCTAATTTATTAGCACAATTGTAGACATATTGGAAGTGTGTGCTCAAAAATTTTTCCCTGAGCAGGGATGTGATAAAAATGATGTTTGGAAGCCACTGAAACAGGGCAGTAGAGGCATTTGGCCCCAGACACGGGCTTGGATCAGATTTTTTAGAACTCCTGGTATGGCCTGTGTTCTTCATAACCGCTGTGCGAGTGATAGTTCTTTGGCTAAGTAGGATAAGAACGACGATAACATTTCATTTGTTTTCCCTCCTGATCATATATCAGGATTTACCCAAGGAAATGAAACAATGTATTTGTACCAAACACCCCATTCTTCATGGCTCACGCTAGTAGTAACTGTGCAAGGGGGACATATCTACATGGGGAGGAGAACTGACAACAATCCGGAAAAGGCTCAGCTTCAGCTGGCCTTTCTCACGGAACAAACCAGAATCACAGCACAGAATCCCAGGAGCTCAGAGCCAGAGAATAACCAGATAACACCGAAAAATTCACTCAAGCAATTATTTTTGATTAAGCCTATTTGGTGTCTAATAATGATTGAGATGCATTTATTTAAACCAAATGACTAATTTTTAATGCTCACTTTTCCAGTTAGTGACCATCGTGACTCCTCACGTGACCCCAAGTCACCTTGAATTCACCTTAATTTCCTAAACAGGCAGGCATATTCTGTTCATTATGCACAGAGCTCTTTTTGCCGTGGTGAACATTGTCTCACCTCCTCTTGACTTCTGTTAATCTGACAGCTACACAGTCCTGTCTTGGGGAATATTGCAAAGCATCTCCAATTCAATAGCATTTCTGTGGTCGAGGGGCTTTATATAATTACAGAAGTTCTGTAGTTGATTTGAATGTTCTATCCCTGTTGTGGAATTATGTTTGGACTTCATCCTAAAGGACCAGGAAGGGATTGTGTTTGTTTTGTTTGAACATTTCTTATCACAGAACTATGTTGGAGACAAACCCCAATGACACCAACATTCAAACGGCACCTTCGCATGTAATATTGATTTATAAAACAACAGTGCACAGCTGCCAAGCTTCACTCTTGAATACAGAAGGTCTTCAATTCCCAACAAATTACCGGCATTTCTACCAATTTACAAATTAGAGTTTCCTCCGAATGTCTCACGGTTCTTAATATTCCAGTCACCTTCCTCTTCAGCCTTCCCTCTTGAAATATGTGCGTGGGGAGGAGGGGGGGAGCGAGAAAGTAGAGCATTTGCAAAATTGGAGTTAAAAAAATCTAGATCAACTTTTATCCTTAGGCAAATTATGCACAGAGTTAAATTAAACCACTATATGTACTTGTAGATTGAAGAATCAGAGGTGGAGGAGGGGTCAGAGACACTGAGATCAAAGTTTCTGTTCTTTGAACAAAATCCCTTTGAAAAGCCCCCATGCCACCTACTCTGCTTGTTAATGTTTTGACTGGGAGTGTCTAGCAGTGTCATCAGCAGCAGAATATTTTTCATACCGTATTTTTTTTTTTTAAATTTTCTCTGTGCAGCCAGCTCTACTTAGTAGAACACCAGATCCTTCGCCAGCTCCTCTCTATGTCTCTTAAGGGAATATTTTTGTTAATTGCAAATATTTGATTGACAAACATAGGATGCAATTAGCAGTCAGGCACAGTAGGAATGTGCAGTGAACTGGATCCCTGAACCAACGGATCTCAACTCTCTCAGCTTGATCTGAAATCGACTAGAGCATTTCAACCATATGTTTGCCTCAAACTTCCTCTTTCCTGTGAACATTGTTATTTCCCCAAACTAGCTTCTTTTCACATTGGTTTACCAAGGGAGCTAATTCCTCTCTGATCAAGCCAAATAAAGAAAGAAAATTCTTCACAAGTTTCAGTCGGGTGGGGCTCTTTGACCATGGTGGTAAAATTAATGTGGACAAGATTATACATGCCAGTTGCTCCTTTCCAAAGCCCTGGGAGGAAAGAGAGCCTGACCTCTTTTGAATTCAAGCCCCCCCCCCCCCCAAAGCTATTTAAAACAACCTGGCACTATCTGATTATCTTTATCAATTTACATTTTGCTTCTTTCTACCTACAGCAAGATGAGTCCTTTGTTTTGGCTTTTTGCAGTACAGAAAGTTCTGTTTTTTAACACAGACGAGTCATTATGAAAGGTATTCCTTAAGCCACAAAGCAGTTGGAGGTGCTGAAAAGTCTGATACTACCAGATATTCTGTATCCCCCCCCCCTCCTTGGGGAATTAATTAAAACTCACAGAATTTGGGGAGCGGGGGGAGGGAAGCCTTAAATCCTGGCTTTAAAGGTCTCAAAAAAACTTAAGCTGTTTTTGTACCTATATGATGTAAAACAGCAGAAAGTTGAAAACACTGAAACAATCTCATCGAACTGGGTTCAGAGCATCGAAACACGAGCTGTCAGTTTCTTTTCACTGACTGATGCCATTCACATGCATTTGTGGGGATGGGATATACACGACCAGTTACTCTCTCTAAACGATAAGCAAACAGATATCCACACTGTGGATAAAGAGATAGAAACCTCTCAAGGCAGGAGGGCAGCATACTGCATGCTTAGGGACACCCCGCAAGTACCTGGCAAATGATGTGGGGCCTTCAAGGAAGATGGGGAACCTGAAACCCAGGGAGATTTTAAATTAGTTCAAGGACACACTGGAAGTGCTCGGTGATATGGAAATACAGGGCAGGAATCCTGACATGCAGCCTATGAAACCAGAATGCTTGTCAAGTCTGTCAATTATAATGTGCCACCCTCCAAATAAAGCTTTAAAAACGGGCATCCCAAGGCCTGCAAGGCGCCACTGTGGTTCATCTTGACCATCCTCCTTCCAGTAGAAAAGGTGCGATTAATTTTTTAAAAGTGGCGGTCTGCTCCGAACATACAAATAAACGGTGTTCTCCGTGTTTGGAATAGAAATAAAACTGTGGACGAGTGAAGGAGGAATCTGGACAAATAAAAGGACAATCTCACGTTGTCTTGCTCTTCTCTTGTTTTTTCCCTCTTAGAATGATCACCCCAAGCTCTGTGACCATGAAAATAAGAGGGGATAGATCAGTCTCAAGGTGAAAGCACTGACATCACAGGCTTGTGGGGGGCTCTGTGACTTCTGCCATTAGTTAAGACTGTGTCTAAAACGATCACGAGAGCCAGAGTCCTTTACATCATATAAACCCACCATTTGTCTGGGGGTCCTAGATCCTTGGAATCAGGCAGATTTTAGAGGTGGAAGGGTGGAAAGGAAATCCACCCATCCAACAGATGAGGCATCGGAGGCGCAGAGAGCTGGTACCTGCTCTGAAGAACTGGAAGACACTGCCCAAGTCTACTTCTGCGTGGACTGATGGTTTTAGCCCCATGACTCAGAAATTCTGAGTAGGGAGAAAGGAGAAATCAATGCAAAGAAAAAATAAATCGAAGCAGCTACACAGGTATGGGCGGTGAATTAGGTGACAGCTTTCTGAGATGAACATTTTGCAAGAAGAGGTGGGTGATTGGCAAGAGAAAGGGGTATGTGCTTTTCAGATGAGAACAGGATTACTCCTCAGATGGTGGGCCCTAACCAGAAGCTTGCTTTCTTTTTTTGCGGGGCTTGATCTCACAACCCTGAGATCGTGACCTGCGCTGAAATCAAGAGTCGGATGCTTAATGGACTGAGCCCCCCAGGCGCCCCACCAGCGGCTTTCTGATAGGAAATCAGATAGCACGTCTGGTGGGATTGCTATATTTTTCAGATGTATATTCACCTCTGTGCTGTCTTCAGAAATGACTGCTTGCATTCAGGGAATCAAGCTTCTTTTCAGACTTTTCTCAGTTTGCAGTTTGTTTGCTAAAGCTCTGGTCTCTGTAGGCATTTACAGCCAAGATTTTAAAGACCTTGTATGTAAGGAGCTTTTACTTCTTTACAGCCTTCTTAGGGGTGTCTCTGACACTCTACCAGAGCGTCTCAAACTTAAGTGTGCATCAGAATCACTTTCAAGGCCTGTTAAGATGCAGATTTCTGGGCTTCACCCCCTGACTTTCTCATTCAGCAGGTTTGCCATGATGCCCAGAATCTGCATCTCCAACAAGTTTGCAGATGCTGCTGATAATGCTGACCCAGGGACCACACTTTGAGAACCACTGCTTTTTATATAGAAGCAATGCTCAGTGTATGATATTGACTAAAAAATTCTTGACTTCAGCTGTATAACAGTAGATAATAAAAGAGTCAGCGAGAGAAATAGGGCCCGGCATGTACTAGCTGTTCAATAAATATTTTTGATTGATTAAATTGAGGCTCAGTGTCACCCTCTATTTGCTTATATAGGCCAAAACCACAATTTATGGTGCTGAACAGTTTCCAAAACACTTCTCTTCTGGCCATACCCCAGGCTGGATTCAAACTGTGGCAGTCTAACTCTGTGAAATTGAGGAGATTTCCCATAGTCTAACATTTCTAAAGCTTAGCTTCCTCAGTTACAAAATTAGAGGAAAGGGGGATATTCTGAAGATTAAATAACATAACCATTATTGCAATTCTTCTCAGCATAATGGCTGCATGCAAAAATATTCATTTTTTTAGATATAACAACCGAGGAAAATAAGTTTTCTGTAAGTTAAACAGAGATGAATAGGAGGCATTCTTTAAAATAAAAAGTGCAACTTAAGTTAGGCCTTACAATCCAGTTCTCTGTAGAAAATCTACTCGTAGCCTGTGTTCTGATGGGAGGGGAAAAAAAAAAAAGCACAGATAAAAAAAAAATCTCCTGCACTAAAAAATATTTTTATTAGAACATTTGATGCAGTTAATCAGTTTGTTCTAATTTATGGGGAATCACTAAATGGTTTAATGGGTCGGCACGTAACGAATAAATAATGGGAAACTTTAAAAACCAGTGTACTAAGTGGCCCAGATGTTCATCAGCTGTTTAGAAGCCTATACACCTGTGGCTTGGTATTAAAAAGGGAATAATATTCCATGTACCTTTGTTAGCCTTCTTGCAGAAATATATTTTAAAAATCTTAAAGAATAAGAGCCTAAAAAGAACACATTGGAACAGGCTCACAGTTAGGTTTGACATATGTTGATATCCTTCGAGTCAGATATTTATACCTTTGGTTCTTATATAAAGAAGAAAAAAGACTCATTTTTCTAAATAAGTTCCAATCATTGAAAACCTGGAAGAATAAGTAGATGATGCAATTCCATGTAACAAATATACTATATATGTATTTATTTTAATCTAACTTACATAAGAAAAAACTTACATTGTTCTTACTATGTTCCAGGCATTATTTTAAGTGCTTTACAAATATGCACCCATTTAATCCTCAAAATAACCCTATGGGATAGATATAATTAACATCACCTCCATTGAACAGTTACGTGCAGCACAAGTGAACTAATAAAATTGCTAGTAAATGGCGTAGTTGGGATTTGAACATAGGCCATCTGGTTCTGAGTCCCTGTTCACTGCACCCGACCTTCCAGTCACCCATCAAATGGTCAGCACTGGACTGGATGGTGCAAGGGATAAGTGACCCTGCCTTCCTGGAACCTACAACCTCTGGGATTAAGAATGTTACCACAATTCATTAAGTGACACGTGTCAGTGTTTATGGTGTGTAGATAGAGGTCACAAACTGGGGGAACTACAGATCAAATAGGGCTTGTGGATACGTTTTATTTGGCTCATATAATATTTTGAAAGTTTTGAGCTATTGGTTTAATAAGGAAATATTTATATTAATATTCCAGATTGTTAGCTGTGAAAAACTCTTCAGTATCTACATGAAACAATCAGATGGCACTAAATCCTCTCCTGTTTGCTCCAATCCCTGGCAGATACTCACACAAGACATTCACACATACGCACGCCAACTAGTTTGCTTAGCCCCTGAGTTGACCCAAATACATACATGGATCTATACCTATATATATATTACATGTCCCATGAAAGGGATGTGGGGAGCTACGGGGAAAGTTGTTGCCTAGAATATTTGAAGAGCTCCAAGAAACAAAATGTTATTTGCACTGAACTTCAAAAGAAGAGGAGGACAAGTGGTTGTAACAAGACTTGGACAAACCATCTGATTCCTCCTGATACCCTAGGCTATATCCGTACAAAATATCTTCTAAATTCAACCAAATATTGAATCTTCATTACAGTTTTCTGATACTTGCTTTTGTGGTGACTACTATTTAACTAAAGTCAAAATATTGTTGCCTGCATAGTGAATATTGCTTATTCACTAAAGTATTGTTAATCTGATTTCTCTGCACTGGAAAGAAAGCTCCCTCTAAACTGTTCGCTGCAAGAGCACAGAGATCTTTTTGTTCCAATCAGTGCCACGTTTCTAGAACTAACACTGTGCCTGCAAGGTTAGAAGAACTCGATAATATGAGAGAAGGGGTAGGAGAGAAAGAGAGGGGAAAGAAGGAAGGAAGGAAGGAAACCATAGCATCTGGTGACTCATTTCCCTGAGAGCCTTCTCCCCCACTTCTAGGCATGAGTAATAGCAGCTGACCACAGGCAAAAAGAGTACAAGAACTTAGTGGGAATTGTAAAGCTGTACAAGTGCTTTCCATGTTCAGTAAAGGTCAAATTTGTAACTTGTTTTAAGAATCAGGCAGAGCCACAGTTTCTCAAGGTGTGGTCCCTAGACTGGCTACATCCAAATGAAGCTCTTGCTGGAAATGTCAGCTCCGCCTGCCCCACCCCGGATCTAATGGCACACAGGAAACGACGTTTCCCCATGATGGGTAATTCCTTGATACACAAAACTTCGCACACCAGAACCATCATCAGTAAAGGAGAGGGCTTAGCATCTCAAGTCTGTGAGTCTAGAGTCACAAAATTCACACAATCCAATTCATTTCGGTTGAGGTAGAAATTATACAGTGGCTTTTGAATAAACGTTACCTCAGTCTCTCACTTCCTGATTCGGCTGACCTTTTACCTGGCGGGTGAGTGCTTTGTTAATACAGGTTTATGTTACCACGTCTCTGCCAAAGTATTGCTAAAATCTGTCAGACCAAAGACGAGTAAATTGCTTTATTTATTTGTTCAGTGTAACTAGGAAACATGCTTTACTACCGAAGGTGCAAAATTTAGTTACATTTGACGGATTCCATGGTTTCAAATTGAATTTGCATATGCCTTTATGGGCATACTTGTGCCCAGCTGGGCCACAGACTTTGTCACTTCCTACTACCTATCACCAGGCTCTTTGACACACTTAAGCACAACTCTACTCAGTATGGCACCCCGAGTCCGACCATTTCTTACCATCCTAGCCCAAGCCATTATTACCTCTTACCGAATTACTGCTATAATGTAATTATTGGTCTTTCTGCTTCCCTCTTGCCTCCTTAACTCTATATTCTTCACCATGGGCCACATGATCCTTGAAAAACAGCTCATAACCCCCTCATGGCTTCCCATCTCACGGGGATGAAATCCAATGTTCTTATCATCAAATTCATTTATGCCGTTTACAAAAAATATATCTAGCTCTCTGCTTAATGGTAGGCTGGTACTCCTGCCCACAGCTGTCCACTCTCCCCATCCCCACCATCACTGAATGTGGCCGTCTGACTGGATCTGGCCAATGACTGGTTTGCATAAATAATGTGTCCCTTCCTCGCTGGGACATTCTGACAGGAGACCCTTCAGAGATTTTTTTTTTTTCCCCTGCCACTATGAGGGGCAATTCCTGAGAGAGGCTTTTCTATCCCCCTGCTTTCCAGGATGAGGCTGACAGACTACAGAGCCTTTGCACTAACTGTGGTGGACATGGTGTGAGAAAGAAAGAAAAAAAAATTCTCCAGTGTCTTCGGTCCCTGAGACTTCAGGATTGTTACCCCACCATGATCCTGCATATCCTGACGCAACTCATGTTTATCTTTACGGCCCACTACGATCTAACCCCCACTCACCTCTGTGAGCTTTTCCCTCACCTCTTTTTTCCTTTCCCATTCTGTTTTGCTACACTCGCTGTCCTAGAGTATATCGGCTTTATTTCCAACTGGGGATCTTTGCACTGTTCAAAAGTGCTTTCTGGCTCTATCTTTACATGCTGCCTTACTTCATCCAGATCTTTGCTCTACCATCTCCTTCTTACAGAGGATGCCCCTAGTTGTCTAAAATAGTGTCCTTTATTACCTCCTTTTTCCTCCCTTTTAAGTTTTCTCTGTACCTTCCATAGTTCTTCTTTATGATTTTACTTTCTGTCTCTAAAGCCAACATGTAAATTCCCTGAGGGCAGGGACTTTTTTTTGTTCACAGATGTTTTCCCAGCACCTTGAACAGTGCCTGGAGTAGAGGATTACTAAATATTATGATTTGTTGAATGAGAGGTGCCTGGGTGGCTCAGTCAGTTAAGCATCTGCCGTTGGTTCAGGTCACGATCTCGGAGTCCTTGGATTGAGTCCAGCGTTGGGCTCCCTGATCAGTGGGGAGCCAGCTTCTCCCTCAGCCTGCCTTTCCCCCCAGCCCATGTGCTCTATCTTGCACTCTCTCCCTCTCAGATAGAGAAATACAATCCTTAAAAAAGGATTTGTTGAATGAATGAGTTTATCCAGGCATACCACCTAACCATCAGCGTTCTCATCTGAAAGTATGGATGAACAGGGCCCCTGACCTACCGATAAGGTTAAAATACACTTTTAGAAGTCTACAGCATAATGTGATTTATGGTCTCACCAAAATGCCAGGTTCATTCACTGAATGCTCCTGTCTAAGGCATCAAGAATAAACATCCTAACAATAAATGACTCATCTGAGACCAATGGGTTTGGCTTCTTTGGTTACTTGGGCATTTTATATCCTCACTCTTGTGTTTTCTGTTGCAAGACTTTCAGAAGACACAGTGAGAGCCAGCAGGCACTGCAACACTGCACATGAAGTAGAGATCCTTCCTTCTTCTCTAAGGAGGAACTGTTTATCATGTATCTTGAAAGCACCAGCAGAGTTTTGCTTTGTCATACAAAGTTTATTGATTCTCTTACAGCAGGCTTGTTTGAAAATTAATTTGGAATTTAAGCAATGACCTCTTTGAGGAATAGTGAACACTTAATTTTTTATGCTGAGCTTTCTGAACATTTAGTAATGGGGAATGAGTCACGCTGAAATAGAAGCTTCATTTTCCACTCTGAATTTTACACAATACAATTTTACCTATAAAAGACAGCACATCTCAGTAAACTCTGGAAATGTAAATTTATAATTTCCCCCTTCTTAGAGTTGGCCATACGATACAATTACCATAAGAAGATTGCTTTAAACATGCAATTATAAATATGGCATGATTCTATAAATTATCTGTAATTTATTTATAAATCTTCTGCTAGGGCTAATGTTTAACACACGCACATTTTTTTTTTATATTCCCTTTCCCTTTAGTTCTGTCATATCATTAGATAAATATACTTAATGAGGGTTTATTATGGAAATAAAATAATCTAAACAGCATTGTATGGTCTACTGTATTATGAAAGAGTTATTTTAAAAGCCTATTAAAGTCCCTGCTTGGGTTTGTCCAAGATTGTGTGAGTGAGGAATGATAACCTAGAAGAAAATTCCTATTTTGATTATTCAGTCAAATACATTCTCTTGTATTATTCAGTCAGATCAGCTCTTTTCTCTTTCTGCTACTCCTTGTCTATAAGTCACAGTTGGATAAAACTATAAGTCAAAAGAATAATTTCTTCTTCATGACACTGTCAGAGGTATTAAAAAAGACCAGGTAGAGCGTCAACTTCTTCAACTTCTGCACTATTAAGGCAGAAGAAAAACACACTTCTCTATAAATGACTGCTTTGAGGTCTAAGCATCAGTTTCGTGTTAATGTGTGTGTGTCTTTAAGACATGTGTTAAGAATTTGTAGCTAGAACTTGCAAGGTGTATACGTCATAGGCAGATCTGATGTTGTATTATTGTCAAAGAGGTATACTTTAACCTTCCTGACAAAAGGGCACTTTAATTTTGATTTATAACATGGGATTCCTGGGGCACCTGGCTGGCATCCCACTCTTGACTTTGGCTCAGGTCGTGATCTCAGAGTCATGAGACTGAGCCACGTGGCCGGTCCCACGCTCAGCGGAGAGTCTGCTTGAGGTTCTCTATCCCTCTACCCCCACTCTGCTCTTTCTTTCTCTAAAATAAATAAGTAAAATCTTTTTTAAAAATGGGATTCCTCCAATAAATGAGGCATGGCAGACTATTTATGACATTTTTGTAATACAGAAAGGACTTAATATGCCCAACCGCAAACTATTTGATGTAATTCACCCACCTTGCAATGCTCTTCAAATAAAACAAGCAAACATCAGTCAAACTAATCCCCATGACCTGAGTTCTGGGATTCTATCTTAATCATCTCTGAATACTTAGCACCGATGTATACCTTTCACCTGCCAGCTGCTAATTAGGAGACTGTATGCAAAACGAGATAAGTGACCGATCACCAGAAAGGCATTAGAACAAAGATGGAGGGGAACTCAAAAAAATCTCCTGGGATCCCACACTATATGTATGTACCTACCTATATGGATAAAGATGGTCCGAGACAAAAAGGAGCTGGTAATGTTGGAAATGTTTTAGCTTGATATCACAGGTGATCCCAATATGTGTCTGATTTACAAGGCATTAGGCAACCCATAGTGATAACATCTGGACAGGTGACTGTATTCCCCCCCCTTTTTTTTTAAGATTTCATTTATTTATTTGACAGAGAAAGACACAGTGAGAGAGAGAACACAGGCAGAGGGAGTGGGAGAGGGAGAAGGAGGCTTCCCGCAGAGCAGGGAGCCCGATGTGGGGCTCCATCCTAGGACCCTGGGACCGTGACCTGAGCCAAAGGCAGAAGCTTAACGACTGAGCCACCCACGTGCCCCATCCCCTTACTTTTTTACCTAGTGTTTTAAGGACAATGTAGGGCAATGCTTTTCAAGAAAAACTTCTTCTCCCTTTAAAAACAAATTTTTTAATTTTTTAAGCGAAGCTTGCATTACCTCCCCTAGAATAAAATCTTACTCAAAATTTCAACAACCCCAGCATATAAAAAAAAATTAAAGTACAGATAGAAGACCCACTCTGCTGGCTTCACATTACTCAACACACATGTATTCCCCATGGCAGTGTCCAAGGTCTTTACAGAGAACCTTAGGGCTCCTACTTAGAAAAGCAGTAGTAACCCAGATCCATAAGAAATGCATAGCTTTCAGTTGCACCCAACAGATGTGTGTGTGCTTGTGTGTCTGTGTGTGTGTGTGTATGTATCTCGATGTTACATTCCCTAAAGAAATGAACACTCAATTATATATAAATATTAAACTTGGACTATATGTTTGTCCAATTATTTTGTTTGTTAAATTATTTGTGCAGATCTATATAAATAGACCATTCTTAAACTGTTGGTAAGGACAAATAAAAAAGATAGAAACCATAATTTGGTTCCATATTGTGACTGTGGAAAACAAGGAGTGATAGATTTTTCCTCTATTGGACATATTTTCAGAGTTATGCGTGGGGATTTATGTGAATACCCCATGCCATTTATAACAGTGCTACAAATAATAAGGGTTATGCTCATTAGCAAACACTGCTAATTTTCTAAAGGAGATGCTAGGCAGACGTGGCAGAATGAAAGTCTCTTTTAGGCAGAAGAGACAAACCTGGAAATGGGAATCTGTATCTTGGTCTTGTGACTGTTTAGTGTGGTGTTTCATGAGAGGGATGGGGAGAGAGTGATAGAGAGAGAAATGATGCATTGTGTAATATTTTACGAGCACCGCAAAGAAATCTGATGTTCGTCTTAACCAGACACAGCTATGATTTTGCCATTTAGTTTCTCAGAAATATTCATTGTATCCGAAGAACTTTCCACTCTAAGAAACTAGGGCCACATGTGACAGGGAAGGGAAGGGAACAAAGCAGTTCTCTTAAAAAATATATATATATATATAATATATATATGTATATATATACATATATATATTAAATATATATATAATAAATATATACATATATTTTATATATATATTATATATATATAAATATTTAAATATATATGTGTGTATATATATATTTTTTTCCCCTCTACCACTAAGTTTGGACAAAAAATTGACATGAAGGAAAGAGCTTTTTATAAGGAATTAAAAGTTGGTTGTCAAGTTGCTCTCGATTTTCCTCAATCCCCATCTTACCCCAATTTTCTCATCTGTAGCGCTTGTGTTGTGCTTGCTGTTGTTTTTCTTAAGGATAATTTTTGCTTCTAAACACTGAGAAAGAATAATCAGGTGCTTGAGGAGTGGTGTCTCCCTTCGTCTCTCTGCACGTGACTGCTTTCTGTCTGGGGCTTTGTCCTGGTGCCTCCAGAGCAGACTTCCTGGGCTTTCTTTGTTGTCCTGGGCTGATAAATAAACAGCACAAAATTACTGAACTTATTATGGTAATTGAGAGAAGGAAACGGAATGCTGAGCCTGGCCGCTCACCCCCCCCAATCTATTACACGGCCATTGCCAAAGTTGGCTAAACCTGGGCTAACCTCAGACGCTCCTGCCATGTCGGCCCTCGCCCGTGCCCCCCCCTTTCCTCCCACAGCTCCCCACCCTCCTTGATGATTGTTTTCTGTCCATCTAGAGCCGGGTGTCAGTTCATTTAGATTTACATCAAATAGTAAATTAAAATAATCACTCAGCAAACACTCTGAGCTCAGTTTTCCCTTTCAGTCAGGAGTTGCGCGAGCTGCTTGAAGCATTCAAGCAGAAAATATTGCTGTCTAGATATTTGTCCTCTGGGTGATAAAGGAGGCATTGTCTTGGGACCCACTCAGGCCTCGGAGCCGATCGTCGCTGTGCATCACAGCTGTGAAGTGCGCTTTGTTATGTGTCTGAGGACTCGGGTTCAGGACCTTGTTTCTCTTGAAATACCAGACTGATCAGAGCTGCATATGTTTGGGGGAAAGCAGGGGTCGGTGGTTCTCTGTCCACATTTTTACTAGATTATTCTTGGACAGAACTCTGGGAAAATACCCTGCAGCCTAAACCATCCCAGGAGTTTTGCTTTGTTTTAATTCATTTCCTTTCTTTCTCTTTCTTGCATCTTTCTTTTTTTTTTTTTTCTTTCTTCCTTCATATTCTGCATTGTTACAGTCCTAGAAAATGCTGGAATTTATCTGCACGAGTCAGAAACAAAGGCTTACGGCACTGCTTTGAACCCAGTGCCATAATGTACGAAGTTATAAACCTGTTTCTTTGTGCTCTCATTACAGTACATCTATCTGCCCATTTAGAAATCAAAATGCAGAGTTTGGTGACCTGGGATGAATACGGTGGGCCAAAGAGGTTGGGGTTTTTTTGTTTGTTTGTTTGTTTGTTTTACCAACTGCAAATGATCAATGGAATCTTGAAACAAAACAAGGAGTTGATGGGGGGGGTGAAAGAATCTGGAGTTTTTGTTCTGAATGAAAATTATTTCTAGAAAAGATACAAATTATCCTTTGTAAATTTCTAAGCCGTTACATTTTTATTACAGCTTTTTTGTAGGTGTGTTATTGTTAAGAGTGTTTGAAGAAGGAAAATATTTGTTGCTCCAAGTAATCAGAGAAAAACATCAAATGATAAAGAGCTTGGTGGTAGGCATCTGAAGGCAAATCAAAATTTTTAGTCAATTATCTGAATTATTAGTCAATTATCTGAATTTTTCCATGGGCTTGGCTAATTGACTGCTGTTACCAATTTTCGGCCAGATATTTAGCTTCATGTTATTATGTTTGTATCTAAGCCAAGGTATCTATAGGAAATGGGATACTTGATACATTCCTGATGTCTGTGGTATGGCAAACAGACACCTCCAATTACAAAATTCTCTATTTGTACATGGAAATGGAAGTCTTATAATTAACAAAAAAAAAAATTAAAGAAATGGGATGGACACATATGTATTTTACACACACGCGTATGGTCACACACCACTGTCTTGTGAAGGAATGACTTCATATTCTGGAATTAAAATGCATTCTCCTCTGAGGTGCTCTCAGTCAGAGGCAACTGAAGCTGGGGCTCCCTCCCTGTGATGCCACACAGCAGCTGTAGCGCTCACCCATCAGACCATAGGAATCTTCAGTAAAGTTGTATCTGTAAATGCAAGAGGTGTCATGGCATTAGCCATGCTAAGCCCTTCGATCATGCCCAGGCCTGTCCAAGTAGAATCACCAGGCCAGACAGTAAGATCATAAGTTGATTCTAGTCATATACATATTATAGTTTGTTGTCTTGTGTCTGGTAGGTACCACTTTAGTTCAGAATTAAAGGTTGAAGGAAAAGAAAAAAACCCAGAATATTTGGTTCTGATTTACTTGGGCTCTAGGGTCAGATAGCCTTATTTCATTCTCTGACTTACCAGTGATTGTGAGTAACCTTGAGTAACCAACCACTCTGGGGCTCGATTTCTCTGGGGATACAATGGGAACATTATCAATATGTGCATCATTTGATTTTTAAAATTATTTAGTGACTAGTTCACATTACGTGCTTAGAATGGTGTCTGGCACACAGCAAATATTCAACAAATATTCTATTAAGAATAGAGAAATAAAAAGTATGATCCCCACATGTATAAAAGTCATCCTAAATCCAGGAAATACAACTTGGGTTGGATAGACGTGTCCTAGGTTTCCCGAATTAGAATCTCGTTTCAGTCATTTACTAATTGTGCGCACAAGCAAATTATTTAACTGTTCCAGGTTTTATTTTCTATGTAATAGGATAATAACCATCTCACACAACTGTTGTGAACATGAAAATAGAAGGTGCCCTTAAGTCTCTTAGCATAACGCGTGAACAACAGGACCACCCGCAAGGTATGCAGGACCCCGGGCCAAACAAACAAGCTAACAAAAATCCAAAATAGCAACAACAACAACTACAATAACCTTTCCATCTGACCATTTAAATATTATTACAAAATTCAAGGGCCAATCATTGACATTTTAGAAAAACGGGTAGAGAAAAAAAAAAAAAACAGGTATTTTTTCTTCTTTCTTCTTTATCTAATATTCTTTATTCTTCTTATTTTTTTCATATACAGTGACTGTATATGAAAATCCTTCAATGTCCAAGCTCCGTTTCTTCCTGCTCATGTGCAGGAATCTTTACTTCACTTTTTTTTTTTTAATTCTTTTATATTTTACTTTTTAAAATTTCCTGTTTCTGACTGCAGTCACAACTCCCACCATGAAAAAAGAGAACAGCACTGTTTGTTATTGTTTATAATGCCACGACTCTTCAGAATGTGTATGCGCTTCCCTGGTACCATTTTTTAAAAAGAGTTATTTATTTTTGAGAGAGAGAGAACATGAGTTGGGGGAGGGACAGAGGGAGAAGGAGAGAAGTAGACTCCCCGCTGAGTTCAGAGCCCAGAAGGCAGAGCTAGACATGTCTCACGATGCTTAGATCATGACCTGAACTGAAATCAAGAGTTGGATGCTTAGAATAACATAAAATAAAATAAAAATAAAATAAGATAAAGTAAAATAAAATAAAATAAAATAGTCGGACAGTTAACTGATTGAGCCACCCAGGCACCCCTTCCGGTACCATTTTTTATTTTATTTTATTTTTAAGATTTTATTTATTTATTTGTCAGAGAGAACTAGAGAGAGAGAGCACACCCAGAAGCAGGCAGAGTGGCAGGCTCCCTGCCGAGCAAGAAGCCCGATGTGGGACTCGATCCTGGGACCCTGGGATCATGACCTGAGCCAAAGGCAGAGGCTTAACTAACTGAGCCACCCAGGTGTCCCTCCGGTACCATTTTTTATTTTATTTTATTTTTAAGATTTTATTTATTTATTTGTCAGAGAGAGCTAGAGAAAGAGAGCACACCCAGAAGCAGGCAGAGTGGCAGGCTCCCTGCCGAGCAAGAAGCCCGATGTGGGACTTGATCCTGGGACCCTGGGATCATGACCCGAGCCAAAGGCAGAGGCTTAACTAACTGAGCCACCCAGGTGTCCCTCCGGTACCATTTTTCAAGTGTTAGTTATAACATTTCTTATGTCACCTCATCATCCACTGTGCTGTCCATGAGTACTGGTTTCTGATAATTTTCTCAAAAGTTGTTTCTGTGGCTCATTGATGAAAAGCACGAATGTGAGTCTTACCCAGAGTATGCAAGATAATGTGAAGGATAACTTGTTCTCTGATCCTGGTAAGTTACAGTGCAGAATTCTATAGTCAGCATGTAGAGCAACATATCTACCAAACGTGCTTTCTCTTGAATTGCGATGCTGTAACCATTACACCCCCTGAATGTGACCTCTTTCACTGTTGTCTGCACCCCTGTCTTCTACACACATCCACCGGTAAACGAAGGAAAAGCAGCTGAGCAAGAATGGTCCCATTTGCATAAGAATTGAATCAGCATGGCATACACCTACCTGGGATAGTGTGATGTGAACATATCAATTAATCAGTGAATCGGAAAATTAACGCGAAGGACCTATGGGCACTGTGGAGAAATGATCTTGGAAGCCTTCAGAGGAAATAGCTGTGGCCACGTGAAAGCATGTCTGACACACGGCACAGAGCCTGTGGAAGGGATGGGGTAACTACTTTGAATGCCAACAATGATGGTGGACATGATATCTGTATCATGTAAATGATATCTGTAGTTGTGCTCACCACTCTTAGGTACTGTAGACTAAAGATGTCATTGTGGTTAGTCAGAACATGGATGGATGAGAGTTCACACATGGGCCACACACATGGCTCAAGTCAAAGGCTGGCAGAGGACTGTAGGTAGCCTACAGTCCTAAGTTCCTTCTGTGTCTGTCTTTAGAGTCATACCATTCTGACAGGAGACACCAAAAGAAACGTTGCACTGACTGGCGGGGGAAGTCTGGAATTGGCTGGCTGTGTGGCCCCAGGACAGCCCAGGTTGACCCCATGCTTAAGCCCCAGAGCTCCCAGGGCATCTGGTTGACCCCATAATTGCAGGGAATGTCATACCAACCCAAAGGGGAGAAACAGTTTAGGACTGCAAAGGATCCCAACTGGGGCTCAGGTAGACCTGCTAACAGCGCCAGAGAGAGACTAACAAAAATCTGAGGAAGTCACCCTGTGGCTGAAATGGGATCTTCTTTTTGGGTAAGGAGAGAGGAGTGAAAAGGATGCACATATGAGGCAGAGGCAAAAGAAAGAGAGAGGAATACACATGCAAATAGTTGAAAAAAATGCGGGGAGTAGGTTGTGGGCCTGTGTAGGAGCTGTTGGGGCACTGAAGCAGATGCAGATAGAGACTAAAAGTGAAACTGGGAAGTCAGTTGAGGCCAGGTTTTAAGATCTTTGGGTAAAAAATATATCTCTGTAATTTTAGGGTCTTATTTTATGCCAGACTATGGTCAATGGAGATACGATTCCAGGTTTGGAGGGAGAAGAGTAGACTGTTGAAAGATTTTCAAGCAACGTAGTGATCTGTGTTTTAGAAAGTTTCCTTGTACAACTTTAAGGCTTAGATAAGAGTAGGAGAGGCCACAGAGAAGATGAAGAAGAGGGTAAATCCAAGATTCTTACAGAGGTGAGATCAGTAGACTTTGAGAATTAACTAGATGGACACTGGAGAAATAGAATGGCCATGTGGTGTTATAGTATCTTTGAGATTTAGTCATTCCTTGAGTCCATGCAATTTTATTGAGTGGTGTGTCTCCAAGTAGAGAGCTCTGTGAAGAAAATAACAGGAGGAGCAGCAGCTCTGGTGGTGATGGGCTCTCAGGAGGGAGAATCAACTACATGTCAAATATGCAGATTGCCAGGCCTCTCTTTGTAGGAGAGGGCTCTAGAGCTCAGCGATCTCTGTTTTTAACATTACCCCAGGTAACACTTTTCATCGGGGAGATCTGGGAAACACGGTATGAAATAATACATTTGATTCTGGATGGGTGGAGATCATCGATATAGATAGGTACTACACATGAACACACATATGGGTCATCCTACTGCATTACATTGGCATCAGAGGCAAAAGATGTTAAAAGGAGGTTTGCTGAGTTACTCTCTGGGGGAAAACAAACCAAACAAAGAAGCTGAGACAGTAAGAAACAGACTCTCCACAAAGCACCTCTCTGGATATGAGAAATGGAACTAGAAACCTCTGCCAATTGCAATGTCTCATTCGTGGACTGAAAGATTGGCTCACCCTCCCATCCAAATCCAGCTTCAGGCTTTAGCATCTGCTATGGTGGTTGATATTATAATTCTTCGTTTTGCAGTGGAGGGCCTGTCTTGAAGCCCACACAAGGCTTCTCCGCCACTCCACTGGAAAGCCACGACCAATGAGGGCAAAGAACCTTCTGATGGGAGGGTGGGAGAGAGAGAAGATGGTTTTATCTCTATTGCAGTGCCTTCTATCTTCATTAGGACTGTAAAGCCCATCGGATCTCATCTGGGTGCAGCCCTGAACCAGGACGCTGGTGTTATCCATGCTACCCCCATCCCTCTGTGCCATAGCCTACACACTCTGTCCCCTGCATGCTAGAACCCTGACCATCTGGATTGTTCCTGGTTTCTACAGCTAAGACCTAGCTTTCTTGCAGAGCTCCATTTATCCTTTTCCTCCCAAAACCAACACTGTTTTAATCTGACTGCTTGATTTCTGTCAAAGTTTTAGTGTATTGTAATGGCCAGTATTTTATCTGACTCAGGTAATATGCACTTTAATGGAAGATGTTTGCAGAGATAGTGCCGGAAGCTAAAAGGGTGACTTTAATGATGGGATTTCAGGTAAAAACAGATATTTTGTTTAGGTGGAGAGAAACTAATTAACTCCGACATGCAGAGGATGAATAAGATTTAGGGAACAGTACTCTTTATAATTAAAACTTAAAATTTTTAATTATAAACTCCAAATATCAATGCAGGCAATAACAACTTCTTTATTGGACCATTTAGGACTTTTAAATGAGATAACATATATAAAGTCCCAGCTGTAGGACTTGGAATTCAATAAATACCAGTTTTTTCCTTAAACCATCATCTCCATTTGGGTGGATTTGGGTTGCCCTGTGACCATTTGCTGTGTATTTTTCCCAAGTTATTCAGCTCATAATTCTATTTAATTCCAAAGAGATAAGGATGTCAAGAAGGAATTGAATGCCAAGCCTTAGAGCTGGGATATGTATATACGTATAACCTCATTTGAATATTGGCAAACAGTCCTATAAAAAAGTTATAAAAACACAGTAAAAGCAGTTGCTTTATGGCATAATTAAGGTGGGGATTCTGGAACAATGATCTCTGGGAGAACACCCTATGATAATTAAGTTGCTTACTGCCCTTAGAAACAATAAGCCTGGCTTGACTAAATTTCAATATCTATAGAACCTTAAAAAATGTGGAATCTTGCACCTTGCTGGCACTGGGTACACCAGACTGGTACCCTTATGTTGCCAAGCACTTGTAATAAATACATCATACTCTGCCTGAAATAAATATACTATGAATAAAATGTTCAAGTTGTAGAGCACGGATACTATGGTATTGCTGTTGTTGCCCAAATACCTCTTTCCCTCTTTAGCTTTCTGTTTCTCAGGGGTACTCTGAATAGCAGAGGGTCATCAAAGAAAACAGTGCGTTGGTGAAACAGCATTAAGCTACCATGCTTTCCTCTTCAACACCAACTCAAAGGGAATGCATAGGCTGTGCATTGGAAACGCTGTCAACAATGTTTTGGCCATACTTAGGTACTCAAATTACTAACCTTGCCAAGGAATAAGTTTGTGAACCTACTTTTCAGAGGTTCTGTCTCTGATATTTCAGAACCATTCAATTATAATTCTGATGCTGCTTTTATGTGGCAGTCATGGGTTGTCAGCAAAGACAGAATTAAGAGAGACACGTGAAGTGTGCTACGGCGCCTCATGCCGAAGGATCTCTATTTCTTTTGTTCATGGTGACAAATGACAGCCTTAAAGATCTTTGTCCTGATTTCTCACTGTCCCTATTCAAGTAAAAACTCCCATTGAAGTCAAACAAGCTTCACTGAAGTTAATGGGAAGTAATGCCCTTGAAGGGAAGGAAGACTAGGGTGATTAATTTTAATTAGCCAAACATAAACAAGCATGTGTCTACAAGTAGTGACAGGAAAGTTGTTGTTTGTAACTCCTAACTTAGCTTTAGGGGTCTAGATATGGCAATTTTTGTAGTGAATCAAATAGAACTATTTCAACCCAGAAATGTAAAAATGTGCATAAGGAATAAAATCCTTCTCTATAGCTTTGTCTCAGAGATATACCCTCAAAACATTAATCCAGCATATAGCTATTAAAATATTAGTACGTGCCAAACACTTTTCAGGCCTTGGGGATAGAAAGATGAGTACAACTGATTATCCATGTAGAGCTCACATTCAGGCTGTGGAAATAGCTCAGTAAATAATTTTGGTACAATTCACTCATGGGTGGTACCATCATTCATTTATTCATGTGTTGATTCATTCAGGAAACGCTTAGCAAAAAACTTCTGTGGTTTTCTGCACTGTTCTTGTAACAGGGATGTGCCACATACTGTTGGGATCTAGTGGAATGAGTATGTGATTCGACATCGAAGGGTGAGTTCTAATTATGGAAGGCCTCACAGACGCAGTATCACCTGAGCTCAGTTTCGCAAGAACAGTATTTAGGCTAAGAAAAAAGAGACCAATGTAGGATATAGAAATGATAAAAGAAGAGGTTTGCAAGCAGAGAAATGCAGCACATGTTCAGAAAAAGAGTGAACTTCTGTGGGCGCTTGTGTAAGGCTCAGCAAGCTAGAGCAGCCCTCAGGCCAAATCCAGATCATCAACTATTTCTGTGCATGCTGCAAGCTAAGAATGTTTTTTAACATTTTACATGGTGGAAAAAAAAATCAAAAGACCCATTGGATTGCATGTGAAAATCATATGCAATTCAAATTTCCATTTCTATGAATAAAGTTTTATTGGAACACAGTAATACCCATTTATTTACATACTGTCTATGGCCATCTTTACGCTACACAGCTGAGTTGGAAGACACCAAAAGAGCATGTATGGCCCAGACAGACTAAAATACTTACTGTCTGGCCCTTTACAGAAAATGTTTACTAACACCTACTCTAGTGTATAAGGTACTGGTACACTGAGACAAGATTGTGAAGAATCTTAAATATTATTTGAATAAATTTGGACTTTGCCTTGCTGGAACCAGTGAATACAAAAGTTTAAGGACTTCCTTTTATGTTATAAAATAGTGTTTTGATGTGGGGTGCCTGGGTGGCTCAGTGGGTAAAGTGTCCAACTGGCTTTTAGCTCAGGTCATGATCTCAGGGTCATGGGATTGAGCTCGCATTGGCTTCATATTCAACGCAGAGTCTGCAAAGGATTCTCTCTCTCCCTCTCCCTCTGTCCTTCCACTGATGCACTCTCTCTCAAATAAATAAATACAATCTTTAAAATAAAATAAAATAGCTTTATGATGAGTTCACATTCATAAAGTTGATAAAGTCTTCCATTCAAAGACGAATGTGACCATATGGCCACAGAACAAAACAATTCCTAAAGATCATTAACAGGTAGTTCAGATGGGTCTCAAGGCCTATAGGTCAAATTAAAAAAAAAAAAAAAATAGGAGTGTTATGTTTAGAAAGTCCCCTAAATGACTATTTGGCAGAGACAGTTTCCTGAGGAGGAAAGTCAAACACGTTAAGTTTTTGGCATAATGACTAAAGACTGGGGGAAAAAAATCGTTTGATTTAAGCCATTGTTTACAATATTTTGATAAGAAGAATCCCTTCTTTAATGCAAAAAAAAAAAAAAAAGGTCTCAGGTCATTTTCATTGTAACAGGTATACACATGAAAGAAAATGCATAATGAAATCATGTATTTCAGATTAATTTAAATTTAAGCTCTGTTTATAGACACAGAAATAGTACAAATATATGTAAACTGTATTCAGTGTTCTGAATATTTGGTATACATGGTTTCAGGGACTTCAAAAAAAACTGTAGGGAACTAAACGTTCACGGCAAGAAGGCAAGGAGTCAACTGATGTTTATAATGTCATAGAACAATTTCACTGAACTGCTTAATAAATTAACTGATTTGCATTTTACTTGTGTGATTTCTTATCTTTCAAATTAAAAAAGAAAACCAAAGCAAACAAGTTTAGTTTAAAAAGTAATAAAAAAAGAAATAATTTGGTTAACCATGTACGATGTCACTTTCAGACCTAATTGGCTGATTCAACAGCTGGTCCCGGAAGAACAGTTAATTGATATGTCTTCAGATAAGCAGAGAAAAGAAAGATCAGGCTGCAAAGTCAAACATACCACCCTCTATGTGGGTTCTAAACCTGCTCACTTACCTGTTATCCAGATAAATTCTGAAACTGGCTCGGAGATCACTTGGAGAATAGGTCCAATTATACCCAATCTTTTTCAATGCAAGGAAAAGTTGATAGCTTGTGCCTAACAGCATAGCAGATACCTGGAAAATAAAGGATGAATAAAATCTTGGCAGTAAATGGATAAATTGGTGATACCATCAAAGCTAATCATGACACAGGAGACCTCACCCTCAGAATTAAAAACAACTACTGAAAATACAATATTCTGGTTTTCTGTTCAGAAAACTCGGCTGAGTCCAGCTTAAAACCACATTCAGTGACTCCTCTAACATTTTGAGTGAGGGGTGATCTGGAGGTCGGCTTTGAGGTCACCAGTAGGGCAATGTGATGAAACTTCCATTTCATTGTCAACCATGCATTTGAATGCAGTTCTTTTTTATAGGCACAGTTAGAGCAAAAGGCCAGTAGGGATACTCTCACTTGTCAATTACTGCATGTTTTATGTCTTGAGTCATTGGCCCTAGAACCTGAAGAACTCTATTTGTTTGTTAAGAATTGACCCAAGATCCTTATTCTAACCGCAGAACATGCAGGAAATTTCAAGGTTATTATTTGCATTATAATTACGATTACTACTCTCAGCATTGTTCTGTTGACATATTGCTTTTAACACTTTTATTACCATCACTCCTAATCTCATTTGATTTTTCACAATAGACTTGTATTGATATTTTCATTAGACATATGAAAACACACTTGGTCATTTATCTTTTTTTATTTTATTTATTATTTTATTTTATTTTATTGTTTTATTTTATATTTTAAGTAGTCTCCACACCAAGCCTGGAGCCCAACACAAAGTTTGAACTCAAAACCCTGAGATTAAGACCTGCACTGAGATCAAGAGTCGGATGCTTAATCAACTGAGCCACCCAGGGTCTCCTTGGTCATTTATTTTAAAGACCACAAGTCAGATGTTTTATCTATTTTAATACAGGACATTTTTCAGAATTAAAAAAAAAAAAACAGCTGTTCTTCTTAATTATATATCTCTCCTTACTATATATCCTATGACCAAATAAAAGAGATTTGGTCAGGTCATGTCCCTATCGAATAGCCTCACTCCTAGCTGAATGTTTGGGCAAAGATGAACTAATAACAGATTGGTTAGTAAATAGGAAATTAGCCCAGAGAAATTAATATAGTTTACAGCTAGTCAGATGAATTACAGATAATAGAGGATTAGGAATCTGAATCAAATATCAAATTAGAATTCAGTAAACATCCATCAGGAACTTTTCATGGACAAGGCATTAGGCTAGGCACCAAAAGACTGATAATAAATAAGATATTGCTTTTATCTTCAAGATATTTTACAAATTCATTGAAAGAAATGTATTAATTTACTGAAACTCATATAGAACTTTTTCACTGAATCTCCATCTAATTCAAGCATTTTCAAGGGAAAAAAAAAGTTAAAAGATTGTCAACTTTAAAGTTGAATACAGTCTATATTATAATTATGATGAATATTTGATTTAAACCTTAACTGAAAAGTTTACATGTGTACAAGTCACCTGAGACTTGATCATAGAAGATTCATGGAACCCTGTAAAGACCTCTAAGCCTCATTTTCATTAAAAAAATCTGGCGGAATGAGTACTAGTTTTTCAATCAGAATACTTGGATACAATCCTGACTTTGCCGTGAATTAGTGTGATCTTCAATCTTGGTCAAGTTACTTAACTTCATATTTAGAATGATGGTGGAACTGGGGTAGATACTGACCTAAGGTTTCCTTACTTCAAATCTCCATTACTTTAAAAGTGTATTGAATTATTAACATTAAGTATTATGAGATCTATGTATATACTAGCCCTACCCATGTCAAATAACAGCCCACTACTCACTTTCTACTGTGGAAGGTGAATAAGGTAACACTTTCTTAGAACTATGGTTTGAAATTTTCAGAGTTGATAGAGTTCTCTAATAGTATATAATAGGTATGAGGGAGTGGTTTTCATGATCACAAAGAATAAATGATGCTAGAAATGGTGAAAATCATAGCAGAGAGCAGGAGGGTAGAGAAAGGAAGACATTTACAGAAAAGTTTTGGTTTTCAACTTGCATGGAAATAATTTGAGCCAGCTCCATTGGGCCTTTTACATTAAGCTCCTCAAATCAGAGTAACAAATGCATATGTACTCATGGAAATTTCCTATTAGGAGAAGATCCACTACATCATTTCACTGAAATGGAGATATAAAAAATATATAACTGTTCAATAAACTAAAATACAGTCATAATGAATATTTATTAGAGAATCATATAGTGTTGCCTTGGTTCCTAAGAAGACTAATAGGGATTTTCAACTTTGCTCGGCTTAGTTCTTTTTTGGAGTGGAATATCAGCAAGAGTTCTAACCCTTGGAGCTGGAAGGAGTCTTTATCTCAATTGCCTTTAAATGGTGTTAGGCATGCCCATCCAGAGGAACCAAGGTGAAGGATCTTGTGTGGATTGACTGTTGGGTCTCTGACTGATAATTCCTACTGTGATACACTTCAATGCCAGCCCACAACAAAAAGCTGGGATTGGATTTAGAGCCAATGTAGGCTCTAAATGGAGTTTTACTGTGAAACAAAACACCTGTCTTTCATCCCAAGCTAAATTGACAAGCAATAATTTAGTTGTCTAAACTGAGAGCTTTCAGGATTCTAAGCTGCATAATGTCAAAAGACAATGTATAAAGTTGCATTTGGAAGGTTCAAAGGTAGAATGCCATGTAGGCAAACATATTAAATGACTGGTCTCTCTCTCTCTCTAGTTCTTTCTTCTGTTCTCTCTCTCTGCCTTTGCTCCTTAGTGTTTGGGGGTGGGGGAGTGGGGTGGGGTATGGTGCAGGGGGTTGAGACTGGCTGTAGAAATTGAATGGGTGTGTAACAGTAACAAAGGAAATCATAAATCTAAAAAAACATTTCCTCACTTATATTTTCCACTAGGTGAGCATTTCCTATGATCAGCTAAACTAATCAGAGATTAAATGGAAGAAAAACAATAATATTGGGGCCCTTCAAACAAAACATGGGGTGAGATTACTAAATTCCTACCCTATCTCCCTACATAAATGTGAAGTAATGTAGCCTGGATTTTGTCGTAACTTTTTCCGCACAAATTATTCTGATTCCTCTATCTTCCACTTCAGTTGTGTTTGTTGCAATCTGGGTACTTGGCATCAGAGCGTCCAAATTTAGGCCCCTACACTTGACTAAGTTTCACACTTCTCCTTCAAGAATTTTGGGATAAATCGTAAAAATAATCATGGCCTTTGTTTCCCACGAGCTAGGACCACATATAGACATACACTGGGCATTTTTTTTTCCCTTTCTTTTCCTTTGCAGGTTCACATGCTGTCCCTTCTTCTGTTCTCTTTTACAGAAGAGCAAATGAAGGAAGCACGGTTATTTAGTAAAATGAAACAGATGCTACAAAAGTAGCCAGTTAGTTGTCTGCAGAAATATCTGATTGGACTCTGCCAGCTGTCAATTAGCATTTCTGTGTTTTCTTGATGAAGTGGTATTTACTTTTCTAGACTGCCATTGGCTGAGATGTGTAGTGTAATGAATGCTAAACTGAGCCTAGATCATCTTTTAAATCATAGCTTGGGGCTTAACAGCCCTTTAAATGAATTGTATAAACAAGATAGCTGTTAATTCTCAATCAATGTATCATTAATCATCAAATAGTATGAAAAAAAGGAACTGTCTTTAAAAGCTCAATAAACTCTGTTAAAGTTACCAAATTATCCATTCAGGGGTTATTTTCTCATTCAGAGTGTGTCAAGATTTTAACAGAATTGCATTGAAGATACATATTTCTTTGGCCTAGTAACTGAGATAGATATCCTTAGAGAGATAGATATCTATCTATATCTATCTCTCTATGGATATCTATCTATCTATCTATCTATATATTTGTCTTCATAAATTAATGTGGCCTCAAGAAATGAGTAACTATGATAGCCTTAAATCTGTAGTCATTAATAAAAACAGAAAATGGAATCCACAGTGAGTTCCAGGTGTCTTCAGATTACTGATACCTATTAGCAAGTACTGCATAAATTTCATGTTAGAAAATTAAATGTGGCAAAAACTAGAAAATATGTATAAGCTATTCTTTCCTATAATACAAATGCAATAATTTAAAATTCATCTACAATTCCATGGGCTTAACCCTTGGGAAGCAGTCTAATGATTCTAGCTCCATCTCTTCCACTGAACAATTCTGCCCCGCTTGTCATGGGATCCTAGCTCAATATGTGGCATACACCAAGCAATAAATACTTGTTTCATGAAGGAACAAGTGAATATGGGAGATATAAAGGCTTAGGGTTGTCAAGTCAAATGACATATATTAACTTTTTCTCCCCTCATCATTAAGCTGTATGTTTTATACCTATTATCTCCTGTAACCCTAATAATGACATTTTTACATAGGTAGTATTATTCTCATATGTAATATTTAATTTGATAGTTATTTATATATGAATTTATATACAAATATTTAAGAGTATTCCTTTGTTTAATTAAATTAATTTAATGTAATCCATAATAATCATATTTAATAAATTATGACCTCATTTAAAGAAGTCAAATAATGACGAAAAGCTTATAGTGGTAGCTGTTTTTCTCTAAGGTCAGTTTCCTTGGAAGAGCCTTCTTCAGCCTCTTTTTCTGTGGATATTATGATGCCTGGATACCATACAAAGAAGTGAGTAACAAATTCAGCCTGCGTTTTCCAGATGGACATAATAGTAGAAATATGTTGGAGAATAAACGAGATCTTTACCAGTTGGACAGAAATAGAAAGGAGAGCACTTTAAGTTAAAGGAGAAGCAAGTAGAAGCCTTAGGTTTGTGGATGTTGTTGGTACAGGTGTGTAGCTGAGACCATAAGATATCTGTGTGTGGTTGGGTAGTTGGAAGAATTCAGGCATCAGGAAATGAAGCTGGAAAGATAAAGTTGGACTGCTACATAGAGGATTTATAGTGCTATGTGAAGGAATTTGCATTTTGTCATGGAAGTAGAAAGCCAAGCAAAAGCTCCAGGAGGCATCAAGTCCCTGTTTTGGAAAGATTTGGCAACACTGTGGAGAATGGATTGGGGAGGAAGGGAAGCAGGGTTTAGTCCACTGCTTAGGAGGCTTTTACAGTCTTCCATACAAGAAACAATGGGGCCCGAACCACCATTGAGTACTCATTGTGGTCACTGTCTATGCCCTGCCTAATGGCCCAACTCTCACCCTATCGTTGGGAATGGAATTCCAGTTGGGTTTGTGCATCCACTTCTCAGTGAGGCACCCACATCCCCAGATCAGGAGTAAATCCTTAGTTTAAGGCACTTGAGGAAAATCCACTTAATTTGCTAGCAATTGGCTGAGGGGCATGCCATGTGACACTGTCTGAACAGGTGGATGTGAAGGGACCTTGCTGGGAGCTTTTGAAAAATGGTTCTTATCTTTTAGGAAGAGATACTGGGCTGGACAGCACCTTCCACTAGATATTATCATGCTCTGATGCAATGTTGTAAACTGTGGCAAAACATCTGACCATGTGGGAGACTGGAAAGAAAGAACCTGGTCTTTTTATGATACTGTGGAACTGCTGAGTTAATTAATCCTTCCTCTAACTATTGTAAGAGATAATAAATTTTCCTTTTCCAAACTGGCACACCATGTACCCTTTTCTGCCTCCTCCTGCCACTACTACTACTACTACAAACGACACTGGGGGTCTGGGAGTGATACCACATGGTGAGCACCATCTAAAGACAACAACTTGACAAAACCAGATACCATTTTTATCCCCGTTCTACAGAGGAGAACATAAGCTCAGTAAGGTTAAGTAGCTTCCTGAATATCACACAGCGATTGAGGGATACAGCTAGCCAGAGTTTAAATTCACCTTCCTATCCAGACTATCAACTTTAACCTCAATACCATATTGCCCCTGAAGGGGGGATATTAAAGGAAGATAGGGTGGAATTCTGAAAAATGTATAAGAGGTTGTATCTGTATCTAAGCTTAGGAATTTGATATTTTGGATAACAGACAAAGTACCAGATGTAGTTACAGGCTTTTTTTTTTTTTTTTTTAAACTAAGTGACATGATAAATGCTGCTAAGATTAACAGAGGACTAAGAGCAGAGGTTTGGAGCAAGGAATTAGGAAGTGGTGATGCAACATGGGGGCTTAAGTGGGTAGGAGAAGAATAAATGAAACAAGATGGGATTGGGAGGGAGACAAACCATAAGTGACTCTTAATCTCACAAAACAAACTGAGGGTTGCTGGGGGGAGGGGGTTTGGGAGAAGGGGGTGTGATTATGGACATTGGGGAGGGTATGTGCTTTGGTGAGTGCTGTGAAGTGTGTAAACCTGGTGATTCACAGACCTGTACCCCTGGGGATAAAAACATATGTTTATAAAAAATAAAAAAATTAAAAAAAAATAAAAAGAAATGCTATGTAGCTGAGTTTGGGACCTGTTAAAAGGAGAGTGTCTGGAATATGTTCAACAGACAGTTAGGAATGTGAGACTGAAATTTTTAGTTACTCCTGCATTGCTTTGTCTGGGCTGGGCACTTCGTAAACGCATGTGTAGTAAAATCAATTGATAAATAAACCACCTGTGAATATGTAGATAAGCATGCTCTTTTCTCTGCTTCCAACTTCCACCACCTCACTCAGATAGATATATAATCAAACATTAATGTAACAAGGACAGAGAATATAAAATATCTCCACTGTTGCATGCTTAGCATTATGTATAACTAGCTAATAAATAGTGAGGATGAAATCCTTTCTTTCCAAAAGATACATTGGTTGTATTTCTTACCTGTACATTTTCAAATATGAATTCAAAGTCAAATACACATCATAAATATTTTTATCCCTCTACTGGTATTTTTAGTCATCACTAACAATTAGATCATCCACAAGGTGGTTTTTCAAGTGCTTTGTGTATTTTTTTTCCCTGAAAGCATTTTACAGCAAGGGTCAACAGTGCTATGATGCTTTCGGAATGACAACCAAGTGACAACACACTGCGCTGATGCTTCTGTGGCCATCCAGGTGTTTCAGGTGCAGGGGACAGAGATGTCAGTGAGGCCGCTGAGCACTCTGCTCTTGAGCAGGAAAGGGTGTTCTTTCAGTGAGCTAGTTTTTGCAGTGATAGAGTGATAGAGTTAAATGAAGAGCGGGGAGGTTTTCAGCTGTGAGACACTTACCCAGGTCTCAAGGGTAACAATACAGTGAGAATGAGTCACTGACAGAAAATTACAGTCATGGGGCACCTGGGTGGCTCAGTCAGTTAAGCCTCTGCCTTTGGCTCAGGTCATGATCTCAGAGTCCTGGGATGGAGCCCCGAGTCTCTTGGACTCCCTGCTCATTGGGCAGACTGCTTCTCCTTCTCCCTCTTCCTCCACTCCTCCCCGCCCACTTGTGCTTTGTCTCTCTCTCTCAAATAAATAAAATATTTAAAAAAATTCCAGTCATCCAGTTGCTTTGTCCATTTATTCCAGTTATTGGTTTATTTGCGTGTCATTTATTGGTCATTTCCAATGGGCCAGACACTCTACCTGTGCATGCTCATTTCTGCTGCTAGACTAAATACAACTTGAAGACAGGAATGTCTCTTAGTCAGAGTTCTATCTCCAAGGCAGAGGCTAAAAGGCTCTTTGAGCTGATGTGAGTTATGCTAGACCTAAGGAGAAAGAGATATCAAAAGGAAAACTGGTCCACAGGATTCAAATACTGTAATGTACATGGTCTACATGGAAATGGCTCTACTGTTGCACAAACAGGTGGCTTTGCGGGACTTAAATTTTCAAAGGTGTTCACAGTTCATTCAGGTAATCAGCAAATAACTGAAATACTCAACCACTAGCTTGGCAGTCATTCCATTCAATTGGTTTTAAAAACAACAAATACAGGTATTTGCCCCTTTTTGAAAGTTCGATTACATTGCTACACTTTTAAGAAAGACCTATGTTAGTACTGCCTATTTTTGCTAACCAGAAGGAATCCCAAAGGGATTTTCGCCTTTAGGAAAGGCAAAAAGTGGAAATAGCATTAGCGTTTCTTTTGCAGGGTCACCCTTCAGGCTCAAGAGCAGCCCCTCGCACCTTGAGCTCTTCCCCCCTGCAACTACATGCAGCATCTCAGCATCAAGCCACTAAGCCAGCATCGCCTTGCACCGTGTCTCTGAGCATTTGTGCTATAGCTCAGTTTATTCTGTGTATCCATTAGCAAGATGTGTCCTAGGCTATCAGAAAACTCAGGTTATTTTGATGGTCTGGGAATGCTCAAAAAGCTTTAATGGTGATTGCTTCTTTGCTTTATGCCATTTCAACCTACAAAAAGATTCATAGGGGTACTCCCCTTTCAGCTAGTGGGACAAAACCTGTACATTTACGGTATTACAACACCTGGATTCAAACCGTGGATGTGCCACTTTCCAGCTCTATGTCTATGGTTGAACCGGCTCTTACTTTAAAGTCTTGTTTCCTCACTTTTAAATAGTTTTGTTATAACTGTCACCTATAGTTTGTTATTTAAACTAGATAGTGAATATAAAAAAAACCCAAAGATACAGATGTAGTGAAAAGAAAGGCCATCTGTACCCCAATGTTCATAGCAGCAATGGCCACAGTTGCCAAACTGTGGAAAGAACCAAGACGCCCTTCAATGGATGAATGGATAAGGAAGATGTGGTCCAT
Source organism: Mustela erminea (assembly GCF_009829155.1). Classification (NCBI taxonomy): domain Eukaryota; kingdom Metazoa; phylum Chordata; class Mammalia; order Carnivora; family Mustelidae; genus Mustela; species Mustela erminea. Next base: position 78,845,016 of record NC_045620.1, read on the forward strand.
ATATACCATGGAGTATTATGCCTCCATCAGAAAGGATGAATACCCAACTTTCCTATCAACATGAACAGGACTGGAAGAGATTATGCTGAGTGAAATAAGTCAAGCAGAGAGAGTCAATGATCATATGGTTTCACTTACTTGTGGAGCATAAGAAATAACATGGAGGACATGGGGAGATGGAGAGGAGAAGGGAGTTGGGGGAAATTGGAGGGGGAGATGAACCGTGAGAGACTATGGACTCTGAAAAACAATCTGAGGGTTTTGGAGGGACGGGGGGGGCAGGAGGTTGGGTAAGCCTGGTGGTGGGTATTATGGAGGGCACGTATTGCATGGAGCACTGGGTGTGGTGCATAAACAATGAATTCTGGAACACTGAAAAGAAATTTAAAAAAATAATAATAAAATGTTAAGCATGGCGTGGGGTAAAATAAGTGCTGAACTAAAGGTAATGCATGTAATTAATTCTTTTTGTCATCATGTTGCACATATAGTGTTTGACCAAGAGCTCCTGGTTGCTGTTCACTTTTGTTTTTGTTTGGCCTTAGACTTCGCTGGCAGTTAGGCATTATCGGTGGTACAATGTTTCACCATTGCTTTTCAGCTGTGACTCTAAATAAGGAAGTACTCTAAAGGAAAAGCTGAAAAATATCGATTGCTACATGTAAATCCTAGGAGAGGAGCTGCCTCTGGCGGACACCACCATTGCTCTGTCCCACAGCTATAGGCAAGACTGTGCACTCAGTGTCTCAAGTTAAGAATGTCTTCAGCGGCAAATCAATACACAAGCAAACAAAACCTAGTAGCAGATTTAGGTAATCTAAGTTCAGTGCCACAGCTCAAAATTGTCCTTATGAACAGCATTTTCTCTCTTTGTGCTCCATCATCTGTGTACTGGCTTTGGACTTGTGTCCTATGGCTCTTGCCTTATGATTATAAGATGGCTGCTACAGCTCCAGGCTTTACTTCTGCTTTCCAGACGCAAGAATGGCAAAGGTCTGATCCTCCTGAAGCTTTGTATTTTTATTCCAGGAGTACTGTCCTCGTTGGCAGGTTTCCAGTTATATCTTGCAGGCCAGAAGCGAGTTAGACATATGCCCATCTTTAGACCATTTGCTGGCTGAAGTAATGAGATTTCAATTACCAATTTTGATCAAGAGGATAGGTAGGAAAACTATCTAGGGGTTTTCACCCTTATTTGAACTCGTGGGAAAGAAAAGCAACAAATACCTATTGGGAAGGGAACAGGGTCTTCTACACTCCAAATACCTTGGGAGAGACTGTATTTGGTTTAAAATTGAGGACAATTCAAATATTTACATTACGAACAGGATGACCTTGGGCAAGTTCCTAAACTCCTTAGAGCATCAGTTTCCTCCTGTGTAAAATGGGGAAAAAAAATCAGTCTGGAGAGATTTGAGCTCAGGGTCCAGTCCCTCCAGGGCTTGACAGTCACCTCTCAGTAAGTGTTGGTTTCCTACCACAAGATTTGGGCCAACTTTAAAACCGTGAACCTCAGTTTCTTCATCAGCAATATGGGTGTAACAGTGAGGTAATTCATGGAAAGCACACAACAGAGCTTCAAAATCATACAGCTCAATGACTTTTGAGCATGATGATGATGGCAGAGGTTAAGGATAATGATGTCTGCTGGTTAGCCTGTTTGGGTGGTTTTGTTTGATAGTCCAAAGAAAAATATTTTGGCTGAAAACAGCTCCAGAACCTTGAAGCTTTATTCTTAAAAGGAAATTCTTTGGGGGCTCCTAAGGATCTTTGGTCACTGAGAATTTCTTCATTCGATTCAAAAAGTAGCCCTGAAGGTTGGTGGTTCTTAATTTTATTAGCTGTTATCAGCTAACACTTTAAAAGAGATGGGTGAGAAATATTTGAGCCTTTTCTGTAACTGTGTATTTACTGGTTTGGTAAGGTCAGAGAGAAAATACTATCTCCTTCTCCCACCTTCCTCTGCCTATAGATCTAAGAAAATTCATTTACAGGACTCCCGTTCTTGTCAAACAGACTCTCAAATCCAATTTTTCCCTTATGATTTTAAGAATTTGTTTCAGTAGGCCCAGCAGGACAGGCTTCTGCCTCAGGCTAGACAAGACCACCTAGCCCACGCTCTCAAGTTAAGCTCCGGGTGGCAAGCTCTGCCAAGGGGGGATTCAGCAAAGATGGAGAAACCTCTTGGCCTTCTACAGGGGACCCTGAGAGTTGTCTCCTCATACTTTTGTCTTCCTCCTTATCACCTATTCTCCCTTTCCTCATGGCCTAACAATTTTTCCATTAAAAAAAATTCCAAATATAAACCTTTTTCATACCTTTCCAGAAAACATGTTATCTTGCCTTCATTGGAGAAGTCCTGGAAGCCTGGGAATTTGGTGAAGAACTTTGCTAAGTAAAATCTGAGAATCAGGAAGGAAACTTTCAACTCTAAAACTTTCAAATTAGGCCGAAGAACCAGATAGTGTGAGGAAAGAAAAAATTTAGAAAGAAAATTAAAATGGTTTGGTTCTTTCTTTTCCTTCTCTTCCTTCTCCTTCTTCTTCAGCTGATGACTTCCTATTTTTTGATTCGGCCTCTGAATCTTGACATAATGCTTAATCATATATACATTATATTCTTTTCCTATTTTTAAAAACACTATCTTCCCAGTTGTACACATGGATGGAGTTTTCCTTCTTATGTAGTTCATTAATGATGCAACTGAATAAGAAAGAATTTACATGTATTTGGAATGTGGATTTGCTTCATGTGTACAAGAGAGAAAGTACGTATTTGAAAAAAAATCAATTAAATTTCTAGGCAAATATTAAAATTGGAACAAATCAACAAAAATGACTTTCTAAAAGTGCTGAATAAATGAATGGATTGATGCCTTCAGACTCAGCTCCAATTCTAAAGCTTTAAAGCACTATTCACTACCCTTTTTCTTCTTGGGAAAAATTAGCTGCTGTAGCTTCATACTTACTCTATTGTATTATAAAGCCCCTCCACTTGTAGGCTGTAATCCCCGTGAGAGACGGGATCTAGCTCAGGGACAGGTCCATCCAGTGGATATTCATCAACATTTGCTGGTCCAACTAGAACTGAAAGAGAAAAGAGCTGTTAATTATTTGTAGGATGGACATTAAAGACTATGGAATCCAAAATACTCCACAAATTAGGATTAGCCATTTGGAAAGGCAAATTTTTCCCAGTACTAAAGGAATGGTCTTTCTTTGGTGGTCTGACCATTTTTTAAATGGACATGATATGGGTGGCTGGGTGGCTCAGTAGGGTAAGAGTCCATATCTTGGTTTCAGCTCTGTGCATGATTTTGTGGCTATGGGATCCAGCCCCATGTCAGGTTCTGTGCTCAGCGCAGGGTCTGCATCAGATTCTTTCTCCCTCCCTCTCTCCCTCTCACTCACTCTCCCTCAAATAAATAAAATCTTTAAAAAAAAAAAAAAAGAAAGAAAGAAAACAGACATCATAGTCACATTTTTAATCATGTTTATCATCCTAAACACAAGTTTGTTGAAACTTGGGTACACCTAAATAATGGCATTATCACTGAGTAAAGAGATTAAGTGAAAAAAAAAAAGAGTAAATTTCTCTCACACATCTTTACTCTTATTTTTCTTTTTGTATGTCTTTAACCCAATTAGGTACATACTTGATCTTAGGAAGAAACAGTCCCCAGTGCCTAAGCATGAAATGCACCATGTTCGCTCGTTTTTCACCTTCTCAGACACCCAGTAGGAGGCGCTGTGCGGCGCTCTGTGAAGGAGATAAACAGGGTAGAGACTATTTAAACAGTTGGCTTTCTAATCGCGAAGGTAGAAATAATGGATACTGAAATAGAGAAATTCATGTAATCATACCAACAACAACACTAATATGAGCAGTCATCGTAATAATAGGTAACAGTTTAAAACTCTTCAGATTTACCAGACATTGTGCCAAAAGTTTTATACACATTTTTCCATTTCATTTTCATAGTGATCCAATAAAGATCTTATTAATGGCCCCATTTTATGGAGGCTGAGATTCGATAGAAGTTAAGAAATATACCTAGTCACACAGTTAGTGCCAGAGCTGGGAATTGACCCCAGAATCTATTGGACACCAGAGTCTATGTTCTAAGATTAAATCTAATAATGAAAAATTCAGGAGCTGGAAGCAGGAGGGGGATAGTTGCTAGGTCATCCAATATAACTCAAACCTAGGCAAGGACAACAGTTATTAAGGGGATTAGTAGTAATAGCCTGCAACTATTATTATTATTATCATTAATTATTTTTTCATGGTGATGATAATGTTGAAATAGTAAATCAGGATTTCTTACATTCTTATCCATGTGAAGGAAAGATACTGAGTGTTTTAGTTGCAGATTATTCTTTTAGATCCTTTTTTATCCTTTTTCTCTGGCTTTCTTCTTTCCTTCCCTTTTGCTGTCTGATATTGATGCGTCGTACTTCCATATCAGATCAAAAGCATATGGGATTTTGAACTTATTGACACTGTTCTGTTAAAAATTACATTTAGAAGCATGTTAAAAGGTCACCTCTCTGGTTACTTATTTCTTGACACTTTGCTAGCATGGACTGTAGCCTTGGTTCATTAGTCAAGGATATTAACAGCCAGGGTTCGGCTTTCTGAGGTCACATGCTACAGTCTGGGCCCACACATATTTCTAAGGCTTGTTAGAGTCTTTATACTTTAAGAATTTCCCATTAATCTCTGCCCAAGAAGTGCAATAATAGGTTAGTTAGTCATCAGATACAAATCAGAATCATTTCTACAAGTATCTTTAATAGCGTTCATTAGTTCTGTGCTTACGTTTTAAGGGAAATGAAGGCAGGGGAGGAAAGTGCCCCCTCTCCAACCCAGAACCTTTCTCTTCTTCAAGAGCATCTCATTTCGGAATCTCTGAAATTAAGACACTGAGATGTGCCAAATCAAATGCAGAAAATGTGCTTTTCCTGTGGAAATGAGGGCTCCTATAATCCTGACTTTTTTTTCACATAGAGGCATCATCTTTGATCATTATCAGATTTTACAACTCATTGTTCCCTTCCAGTCCTCAGGGTGAGAGGATCATGTAAATGGACAGGCAAACACTTGGATTATAGAAGGCATCCGATATTAATAACAGCAATAAAAAAATGTTTACCTAACTTGAGTAGATTATGTGTAGAGATAGGATTTGTGTGTGTGTGTGTGTGAGAGAGAGAGAGAGAGAGAGAGAGAGTGTGTGTGTGTTCCCCCCTCTCTCTTGGAAAGGAAATATCAGAAGATCAGGAAATGCATTATAGGGTTTTTGTATGCAATATTAGTCCATTTCTTGGCGGAGACCCAAATCTATTGTGGCGAGAAAGTAATAGATGAACTAACTAGGGACTCAGACTTACTGGCTAGTGTCCAAGAAACATTAAAAAATTGAGTACTGAACATAACAAGTAGGATGGTGCATGCAAATTTAGATGTCTTATTGAAAACAGCACATTTATTAATATATTAGACTTGTAGACGTGAGGGTGTTTTAATACCTACTCAGAAATTACTCATGGGTCGGCTTCACAGAAATATCACTTGCATAAAGCGTGAGCTTACAGAAATGGTGCCTGCCATGAGTGATTGTGGCTGGACTATTCTAAAGAAAACTAGGAAATAAGCAACATGTTATTGTCATGGGCAAGGCATCATCTTTCTTCTTAATTAACTCAGCACTAATTTACTGAATGCCTACTATGTGTCAGGCCCTATTCTCATATGCTGGGAATACCCAGATAAAAAATTCACAACATTATCGCACAGGAAGTAGGTTTTTTTTAAAAAGTCAGCTTCATTAAAATAGGATGTATATACAGTAAATTTTATCATTTTTAGAGATACAGTTTGATAAGTTTTGGCAAATGTGAAGGCATATAACCACCACCACAATTAATATACAGATCATTTCCAGAATATACAGAAAGTTTCCAGTTGATTCTCTATAGTTAATATCCTCCTCTGATCCCCAGTCCCTGGCCACTACTAATCAAATTTCTCCCTCTAGTTTTGCCTTTTCCAAATGCCATATAAATGGAATCATACAAATCCTGGACCTTAGTGTTTAGCTTCTTTGACTTAGCATAATGCTTTTCAGATTCACCTCTTTTTCATGCATCAGTAGTTCACACCTGTTTATTGTTGAGTAGTATTCCATTTGCTACATTAACCAGCTGATGGGTTTTCAAATTATTTCTGGTTTTGGTGATGATGGAAAAAGCTACTACAGATCTCTGTGTATAGGTCCAATCAGTCATGTGGGTCTATGTTTTCATTTTTCTTGGGTAAATACTAGGGAGCAGAACTGCTGGGTCATATGGTAAGTGTATGTTAAACTGCAAAAGAACAATTTGAAGAGTTTTCAAAAGGATTATGTCATTTTGTGTTCTCTCCACAACGTATGAGATTTTTAGATGACCCACATTCTCTTCAGCACTGGGTATCATTGGTCATTTTAAGTCATACTGATAGATATGTGTATTTCATTATTATATATATTATATATACTTGGCATTTCACTAGTGATTAACAATGTTGATTGTCTTTTTTTTTTTTTTTAAGATTTTATCTATTTATTTGACAGACAGAGATCACAAGCAGGCAGAGAGACAGGCAGAGAGAGAGAGGAGGAAGCCGGCTCCCCCGCAGAGCAGAGAGCCCAATGCGGGACTCCATCCCAGGACCCTAGGATCATGACCAGAGCCAAAGGCATAGGCCTTAACCCACTGAGCCACCCAGGTGCCCCGCTGTTGATTATCTTTGCATGTGCTTATTTACCACCCACATTTCTTTGGTAAAGTGTTCAAATCTGTCAATTTTTAAAAATTGGGTTTTATCTTCTTCTCATGGATTTGTTCTGAGAATTTAAACTTTAAGTGGAGGTAACTAACTCACTGTATTTTCATGAAAGTAAATGAAATATCACACATAAAAGCATTTAGCATAATCCCTAATATAGTGTTGGTGTTACACAAATAACTATTTATTAATGTTATTGTGAGACACAATTCCTGTCCTAAGGCTCTCACCATCTAGTTATTGATGGCTTTCACTTTTTTCTAGGTAACGTCCCACTCCATCCTGGTCATAATCCTATCTGAGCTTCGACAAACCCCTAAATGATAATTAGGACATTACATGGTAATAGGTAATTACATAATATCACAGGGCTGTCATCACTGCTTAAACTTAGAAATGTCATCTAAAACCTAGGGGCTATATTGGTGAAATGACAGGTTGGTGGACTTGGTTTGTTGTGCAATGACTCTGACAGTTGACTCTAACTTGCTTGGCTTGCAACTCCAGAGAAGTGATGCCTTTGGGGACCACATTCTGAGAAGGCAGGACTCAGTGCTTCTAGGATATTTGAAGAGGGCCATGAAGGATAGAGGCAAGGGAACATCACTTCTCTAACAGTTATAAGGATAGGAATGAAAAGGGAAGCCCTACTGGCTAACAAACATATGGGGGGAAATGCTCCATTCCATTGGTGATTGGCAAATCAAAACAATATCACATACTATTTTATAACTCATAGAGAAATAAAAATTGAAGACTGATAATACTAAGGATCTTGACAATGTAAGAAAATGGTTATATCCACTTTAGAGAGAAATTTGGCAATAATGAAAAACACTGATGATGCCCACTTCCTACTACCCAGCAATGTGACTTCTTGGTATCTACCTTAGAGAAACGTTTTCAAACTCTAAGGAGATAAGTTCAAGGGTATTCACTGCATTATTAACATGCACAAGCATTCACCTGCTTTTTACTCCTAATTAACATTTATGTAAATAATTTCTAATCTCTAATTAGACCCATTTCCTTTCTTTTTTTTTCTAGAAGTTATTTTCTCCAGAAAATCTACCATGATTCTGTGATAAACTGGCATTCTTATCTATCACGTATCAGGAGCACTGGAATCAAAAGAGATGTTTCTACTACCTGAGTAAAATCAGTGTTGTATATAAGATGATCTGCACTCTACAGGCAAATTTGAAAAGAGGATGCGAGAACTCTTTAAGGAGCAAATTGGGAAATTTAGATAATTTCTTGCTGAAGTGCTTAATATCTTGTAATATGAATACTTGAAACGTCTCTGAAATGCCAGTTGGGAAAGGAAAGAATTACATTTTTTAGAGAAAAACCTAGATTCACTGGAGCCCTCAAATAAGGAGTTTATACCCTCTGTTTTCCTCTCAAAAAAGGGGGAAATAATCACACTGTAACTTCATATTAGGTACTAGTAAAAAAAAATCAATATACCTTCAGAAATATTTCCTATACCTCTTGCATTTCCATCTGGAGTCTTAGAGAATTACTGGCATTCAGTAATAGTAAGTATGAAAGAACCTCAACTGATTAAAAATATTGGTTTTGCTCAATGTGCTATCTAATAAGAAGAAGAATAAAACTTTTGAAAAACATGATTTGAAACAATCAAGACTGGATTTGGGGGTTTCAGCTCTAAGTTACCAAGAAAATTAGTGTTTTACACATACACATTCAGTACATCAAAAAATTTAGATAGTATGCATCAAAGGCAGGTTGTCAAACCAATCTACTATATATTGCGAGAACCAAAATACCTACTGTGAAATACTTTTGTCAAGAGGGGGACAGTACACATGTTTTTTCACACAATAATGAATTCTATGGCAAAAGGGAAACCAGCTCTATTCTTTGAAGATGTTTACTGCAATGTTATGTTATGTAACAAAACATTGGGAAGACAGTAATACCCCAAAATGTGATTGACTAGATTACTGAGCACAACTAGTTACTTGAACATTATTCAGTCACTTAATATGCTAAATTAAAAACACTATATCAACAAAAATGGACAGCATGATATATATAAAAATTTTGTGTCTCTTCTATGATTGTAATTATGCCAAGTTTATGAGTTAGTGTGAGCAGGAATTTGAGAGAAGATGGCAAATAGTCATGCATTTTGTGGGTGTTTTGGGGTTATGAAAGAAATTTTTGTTTTTGAAAATGTTTCATTATTTTTACTTTTTTTCCTATTATTAAGAAAAAAAAAAGGTAGATACAATGCCCTATCCCTTGAGTATATTGATTTATTTAGAGCTGTGCCTCCTCTCTACACACAATGGCCAACATACATGTGAGTTTTCTGAAGATATTTAGAATAATGAATCCACACTCTTTGCACAGAGGCTATGGTGTTCTCACATAAATCACAACTTCCTTTAAAAAGAAGGAATCTTTTCCTTCTTTCCCTTGGAGCTCCAGCAGTGGGATCACTTACATAAGATGTACCTATGGTGCCTTGTTTCCCTACTACCTCAGCTAAGCTGTCTCTGGATCCGTATAATCAAAACAACTTAAAAAAAATAATAATAAGTTAAGATCAGAAAAGGTGGACTTCCTGAGCCGAGTTTTCTTAAGCTCTCATGGCTCTAATTGTTACATGCAAATTGTTCAATAAATAATGCTGACCATAAAAAGAAAAGATATTAATTAAGAAAAGGATTTAGGCTGACTCAGTCTCATACATAGACAAAAGGTTAAGTAAATGCCAAGGCCGCTGTGCCTCTTCAAACAATGAATATTAGTTTTAGAATCATTAATGTCTGCTTAGAAAACAGAGTCATATTGGAGACTCGCATGCCAAAATAACCAAGGCCAGAGCTGCTTCTTTTCAATCTGGAGCAAAATAATTCTCCACCTGAGGGCTAAATGTATACCGTTGGAGAGTGTTGGGTACCAGCACTTTTAATGTAGCTGGACAGAGATCACTGGTTTTCTTGACTATGGTAACTTACAGGGTTAAAATGTACGAGGAAGGTCTGGATCAACTTCGCTGAGAAAAAGCAGGGCTGACTGGTGTTGGGATGCCTTCCAGTCTCTGATGTGGTTACAGCAGAATTCCTAAGAGAAGACCAGCAAGGGACAGGGACAGGAATGAAGGCCTGGCTGGGACAGCTGTCTACCCCTGGCCAGGTATGCTTCCTCTACAAGCCAAAAAAAAAAAAAGGTATCTTCAAAGCAAGAATCACCTCAATATCTTAAGCCGGTTGAGCCTTTGACACTTCCTATATCAATGTGGAAATTCTGCGCTAACCTTTCTTTTGTAGGGAATTTTCCTCAAGGGTTACTCTTCAATCACCTTTTACCTTCTACCAGAGGTAGGTATTCTGCTGCAGTTGACGGGAGCAGGAAGGGGAGCTTTTGGTGCAACATGTGTTTTGGTAGGGTTTGTAAATATTATTTGTATATCTTCTATTTTTCTCATGTTTTCCAAATAACTCTCAAGCCGCAATAACTCTTTTAACATTGGTACTTCCTAATATGGGCATAAATAATTCACATTTATATATCTGGGGAAGCAAAGTGTGATACTCAAATTCTAAAATTCAGAGTTTTGGATTTTTGGGGGTTTTTTGGTGTTAAATTAGTTTACAATTATATTTAATGTTAATTTGTATAGAAAATATATTTAACATGTAATTTTTAAAAAATCCTCTTAAATCCCTTCTGCATATAATGTCCGTGGTATTGAAAATACTTGGGGTTCAACAAATGCCTTTTGTCTCGAGTTTTATTTTGCTGACTGTCTAAACATGTGCATCCATTTAAAAGACAATTCAATCCTCTACACCTAATGCATTCATTTTTATAACGTTGGCTTCAGAAATCAGATTTTTGTGGAGCTAACAATGGAGGATAAAGGCCTGTGATTCCAGATTGATCCCATTAATGACTAAAGTAGATACTGGGAGGCACAATGTTGAGGTTTTCTAAACTGGAGCAAGACATAGGTATGAGAAGTGACATGAGAGGCAGTGGGGGAGGGCAGTGGTCAGGTGTCAGCTCCCAGCTACCTGACAGAGCAGGTTCAGGAAGGCATTTCACCAAGTCCTGCCCTAGTTTCTCCACTTTGAAACTTAGATAATACAACCTGCCTCCACTCTGCCCTTCTAATACTTGTCTCACTTCATAGAAATATTTTATGAGATTAAAGAAAATATATAAAGAAACAGAGCAACAATAAAACAGTCGGTTGGTAGAAAGAAAGTAATTTAATGTGAAATCTCTTCTTAAATATCTTTTTTAAAGTGTGATAAAATTTTGGAACATTTTTAGTTTTTAATGCTCTAAATAGCAAATCCTGAATTTGATAGATACTATTGCTTTTCCTCATTTTAAAGTCCTCACTAAATGATTAATTTAGTTTGCATCATTTCAACTACAATAAATATATATATAAGCATTGTGTCTATAATGCATATGTACATTGCATATATGCATTATGTGTATAAAACATATATGCATTATGAATATACAGTGCCTATATGTATATTACATATATAATAAACAAGTATCTAAACTATATATTTATATATAGTATTTATATTTATTTATTTATATACGTGTGTGTATTTGTGTGTATACATGCGTTCACACACAGGTAGGTGGAGAGTGAAGTCTCATTCTGTGTGTGTGTGTGTTCATATATTCCTGACACAGACATGGGACTAAAGAACTTCTCCTTTGAAGACCTCTCTAGAAGCAGCTGGCAAACCCTAGAACACTATCACAGAACAGTTCCATATGAAGGTCCTTTTGTTAAACTCTCTTGGGTTAAAATTCAAAACAGATTGTTCTTACACTGAATTATTTTCCTAGAAAAGGGCAGTGGTAAAGTAGACCTGGATGTAGAGGAGGCAGATGTTGGGAATTTCGCAGCTGACATAAGGTCCTGAGCCTCGGATAGAGACAAGTGGGTAAAGAGTGAAGTCTCCCATTGCGGTCCCTTGAGGCTTTTCTGGACATGGCTGTATCAGCAGAAAGGTAATACTATCAGGGATAAATGAAGGGAGCAGTACATAACAGGGAACAGGAAGTGAAGTGCAGAGAGGAAAAAAGTAAAATGGAGCCAGTCTACATTTATAGAGTGAAATAAACAACGGCAAGCACAGAAGGTGCCAGATGCAAAGGCAGAAACAAACAAACAAAACTAGGGACCCCAATTAAGGAGACAAATGGGATAAAGGATAAAAATATAGAAGTGGGAACTGAGCCAAAGGAAGAGACTGTGAACTTGGATGGAGAAGGGAATTACGGAGAGCCGGGAGCAGGGGCTTAACCTAAAGATGGACACAAAGAATAGCTAGAAAGCGAGAGAGCAATAAGAACAAAGGGCGCTCGGAGAGGGGTCCAGAGAGACTGGCGCATCCTGAGAAGTCATAAACAAAGACAGGCAGACACTGGGGGGAAGGGAAAAAGAGGAGAGACTAGAAGAATAAGAAATTCCATTTTTAATACCCAGGCATGACGATTGTGTTGGAAACCCCCTTTGCTGAGGAAGCTCACGTCCCTAGAAGGGGGCGGAGGTGAGTGAGACAAAAGAAGGTTGCCCTCCCTTTAGGGGAAGTGAGGAACACTCAACATTGCAAGCAGCATCTGTCTACTACAAACCACCGACCGCTGAGCAAAACGAGGAAGGTAAATTTAAGTACTGAGCTTGTGGCAGAAACAGTCAGTACTATGATTCTGAAGGCCAGAGAAGACCAATTGGGCAGGAGACATTGGTGAATTTTTTATTAAAAGACTTGAGGGGGCTGCACCTGGGTGACTCAGTAGGTTAAACCTCTGCCTTTGGCTCAGGTCATGATCCCAGGGTCCTGGGATCGAGCCCTGCATGGGGCTCTCTGCTCAGGAGGGAGCCTGCTTCCCTTCCTCTCTCTCTGCCCACTTGTGATCTTTGTCTGTCAAATAAATAAATAACATCTTTAAAAAAAAAGAAAGAAAGAAAGAAAGAAAAACCTTGAGGGGGTGCCTGGGTGGCTCAGTGTTAAGATTAAACCTCTGCCTAGGTCTTAGGTCATGATCTCAGGGTCCTGGGATCGAGCCCCACATCAGGCTCTCTGCTCTGTGGGGAAGCTGCTTCCCCTCTCTCTCCTCCTGCCTCTCTGCCTACTTGTGATTTCTGTCAAATAAATAAGAAAAATCTTAAAAAAAAAAAAAAAAAAAGCCTTGAGCTGGAGTTCATAGGTGAAGAGATTGACCACAGTAGTAGAGAGTTGGCCATTCTATTCTTTGTCCGTCTAACCTTCTTGGTGGATGTGACATTTGTGAGGGAGGCCCTGAACCTCTGACCGCTATCACCTCTAATGCCTTCCCTTCCCCTTCTTAGGCCTGGTCCTGGCACCAGAAGAGACCAGCCTAGTCCCTAATGTGTCCTTTTCTTTCACACCCCGTGCTCAGGGCCATCATGCTGCCTCTCAGTTTAGCCACCCTATTCTACCCCAGAACATCTTCATCCATTAATCCTCCACCCACCCTTCTAGGCCTAATTCAAATGCCACCTACTGCTCCTCTCATTATGAAGTTCCTTAATGGGTTCCAGTTAAAGTTCCTGCGACTTCTCTGAGCATGGAAGACACACATAGTTGCTAGTTGCCAGTTCTCTGAATACGGGGGATTGGCCCATTCAAACTTTATTTCTCCTTTCTTCTACATGAAGAAACAATGTTCTCAACTTTCCCTGCGGCTACAACAGTTTACTGTGTATTAAGTTGAGCCATATTTATACCTGTAAACCTCGGAAAGACGGAATGAGGTGGAGGCCACCTTCCGGCCCTTGGGGCTATGTTTACAGGGACATAACGCCCTGAAAACACGAGGCTCATCTGTGGCTGCACAGTTTGTCAATTTTCCAGTTTCCTGGATATTGACAGGTGCATGGGGTGGTGACAGTGGCAACAGGAGCTCCTTAATCCCAGTCTGGTTTCCAGTTCAGTGGCAGCCTGAGAGGCTGAACCTTCCCTCTGGAGGACCCACATCGCTCGGGGTCGGGGGAGAGCTTCTGGAATGCTCAGTCTAGACCCTGAGCTGTGATTGTGCTGCCATTTTTTTAGGCACCAAATTTCCTGTATTAAATTCTTTCCACTTAACATATTCTGTGGATTTTCTGTTTCCCCTGCTGAAACTTTACTAATATAAATATGGATACAAACAATGATAGCAATTTGGACCCTCAGTTGTAAGGCAATGATACCACACCATTGTGTGCCACAGTTAATTATACATGAGCTACAGGTGTTTTCTTACCTTTTACGCTCTTAGTCCATCAGTACACTAGAACATATGACACAGGGCCAAGTACAGAGTAGGATATCCATAATAAAGGATTACATGACTGCATTGCGTTCTCAGTATAAGATCTCATGCAACACTACCTAAAATGTTTCTCTTTTGTTCTTCTCCCAACACATTATACCATCTCCAACTTGCCAATGTGTTCCTTATTAGCATACCTTATTATCAAGATGCGAGTAGGTTTCATTGATCTTGCAAACCCCTTCCCAATGACCAGCCCAGCTACTGGAGAATGGGATTTCATATACAAGTTTGCTTGAAGAGAATTCTTTATGGTGATATGGAATAGGTATACAAGGACCAGTTTGAATTTTGAAAATAGCTCCAATGTAATGAAGTCATAAAATGATGCCAAAGGATTTTATCATTGCTGGCTATTTCTGAAAGTCTCATCCTAATTTCTGTAATTAATACTTTTGTATTTGTAGCTAAAACATAAACCAGAACTAATAAGAGATCATAATCTTGAGTTTTATACATGCTTCTACCCACAAGTCTTGGGAATTTTGATATGTTTTACTTAGTTTATGATGCGGTTTTTACCCTCTTCAGGCTTCAAGTCTCAAATATTTAGTTCATTTTTTTTTAAACTCATTTCCAAATTGTCTTGCTCTCAATCATTATCAATTAGCAAAGAAAGCAGCAAAATATGTTTGTTATTATTAATTTCCTTTACCCTATATACAAAATTCCCAGACCATCCTAAGTACTTGCTTTAGAAATAGGAAAATGAAGTAATGAAAGTTGAGAACGCTAAGAGCAAACAGTACACCAATTCACTGCTGAAGAACGAGTTCCAGTCTAGAACAAAAACGAGAAACGTCGTGGTATATGAAAATGCCACTCGTCAGTCTTAGAAGTGGTTTTCAAAATGTATGACCAAGAAATGTTTTTTTCGACTCGTCCATTCCTCTTCTTCCCACTCATTCCCACTCTGCACAAGTGCACATGTCATTATATTCCAACAAACTTAAACAGCCACTTGGCAAAGATATATTTGGTTTTTCCCCAAATGCCCATCTGTCCATGTCATGCAGATGCAAATGTTACTGGGAGAAGATATGTAATGCATTAAATGCCAGGACGTTCTAAGCATGTTGACTTGTGCTTTTGATGGCATCATCGCTTAACTGGGGACTCCTCTAGTGCAAGCCCAATTTCTTAACCTGTCCTTTAGTGAGAATACAACTGAAAATCATAAGTGTTACATCCTTTCTTTCCCCGAGAAGGTACCATAATTATAAGTAAGAAACCGGAAAGTAGGAAGAGGAGGCAACCACTTCCAGTTGTCTCAGAAAGGCGCTGGGCCCATCGGAGAAGCCAGCTTTGTAACAGAAGGGGTCCCCATCCTACAAACAAATGAAATGCACCTGTCACTGATTAATTCATTCTTTCACTTTCTATGTGCTAAACATGAAGATTATTGAGATGAAGAAGCATGGTTTCAGCCTGCAAGGGTTCATCATCTCTTCAGGGAGACAGACACGTCAACACATCTGCCCTGCCTGGTGACACTTCCTGCCAGGGGGCCATGAGCAGGGCGCTCTGGGGACAATCAGGCAGGGGCAACCGGAAGAGGATCCCTGAACACGTTCTCAGCAAATATGCGAACTTCTCTCAAAATGTGTTACGGTGGCAGTGGAGGACAAGTTGATGTCATTATATTCTTTTTAGAGAGAGAGGGGAAAAAAAAAAAAAAAAACCCAACCCTGAGACTTAGAAAAAACTGGAAGTAAACTTTCCCACAGCCATCATACAGAGCTGAGATTAGAACCGTTTCTGAAGGCACAGTGACTCAGCCCAACAAAATAGATGTGCTGTTCCAGCACTGCTTGGCAAAAAGCCCTCCTTGCCATGAGTAGAAAAGATGCTACATTTTGTTTCATATTCAAAATATGTTATATAACCCAGTTGGAATTCACTGAAACTATGTTCTCACTTCATTCCAGACCCTTAAGGGACACCTGGAAGTGAATTGTGGGCAATGAACCATCTGTTTTTCTGTTTAGCCTTCCCTTTCCAAAGTCAGCTCCTCCTCTTGACTTCCCAATTTGTGGTAAAGTGACTACCATTTTCCTGTTATGCAAAAGCAAAGGGTCAGACTCGACTGCCAGGCCTTTTTTGTCCCCTCCCACTCCTATCTGTTCATGGCCTACAGTTCACACATTCTTTCTGAGAGTCACATGCCCAAAACACACTTGTCTTCTTTTGTGTCTCCTGCCTGACCAGGTATATAATACCATGCCCTGTCCCGTCCAGTGGTATCCCACTCCCTGTTCATCTCTAAGCTCTCCTGATTTACACTGCCTGATTGTCTTTCTACATTTTTCCTGTCATCAATTAATTGTCCCCCTTGGGCCAAAACCTTAAAGTTTGTCTTCTATCTGAAAGAAAAAAATCTTAGCCTGACCCCTACCAGCTTTCCAGACTCATGTTCACTGATGCTCTTCGTGCTTCTGACCCACTCGGGTCATTTCCTCACTCTTGCCCATATTCGTCTGCTGTCCTCTCATTTCTAGTTTTGACCATGTCGCTGGCCTGCTTTACATCAACTCTTCCAGATCCCTCCTTCTGACAAGGCTCCACCTCAGCCTCTTGAAACCTTTCTTGATTGCTCTTCCTCCCACTCAGAACCCTCAAAGGCTTTGTCAGCAGTACCCCTAATATGGTCCTCGCCTTAGCAGACCTGGTCAGGAAATACTCTTTTTACCGACATGTCACATCTTCCCAAATATTTATAGAGGACTTGATACATGCCAGTCATTGTGAGAAATGCCTTACTTTTACTATCCCAGTAAAATCTTGCAAAAATCCCACAAGTCAGTGTCCCATTTCACATGAGAAAACTGAGGTCCAGAGAAAAGAAATCCCTGAAGGACCTAGAGCCACACGGCGAGATGGCATCTGAGCTGGACTAGAGTTCCGGTCTCTCAGACGGCAGCCCCATGCAGTTTCCACTGTGATATTACAATATAAACCCTTTGATAGAAAGGATTATGCACAGGACCTCTTTAGAACCCACCAGCAGTTAACATGGTACACATCCTTGATGGTAATGTACTAATTAAATTTTTCATTCTAAGGGTGCTCTGTAACCTCAGTTTTACAAGAGACAACAGCAAAAGGGTTCAAGCCAACGACGGACTCTGAATGTCCCACTACCTGTAGAGTCTGCAGAAAGTACACACCTGTTTATTTCAGAAATGCACACCCGTTTTCCTTCCTAAGAGAAGTGGAAGAAAGCAGATTTGTCCCAGGTGGGAGAAAGAAGATCTTAGGAACCCCTCCCATCAGCAAGAAAGGAGAGGCCTCAAATTGTGTCTGCTGACTCCTTCCTCCTCACCGTATGATTGGGGTTAAGGTGCTGGCCCACGGCTTCCTCTTTATGTTTTGATATAAGAATGGTGATGCCAAGACTGAATTTATAGTGAACAGCTCTTTGGGAGTTTGTCCTCCACAAAAACCTACCCCTATTTTGCTCCAATAAAGTTAGATTACCCTCGTGGCCCCAGTGAGAAGTGGTGACCTGTTAACTTAGTCTTTGTCCTGGGCAGAAGGCCTGGCAAATCCTACTTGAGATGAGCCTCCTTTGGATGTAGAAAAGTCTTCATTACACCAGATTAGAAACAGGAGTGTCAAGCATGTAAGGTTTCTCAAAACACTGAAAGAGAGAGATGACCTGCTTGACGTTCAAAAAGTTCATGTCTGCAGAACTAGTGATTAAGGAAATTTTTCGTAAAACTCAAGAGGTTCTGTGAAGATTCTGGTGACTAATAATGTCAGTCTCTGTGATGAAAAATAACTGGCATCAGGTTAAAGAATAATGTTTGCGTCTTCACTGTGTGGGTTCAAGAACTGTATTCCACTAGAGTTAGCTAATATTATGCAAGCTTTGAAAAGAGAGATGTTTTGTGACTAGGATAACCTAGGGAGAATAAAAAGTCTGATTTGATGAAAAGCCTCTGGTAAAATTAGAACCTGTTTCTAAGCTTATTCAAGGAAAAGAGAAAGTAATGAAAATTAAAAGAGTGGCAGAAGAATCTTGCAAAAATCCTGACAAGATGGCAATCTAGATTTCAATAGAGTTGATTTTGTCTTTCTCTATGGTTTCATCAGCTTTTTTTCTCTTCCTTTTCATTTCTTTTTCTTTCTGTCTCTCTCAAATAGAGAGACATTTCTTAGTAAATTCATTATATGCATAAAAGCAATATTTTCAGAGAGTGCATGTAAGCTTTTAAGGAAGAGACTCCTGCATTGGACAATGGGGAGACACAGTCATAAGCAACCCATCAACAAGCAGTTACTACCCGGTGCAAACTTCAATCAAGGTGCGGTTTAAGACCCTATGGAGAGGAGAAGTGGCTGATTTTAGACAAGCTTCAGGGATCTCATCTGGCAGACGTATCTGTCATGGTCTGGAAACTTGATATTTCTCCTATCAAGAGCCAGGCATTGAGTGTGGACACTGACATCGTTAACATGGGGGAGGGGGGAGAGGCAGGGCACAAGATGAGATTGATGTAATCCACAGAGGACAGTTAAGATCAATGTCAGGGGACAATGGAGTTAATCAATTTGAATCAGCATTCATTAATGTATTAAATCTAATAGGTGCCATACTCTGTGCTCTGCAGGCTCCAGAGTGTAAATATAGGACAGGACAGGCCCAGAGGATCGAGCCAGACTCTCAAGTCAAAGCTGAGAGTGCATGAGAAACACTCAAGAGAGAAAAGTGGGTTGTGGAAGTCTTAATCCCAAAAAGAAAAACACCAAGAAAATTGCTTGGGATTTCTTAATCCCAAGAAAACACCCTTAGGTTGCTACCCTATAACACGGTCTGCTGATTTCAGAGGATCCACGTCTTATTTCTGGGCAGGTTCAAACAAGCCAGGGGTACAGTCTGCTTCTATAAACCAGGAGCATCCCAGGTCACTGAGGACCTTTCTTCTTGTTCCCCAGTCTAGCACGCAGGGAAGAAACAGTATCATGGAAACGTGTGGACGGCTGGGACTTCTCACAGTGGTGTTGTGATCAATGACGACTAGACAGGAAGCATCTACTACAGTGCCTGATGAACACTGAAGTCTAGACTGACTACTAAAGTTAATCCTGCAGTTACTAGTTGGGTAAACCACATCTCCACTGAACTTCAATATCTACATTTATATAATGGGCATCATAACAGCTTCTGGTCTGGTTTTGGTCTCTTTGTTCTCAGATCCATTTTCTGACTTCACTCTGCTCTGCTCTACATGGCAAGAGACTGACCCTGCGACTGCTTTCTCCCGTTTCCTTGCCAATGGGAGCACCAGTGGGAGAACAGAGGGTAGGAGAAAGAGAGATAGCAGGGTATTTTTCCCACAGGCCTGCTGTGGTTGGCATTCTCAAAGTAGCTGTGTCTCTTCTGTAGTTCTTGGAGTTCTGAGCTCGGAGCTCTGGGAATTCTATCTTCTTCCTTTTCCCATCAATAGGAAGGGGTCTCGTCACCTCCTTCATGTCAGCTCTCATATTACCCGTATCTTGTATTCTCTGTGTTACCAAGTCTCCATCTCAAATCCTCTCTGTTATGAATATATAGACAGTTTTTTTTGTTTTTTGGTTATTTTCCTGCTTGGGTTCTGACCAAGACACCTTTTCCACAGTGTTCTTATAAGGACTAGTGGTAATCACAGACACAAAGTATCTGGTAGGTACAGTGCCTGGTGAATACTTAAGGTATTTGCCAAATAGATATGGCTATCAAAATGAAATGTGCTTTATGTTGGTTCCTTGGGTACTATTTCAGGCTCCATCTCTGGTTGTTCTTCATTGTGCACTCACTCTGCATGGCATTTGTTTGGTAACAGCGTGGACATGCCTTTGCATGCGAGGTTAGATAATATTTTAAAATTAATGTTTTATTCCTTTCATGGCCCTAAATGTGCTAGGAATAGCAGACCCTGATTAAATGCGTGTTGCCGGAAAGATAAGCCTTGAAATTTACTTCTTTCTCTACTCTAATGGTAGTTTGTGAGATTACCCTGTTTCCCAGGTGGTCCGGGCCTGGGGATACCCTCCCTGAGCCCATCTGATGCTTTCTCACATAGCCTGAGGGTCCTGAGCATGAGCCCATGGCAGCTGTGACAGATCCTGGAAATCTATCGCAGGCCAAGTTTCTCTGAGCACAGTCTAAGCATCTGTGTGTTCACCTAGAGAAATAAGAGCAGTGTACTGTCATCATTATTTACAGGTGTCCTGTCCTCCTATGAGATCCCACATAACCCTTTGCCTAGAAGTATAATTAGTATCTTTACTGTCCATTTCATTGCTAAAACTCAGATGTGTTGAATAGGACTCCCAACCACCTTTTTTCCTCAGTATAAATACTCTTTCCTTGAGAACTGGGGTGCTGATTAAGAGAGATCCTTCTGTACCATCTTTGGCAGGATATTTGACCTCCTTGAGTCAAACCGTGCTCATCTGTAAATTTGTACCTTCTTAATAAGATCACTTTTAGAATCACAAATATATGTGTTTCTTGAAATCAAAGTACCCAAAGATGCCAATGCCATTCAATGCAAGGAAAGAATAGTCTTTTCAACAAATGGTGCCGGGAGAACTAGATATTTGTATGCAAAAGAATGAAGTTGGACTCTTACCTAATACCATATACGAAAATGAACTCAAAATGGATCAAAGACCAAAATGTAAGACCAAAGACTATAAAACTTCTGGAAGAAAATAAAGGACAAAACCTTCACAATATTGGATTTGATAACGATTTCCTGGATATGACGCCAAAGACACAAGCAAAAACAACAACAACAAAATAGACTGCATAAAAATGTAAACACTTTTGCATCAAAACATACTGCCAACAAAGTGAAAAGGAAACCCAAAAGAATGTGAGAAAATACTTGCAAATCATATAGCTGATGAAGACTAGTATCCAGAATACATAGGGAATCCCTAAAACTCAAGAAGAAGATAAACAACCCAATTCAAAAATGAGCAAAGGACTCAGACAGACGTTTCTCCAAAGAAGATACACAAATGGCCATCAGGCACATGAAAAGTTGCTCAATATCACTAATCATTAGGGCAATGCAAATCAAAACCACAATGAAATACTACTTTACTCACATGAGGAAAGCTACTATTAGAATTATAGAAAATGACAAGGGTTGGCAAGGACGTGGAGAGACCAGAACCCTTCTGCACTAGAGGTGGGAATGTAAAATGATACAGATGCTGTGGGGAAAAGTATGGCAGATCCTCACAAAATTAAAAGTAGAATTACCACATGATCCAGTAATTTGCCTCCAGAATTGAAAGCAGGGTCTTGAAGACGTATTTGTACACCTATCTTTATAACAGCATTATTTGTAATTGCTATTATGTGGAAGCAACCCAACATGAGGCCATTCTGATATATGCTAATACCCTGAAGACATGCTAAGTGAAATAAACTGGTCACAAAAAGACAAATCTATACATTTCCACTCTCAAATGAGACACCTAAAGTAGTCAAAATCATAGAGACAGAAAATATAATGATGGTTGCCAGGTCCTGGGAGGAGGGGGAAATGGGGAATGATTGCTTAATGGATAGAGGGTTTCAGTTTTACAAGATGAAAAACATTAGGAAGATGGATGGTGGTTACAGATGCACAACATTAGGAATATATTCAATACCCCTGAAGTAATTGTTAAGATGGCAAATATTGTGTCACCATAGTAAAAAATTTTGGAAAAAGCTCCAAAAAATGGAGGGTTCCATGAAGTAAAACAAAAACAAAAACAAAAACAAAAACAAATCCCACCTCACTCAGGATGACCTGAAGACTAATGGCCTGACTGGATACATTCCATGAGGTAGATACATGGATGCAACATGAGGTGGAGTCAGAACTGAGTGGAAGAGCCAGAGCTCCTTGGTTTCCTGTGGCTCCTTGAACAATACTCATCCTGCCCCTTGTACTGAAAACTAGAGACTTGTACACTTTAGGCTCTGTGGAAAATATGCAATTAGAATAAAACATAGTTCTTGTCCTCAAGAACGTAGCTGGCTGGGTAAAATAATACAAGTTAATAAGAATAATTAATTAAAAAAACATAAACAATTTTGAAGAAGAAAAAAAAAGAAGGTTGCTGGTCAGTTAAGGAGAGAAAAGTACTCTCTGTTTCACAGTTCACTTTACCTCTTCTATCTTACTCAGCTGCCTTAGGGTAAGTCTCATGTCTTATCAAGTTTGGCTTATTTATTTACTTATTTTTACAGGAAGAAGCCTGCAGATCACTGGTAGTAACTATTCCTCTTGATACATTTTCTCAAAGAGTGGAGGAAAATCTACATTTGGTGGTGAAAACAAAGCATGAGCTAAGCTGCGAGCTCCCAAGCCAGCCTGTGTAAAATCTCATCCTTAAGGGCTGAAAGTTCTCAGCCTGTCTTTTGGACTGACTCACCAGAAGACTCCTGTCATAGAGTGAGGCAACTTCCCGTTTCCAGCAATCAACTCTTCAATATCTTCCAGGTTTTTTTTTTTTTTTTCCTCTTCCATTTTCCTTATTAAAACCCTGATCTTCAAAGCTTAGTTGAGGCTCTGGAAAAATGAAGATCAGTCGTTTAGGAACCCAGCATCTTGTCATTCTTTCTCTACTTTGATTCTTCCCTACTGTAAACAAGAAGCAGGAAACTCACCTGTAGGAAAAGTCAGCACCCAGAATGTCGCTGGGCCTGCTTCTTGTCCTTGAAAAGAAAGGACTTCCCGATAGCATTGGTCAGACACAACAGAAACCAAAGGCAAAGGAACCGGGGATACAGACTACAGAGTCTTCTGCTGCTGGGTTCTCTGACTTGGGAGAGCTCGTGCCCAGATTCATGGAATCATCAAGATGGTTTAGATAGGGAGGGGAGTAGTCAAGAGTGAGGGCGGGAGAAATACACTTTTTCCGTTGCCCTGCTCCTCATCATTTCCTTAGTGGATGACCCACTGCTAACTTCCAATGGCTTTCTTTTCCCACCACGCCGCTTCCTCCTTTTCAAAACCTCTCCCTGCCCCCTGCTTCTCTCTGTCTTTGCAGGTTGCTTCCATCTGTAATGTCAGCAATAATCACTCTGGTATTGTTGCTAAGGCAGTTTTGAAGAGTCAGAGTGGGCTGTAATTGAAGAGTTCATTACCAAGATCAGTTGGTTCCCTGATTGCAGTGGCAAGGTGAAATATTTATCCTCACCAAAAATCTCCTGCACAACCATCTTCCGAGTCACCCATTTTCCACTCTTTTTTCATTCGAACCCCGATGAGCTTGTCAGCAAAATTAAAGGTATGTCATTCACATCGTGCCTGCATTGCAAAGGACTATAAACCTGCCAACCTCTTTGATGAAATAAAAGGGTTTTATTTATGATTCATGTAGGAATATGAGGTTATTTTTATTCCGTCAGTACACTAATAATCAGACGAGGGCTCGGGAAATGAGGAGCCCAACTGACAGGGAAGGTTCTGATAAAGGGGAGCCCTCTAGGGTGTTTGCCCCGCTTTGTAATCTCCTTTCTAGTGTGAGGTTACAAGCGTGGCAGAGTGTGAGCCAGCTATAAGGCTTGGCTGCGGGAACAAAGACAGTTGCAATCCGGCAGGACTTGGGATGCCATTCGATGAAGGAGAGGAAAAAAAAAAAAGCAGTCCCTTCGACGAGAAAAAGTTTTTGCTCCGGCCTCAGGTTAGCAATTTGGAGCCTCCCCAGTTTCCTGTGATGTCTCAGGTTCAAAAGACAGCCGATCTTCCAGTCTGCACTCCTACTGGGCATTCTAGCCAAAGTTAAAAAAAATAATAATAATATAAAAAGATAAGTAAAAGAAAGAGAAAGGAAGAAAAGCCAATTGGCCAGGTTCCTTCCACAATCATTAACCATTTGTTCCTGCCACCCAACGTCCTTGGTTAAGGTGATCTGACTTCAAGGCGAACAAATGTGGCTGAGTATATTTCAAAGGACACCCTTGCCTTATTATTTCCAATACGCCCATAATTTGGGGCCCCTTTCATCTTTGTCCCTGCTCTAGGAGGTGCTTGGAAGCTATTTTAATTCGAGTTGGGGGTAAATTCTCATTCCTACCCATTCCTCCCATTGCGATGACCTTAAGCAATTCCGAATAAAAAGTTATCTCTGCATGAACTGGGCGGCATCAGGACCTGCGATTTGCTCGACAGTGACATCTTGGCAGAGAAACACAAAGACATACAGTCTACTGAGGACGAAGTGCAAGAAAGTTCACTGGAGGAAGGAAAATAATACTAATCCTTTATTCAATAAGCAGTGAGTAAAACGAGGTGCTTTTTTGTGTGAGGTTAAGTAAGTGAAAAGTAAATTTGAAACGGCAGTATCAGTTCAGAGGAGGCGAGTAGTGATGTGATGGGTCCCGCTGACAGTGCGGTTTTTATGACAAAGTACCAATTAATGCTATCTGCGGGTATTTATAGATCTGTGTCTGTGTGTCTTTCCAGAGAAACCGCGCTGGTGGGGGGACTGGCTGGAAAAGCAGGGGTCCCAGCTATTCCTTCAGAACTGAGAGTTCGGTTCTCCAGATCTTCTTCCCTCCACGCTAAAGGGCACCTCTTTTAAGGATCTTGCACACACCAGTGATTGGAACAAGCTTGGATTGGCATCAGAACATTCTTCCAATGATGGCCGATTACACGGGGTAGGAAGGTGGCATCTGCAGAAGGAAATCCCCTAACTGCACACCAGAGTCACTGAGGCCTGAACCACATGCGTCCTGTGAGGCGTGAAAGACGCTTCAGCAAGATGGGTCTGCGTGGGCACCGGGGCCTAACTGCTTCCATCCCACTGGTCACCCTGTCCTATTAGGAAAATCAGAGAAAAATGTCTTGCTTCAGAACTCTCTGTTCAAATCATTAATCTCTTCAGAAAGTCAGGGATTGTTGTTGTTGTTTTCAGTGCTCAATGCATCATGTGATATAAGGTAACCCTCAGCTGAAGGGAAACAGCAGGTTTGAAAGTAGCCTTGGCTACTTTGAAAGTGGCCTGGTGATCCTGTATTCTTATCGGAGTTCCACAACTGAAGTTCTGTGTTCTGCCTAACATCTGTGGACCTCTGTTTTGTCATCTCTAGAACAAGATTCTCTTAGCCTCTTGCCTGACTGGTTATGCGGCAAATGAGATATTGGGTGTGAGTGCTTAGAAAAGGATAAAGCTTGATAAAGAGTCAGGCTTTTTAAGCGTGAAATTTTACACTCCAAAAATGGGCTTCGTGGTAATGCATGCCAGCCCGTCTTTGCCCTGGGTTCTAGAAAGGGTTTCTCATCTAAGACAGGGGCTGTCTTCTCCCTTGCTGACATCGGGTAGGAAGTGCTGTGAAGGGGCGGGGGGTGTGCAACTAGACACACAGTCCTGGTACCCTCAAGGCCCCTCACAGATTGCTACTAGAGAAAGCATTGGCTTCGTGGTCACCATGAGAACAAAACAGGAGAAGTCCTGAGCCCCAATATACTGCAGAATGATCTGGTTCATGGGATCCAGAAATTCCAAAACCCTATTTATTTTCATGGAAATTGCACAAAAAACGAGGAGCCCTTCACCCTGTTGGCACCAGAGACTGACGCAACAATTAGATGGAAACACTTGAAAAATGATAACATCTCTCAGGTTCCAAATATGGATCTTTTAATGCAGCCCCTTTCACCACAGCAGAGAAAAGCCTGAGGGGTGTGAAGAAATGGCCTTGCCCCTTTTATTTCCCAAAGCCAGGAAGCAGACCTCTGACGCTGGCCCCAGGGCCAAGAGGTACAGCAGGTAAGAACTCCATCAGCCCTCGATTTCATTCTCATGGAGCAGGGAGGTTCATTATCCTCCCTTTATCGGCAGTGAGGTTTACAGCTGAATCCATAAGAGAGCTCCGTGTGAAACATGAGCCGAGAGAGAGGCACTGCGTCTCACCATTAATAAGCCCTCTTCTGGGATCCGGCATTAGCGAGATTCAGCGGATCATGGAGCACAGGGGTATCATTTTTACATGATTACTCTAAATTCTTAAACCAGAGGCTTAAGAGAGAGGCTTCTCACAAAAGCAGCCGTGGGAATTGTTGAATGATTGGTACCACGCTTGCAGTGGGTTAAACCACTTCAGGTAGCTCCACGTGTGGGGCTTAGGACGGGGTATCTAGCAACCTCCTTTCCAAAGGAAGGGGCCGGGGGTGGGGGGGGGCAAGAAAAGGCAGGACTGTCATGGAGGGAAAGGGCCAGAGCCGCGGTGGGCGTGGCCTCAGCAGAC
The DNA here is from genome assembly GCF_009829155.1 of Mustela erminea. Taxonomy (NCBI): domain Eukaryota; kingdom Metazoa; phylum Chordata; class Mammalia; order Carnivora; family Mustelidae; genus Mustela; species Mustela erminea. Next base: position 78,871,447 of record NC_045620.1, read on the forward strand.
CTCGTGGCCCCGCCCTCCTCCCCCCTTCCTGCTGGAGCTGCCTGGCATCTCACCAGTCTGGTGTTTGGGATTATCTGGTTTGGGAACACTGACACTACTTCTAGTCTTTGAAGAGGCTGACACTGGTCTCCATAAATACTCACCTTCTTCCTTCTCTGCACAAGGGAGAGCTCTGGTGAGAATCAGTGGTTCAGACAGCCAGAACCTGTCCTCTCAGCCCACGGGGGCCTCCGTTTTCTAAAATAGCCACAACTTCAAAAAAGAAAATGCTGATGCTGCTTTCTCCCTTCCTCTGGACCAAAATTCCAGCCACTCCTGTAGTCTGCCTAGGGGGTCTCCCAGAAGGTAATGTGTCTAACCGATCCTGGGGGACATCACCCAAGGTTTGATTCACCAGCTCAGACGCAGGAATACCTGCCTCCATTGAGAACAGACCAACACTCAAACAAGAGAGTTTTCTCAGGGGAAATGTGATGCAACTTTCTGCTCTTCCGCTGAATAGGGGAAGTCCCAGGGGACAAGCCAAGGGCTCAGCATACCTTCAGTATTTGAACTCCTAAGATGCATCGCTTACCTGATTGCCTAGTGTATAAGTGTATGATTTGAAGCCCCACCTTGCCCTTCACCATACTGGGTTTTGTGTTATTCTCGCATTATTGCAAAGGTTGGTATCACCTCCCCACATGGAGAGACAATGCCATTGAAGGCTAGGGACTGTGCTGCATGATTCTTTTGAACACCCAGAGACGTCCAGCACAGCCCTGGACATATTTGACATGCTAACAACAGACTGGCTGACTTCAGTAGCAATGCAATTTGCATTCTTAGGCTCCATCTCCTGAAGCTTCTGACACTTATTTGAAACTATTTTCAAAATGTTTACATCTGCATGAGCTCTAGAAATCCATAATATTATGGACTGAATTTTTGCCCCCCTAAAATTCATAAGCAGAAGCCTTAACCTAATGTGACTGTATTTGGAGATAGGTGTTTTAAGGGGGTAAATGTGGTCGTAAGGGTAAGGCTCCAACCCAACAGGACTGGTGTCCTCATAAGAAGAGGAAGAGACACCAGTGATTTCTCTCCACACACGTGCACAAAGGAGATAACATGATGACACAGCAAGAAGGTGACTGTCTGCCAGCCAGAAAGACAGGCCTCCTCTGAAGCCAACTCTGCTGGACTTCCTGCCTCCCAAACTATGAGAAGATAAATCTCTGTTAAGGCGTCCAGTCTGTGCTGTGTTGTTTCAGCCAGTCCAAGCAGACTAATACACATGACTACCCATTTTACAGACGACTCAGAGAGATGCGTGGCAAAGCCAGGGTCAAAATAAAATTCTGCTCTCACATTGCGCTCATTTCACTCTCTCATGTTGCAACGGCGAGTGTGGAAAAGCTGGGAGCAAGGGGAAGGGAACTGGAGACCAGGAGTGAAATCAAATCATCCTGAGTTGCTTACATTATTTTCTCCTTTACAGGTAGGTTTACTGGAGATATGCCAGCCTATGGAAACCTCATACCTGCAGGTGATGGGAAGGAATGGGAAGGGAAGGTCGGTGGCTTCCTCTGGAAGGCACAGCACTATCGCTTCTCGGCCTTTTGGCTAAGATCAAGTGTGGAAGACACAGCACTTAGCAAGTCTCAAAATCAACTTCAGAGGAAGCCCTACTGTGGAGCCAGGACAGGCAGGCACCCCCCAAAGACAGGATTTGTTTCTCTCAGACCATTCATGTGAATATAACCCAGAGAGCTGCTCAGAATGTTTCTCTCACAAAAAAAATAGGAGGACTGATAGCTATTAGGACAAAAGACTGACAATACAGAAAATAAAGTTAATCTTCCATATCAAAATTTTCAGATAGATCAAAGCTCTAAATGTAAAAATAAACCATAAAAATACTGAAAGAGCATATAAGTGAATATTTATATAATTTTGAAGGAGAGGTCTTTCTACATGAAATTAAAGACAGAAATTCTACAAATTTCTAAAAAAATTCATACATTTAACCTCATAAATATCAATAGTATCTGTGTAACAAAAAAGCTAAGGAGTTAAAAATATGAATATGAAGTTTTGAGAAATATATGAGAATATATTTGCAAATGGGTAGCCAACAAATTTAATATACTTAAATATATGAACAGTTCTTCCTGGTTAGTAAGAAAAAGACAAGTGTTGCAAGAATATAGTGGGCAAAGAATGTGAATAAACAGCTCATAAAGCGAACTGGCAAATATATAGTTTAAAAAATTCATTCTTTGAGTCAAATAATTGCACATTAAAACAATGAAAATAATTTTTTTATATCAGAGCATATGGGTAATAGTTCTTTTTTTTTTTTCAATATTATAATATCCAGAGTGGCAAGGGTGTGTTTCTTCCCTTTTATAAACTGCTGCTGGGAGGGTAAATCAGGAAACATTTCTTAGGGGACATTTAGCAATATCTGCAATACTTTGCATATAGTAAATTTATCAGAAGCCTTAAAATGTATTACCTTTGACTTGACAATTCTGCCACAAGAAATCTGTGCTAAGGAAACAACTGGACAAGCAGGCATATGCATAGAAATGTTGATCACAGGTTTGCTTATGAGGATAGAACTATTGGGGAAAATCTAAATATTCAACACTAGGGCACTGACTAAACAACCATACATCTGTTTAATGGAATAGCCATTAAAATGACGTTGAAGGTATTATGGGTTTGTCAACATGCAAGGACATTCCTGATATATTCATAAATGAATACAATAACCTATAAACCTATAAAGTGTGTGCGTGTGTGTGTACAAAAATTGTGGAAGAATACACAACAAAATGTAAACAGTTTAACATGGGTTATTTGTTTGGGTATGAGTTTCGATTATGTTATTCAATTTTAATTTTAATTTTCTAATTTTCTAACAGTAATCCTGCTTTTCTTGTATAACAGCTACAATAAAGAGGATGGGATAAAAGGACAGAGGATGTAATTGGAGAAACAATTTTTGGAAATGGAAACAATGAGAGATCTTTTACTCTCCTGGCTGTTCTTAGTGTTTCTGGAAGTGTGGTCTGAGTCTCAGAACCACCAGGAGGCCTTGTTAGATGCAGATTCTAGAACCCTCCTGGGACCTATTCAATCTGGATCTCCAGGACAGGGCCCAGAAATCTACGAATGTAACAAACTCCGGAAATTTTTTTTTATGTAGGGTAAGGACTGAAAACCATGACTGTAGAAATCACCTGGATTCTTTAAATCTCAGAGTTACCGAGTAACAGTCAGTCATGGTCAATGATTAAATGTCACATGCCAAGTAGCTTTGAGTAGCTTCCTTATCAGTGTAGTGACTGCTGGGTGTTCATTGAGACAGCTGAAGGAGGCAGTTCAGGGCATCCTAGGTGCAAGGGGAAAGCCCTTGCTCTAGTTGGCTCTCTTCATTTCTCTCCTCAGGCCTTCCCATTCCATGATCTGTAAGCCATAGAACTCACCCTGGCCTCTGTCTCTTCGCATATGGTGAATGTCTGAGGGAACTTTCAACCAGCAACAAAGTAGACATTATTCTTTGGGAATGAGCTCCAAGAGCTGGAGAGAAAGAGCCCACTTAGGGACCTGCCAAAGAGGCGATGTTGGAGTAGAGTGAAAAGAGAGGCATCCAGAGAACCGAAGCTTTCCCAAGGCTGAGGTATGGCTGGAGTGGCTTGAGGGAAAGAGGAGAAAGGGTTCTTTTCAAAATGAGCCAGTTTTCCAGGGGCATGAGATGCCAAAACTAAGTTTTCCGTAAGTTTAAGCACAGGCACTGCTTCTGTCAGCCCTTCAGACTCTGATGATAATATGATACCCAAGGAGTGTGGTTGTTCCCAAATGCCACCGTGAGTGTCAGTCCACGTCTGGCATTTAATTGCTTTCCTAAATTACCAGCAGGTGGTGCAAGAGTTTCCAAGTTCATGAACTTCCCTTTCACGTGGCTTCTACTCTGGGGAGTCTCTGTCAATAGCTTACTCCTCCTTGCTGAGTTCCTCTCATAATCCTTACATGGCTCCTCTGTACTCGAATAATCACAAGGGAACAAGAAGCATCTTTAAAACGCATTTTGTACCTTTTAAAATGTGTTAAATATAAATGTAGAATCAAAGAAACATGCATTAATTATAGAACTGTGTTAAGGAAAAGGGGGGAAAAAATCCCATTACTAGCAAACCCAGAAGAAACATAGCTTCCTCCTGTTGGCAAAGAGAAATGGAGAAATTTAGAAGAAACCTTTAGGATTTAATGCCCTTTACCTCCCACTGAGGAGACTGTGAATATGGATTTGGGAAGGGAGCTTGGTGTGGAGGAGGGGATTAAATTAGTCCAACTAGAAAAATCTAAAGGAATGAAAGTCGATAAAATTGGCGCTGTCTGAATTGTACTGGTAGCTTCACGGTTCTATAAAAAGTGAGGAAGAATCTCAGATTGGGATTCCCAGAAGTGATGTTTTGGAATATTTCAGGCCAAGGAGTTTCCTCCTTGAAATTAGGGCTTTTTGTGACAATTAAGGCTACACTGATTGTCACTAAAAAATAACATAATGAAGTAAAATGTGCTAGTTGATAGGTAGGTGCAGGTGACGTATGACAGCTAATGAATGTGTATTTGGAAAAGGCACTACTTTGGTTACTGTGAATTAGATCACCATTCATAATAAAGGGGCCAATAGTTAGTCCTCCAACATGTGTTAATTCCTGCATACGTCTAGTAGTGAAGTAGGAGCCCCGCAAAGTCTTGACAAATATATGCTAAGAGAAGTATGAAGCAAAAGCAGAGATAAAAGGCCACTTTCCTGTGCAAAATGACTCAACTGTCCTCAACCACTTCTTTTTAGGAGTGTCTCTCTAGGTTCATCTGACATTTTTACTTTTTTTCCTTTTTTTTCTTGGAGGGAGAGGCATTTTTCCTCCTCAAAAGGTTGAGCATCACTTGGGAATATTTCTCCTCTGCAGCACACATCAGCATCTAAAAAATTACATATTCCACTCTTTTATTTCCTGGAGATTTTCACTAGAATGTAAATCACGAGAAGCAGAGATCTTTGCCTCTTTCTTTCACTGTTGTATCTCTGGCACTGAAAGCAATGTCGGACGCATAGTAGGTGCTTGATAAATAGTTGTTATATCGCACCACTACTTCTTTACATCTGTAGACCTCCCTTCCTCCTAATGATAAGCTTTGGAATTTGTGCCACAAAAGTAAGAATTTTCTCTCAAAGTTCATGTTCTAAGTCCTCCTTTTTCCATTTTTCCTACCGGACACCCCAAATAAGTAGTTTGCCTTTGACCAGCCTCCCTATTCTCACCATCTAAAGCTATGTTTTATCCATTGCACTCTACTCAAAGAGCTTTCTCAAACCTGACTTCCAAGTTCAAGAGGCCTTTTTATGGCCAATACCCTCTGCAATCTTTACCATGAGTAGTGGATTGATTACATGCCCTGTTGATTACTCTTTTCCTCTTGAAGTTTTCTTTTTATCTCATCTTCAACAACTCTGCATCATCTTGTTTCTTTTCCTATGTCTTCATAGGATCTATACCCGTCTCTCCTACCCTCTACTATAAGCCAAAATTTTTTAAAAAATATTTTTATTTATTTGTCAGACAGAGATCACAAGTAGGCAGAGAGGGAGGCAGAGAGAGGAGGAAGCAGGCTCCCTGCTGAGCAGAGAGCCCAATGCAGGGCTCGATCCCAGGACCCTGGGATCATGACCTGAGCCGAAGGCAGAGGCTTTAACCCACCTGAGCCACCCAGGTGCCCCAATAAGCCAAAAATTTTTTTTTAAAGATTTTATTTATTTATTTGTCAGACAGAGATCACAAGCAAGCAGAGAGGCAGGCAGAGAGAGAGAGAAGGAAGCAGGCTCCCAGCTGAGCAGAGAGCCCGATGCGGGGCTCGATCCCAGGACCCTGAGATCATGACCTGGGCTGCGGCTTAACCCACTGAGCCACCCAGGCGCCCCTAAGCCAAAATTTTTAATGATGGTTTATACGTATGGGTGTATGTATGTGTGGGTGGGGTGGGTTGCTCCTTTTTATGTATCCCATATTTCTTTCTAAGTTCTGTCTCATCCAGGGTTGGACAAAATAAAGAAGAATTAAAAAAAAAAATTCTCCACCATATTTGTTATCTGTTTGGAGGGAAATGGCTGATAGCTGATGGTTCATATAGGGGCATACTGGTAATTGATTGTAGCCCTGGTAGGATTTGTACTGTTTGATTAGGAGTATGAGATACTTGATGCCTCACTTATTTGATCTCCCGCTGACTCAAAACAAGAACCTACCCTCTCAACATTGTTAAAATGATGTGCCCAGCTCTCAGTTAATAGGTAGTGGAATGAGAATTTGCCTGAGTTTATAGGACTATACTGCTATTAAATAGTTATATCGATATACTCTCCTAGTTCTGATATCCTATTCAACAGCATGTCTTCTGATTATGGTGGTTCCTTTATAGATCTGCTTATAAGAACAGGATGGATCATTCAAGCCAGTGGAAATATACTCTGTGTGTGTGTGAGAGAGAGAGAGACACAACTATAGTTCTCACTGAAAACTGGTAATTCTGGTTTCTTCATCAGATTCTGTGAGCTGAGATAATGCAACTGTGCCCTGAGAGAAGGACCCATTATTGAAGTATGATGATATAAAACCAGAAAGGCTGAACATTGTATTTTAGAAGTGTGATAACTTCACAGTTCTTCACCGTAAGAAGAACCTGATGATGCCAATTTACAAAGCAAAGCAAACAATTAAGCATTATCATCTCAAGATTTTCACAACTAAGATCAATAATTGGGCAGATTTGCCGGGACATGATTGATGACTGAAGTGAAATTTCCTTTAATTCAAGTAAAATGGATTTTGCATAACATAGATGTGTCTGGGAAGATCAAAGTCTATTTTTTAAGTTTTTTGATTAATTTATTGCTTAAAGGAACCCCTCAATGGGGTGTTTCTGTTATGTAAACATTTTTATTAATATATTATAAATTGTGTCTTTTAATTATCAGTATTTATTTGTAATAAAAAATACATTCACTGAACCCCTGCTAGATGGCAGTTACCTCTAAAGCCTTTTCCTAAGACAGTTATTGAATTTCAGGTGCCATGTTGGAGACTGTATTTCTTGATACTTACTACATATGTATTTTCAAACAAAGCATTTTACCAAAACATAATCCTCAGACTGTTAAGAATTCCTCAATGAGTACCCATGTATTATCATAATTTATTAAAACCAGGTTGGCACTTCTAGTGCTGCCCAAAATGGAGTAAGCCCATGATACTTATCACTCCAACTGATTACAACTCAAGATTCTAGACATCATTTTTATTTTTATTTTTATCTTTTTAAAAGATTTTATTTATTTATTTGTCAGAGAGAGTGAGCACAGGCAGACAGAGTGGAAGGCAGAGGGAGAGGGAGAAGTGGGCTCCCCACTGAGCAAGGTGTGGGACTCAATCCCAGGATGCTGGAATCATGACCTGAGCCAAAGGCAGCCGCTTAACCAACTGACCCACCCAGGTGTCCCTCGACATCATTTCTAAAAAGCAAGTAGTTGAGGACTCTGAAAAGTTTGCAATAGCAGACAAATTGGAGAGGGAGCAAAGCTTGAAGAATGACCATAACCAGGGTGATTTTCTAAACTTTTTCCCAACTTTGACCTAAACGTGAGATAGTGAAACCTTTGAAGGGAAAATCCTCCCTAAACACTAATATGTGTAGGAAAAATCTTAAAGACAGAGCTGGAAAAGATAAATCCTTCCTCTGTATAGGAACTGACACAAGTCATGGGCTTACCTCCATAAGCTGTGCATGTGTATAGTAGACACAAACCAGCTCAGCAAAGGTCTTGAGAACTGAACTGTAATATAAATCAACACCAAGTCCCAGACTAACTGCTGCACGCATAGAACATATCTAAAGCAGCATAGCAAAAGCTGTGACATCTTACTCATGTTGGAACCATCACCCACAGAAGGCAAGAAAGGCTTTATCATCTGACCTACTAAAATTAAAAAAAAGAGTCAACATTCACCACCAATTTTAATGACACCTGGAGTCTCAGAACACAAAATCCCAAAATTACTGGAAAAACAAAAACCAGAAAAATATGATGAATTCACAGAGAGATAGAAGAAATAGGAGTAAAAGAAGGAGCAACAGTCAAGTCCTCAATTATAGTTGGAGACTCCATACTCCACTTCCAATCAATAGAACAAATAGACAGAAAATTAGCAGAGATACAGAAGACCCGAACAATAATATTAACTGATTTGATATAGTTGCTAATTTATTAACATTACACCTAAAAACAGCTGAATACACCCATTCTTGTTAAATGCACATTAAAAAAAAAAAAAAAGACAGCTAGGCCAACTGTATTGTGGACCATATAAAAAACCATAACAAATTTAAAAGAAAGAAAAACTGCACAAATATATTCTTTGATCATAAGGAAATAAAAAACCAAAAAATTCTGAAAAGTGTGGAAATATAAAATATTTTGAACTGAATGTGAATGTGGGGATGAAGCTAATTTTTTTTTTAGGATGAAGCTAAAACAGTGCCTAGAGCATAATTTATAGCATTAAATGCTTATGTGAGTATGAAGAAAGACCTCAAATCAACCATCTAAGTTTCACCTTAGGAAGCCAGAAACAAAAGAACAAATTACAGAGCAAGCAAAAGATAGAAAATTATAAACATAAGGACAGAAATCAACAAAACTGAAAACAGAGAAAAACAATAGAGACAAACAAGTCAATAATACCAAAAGCTGGTTTGCTGAAAAGAAACAGAAATGACAAATCTAAGTCAGACAGAAAAGATAAGATACCAATTTTCAATATCAGGAACAAAAGAGAAGATACTAATTTTCAATATCAGGAATAAAAAAGAAATATCACTTACAGACCATCAGATGATAAGGAAAGAATGGATTCTAAAATAATGAGAAAACGCTAAAAAATATTCTATGTCTAAACATTTGACCATTTAGATAAAATGGGCCAATTACTTGAAAAATGAATACAAAAACTCACTCAAGAAGAAACTATATAGCTAGAATATCCCTGTGTCAATTAACGAAAATTCTTCATTAAGAACTTTCCAGCAAAGAGTAGTCTGGTACCAAATGGCTCTACTGATAAAGCATACCAAATATTTCAGAAAAAAATAATACAAATTCTGTAGAGTCTTCCACAATTTCACAAAAAATGCATGAGAAGGGAACATTTTCCAACTCATTTTATGAGGCAGTACCCCCATATAAAAAGCTAGACAAAAATAATACAAGAAATAAAAAAACGTCAACCAATGTATTACACAGAAGTATTCAACAAAATATTAGCAAAAAAAAAAAAAGAAAGAAAATTTCAGCAATCCATAAAAGAATAATAATACATCATGACCTTGTGAGGTTTAGTTCATGAGTGCAAGGCTTGTTCAACATTCAAAAGTCAATCCATGTGATTCACAACAATGGACTAAAAAAGAAAATACGATTATTTCAATCGATTAAGAAAAACAAAATTCAGAATCCAATTTCCTGATGACAATGATATTGAGGATCATTTCATATGTTTATTTGCAATCTGTATAATTTCTTTGGTGAGCTGAGTGTTCAGATCTTTTAACTGGGTCATTTTCTTATTATTGAGTTGTAAGCGTTCTTTGTATAATTTGGATACAATTCCTTTATCAGATATGCGTTTTGCAAATATTTTCTCCTGGTCTATGATACTTGTCATTGCATTCTTTTGATGTGGTCTTTGGCGGAGCAGACAATTTTAATTCTAACAAGGTAAAATTTATGCTTTTAGTGGCATATCTAAAACCTGATCACACATAAATTGTCTCTAATTTTTTTCCCTAGGAATTGTACAGTATTGTGTTTTATATTTAGTCCTATGACCCATTTTGAGTTAATTTTTATAAAAGTGTAAGGTCTGTTTCTAGATTTATTTGCATGAATTTAGGAAATTCATGAATTCAACTTTTTTGCATATGGACATCCAAGTTTTAGATTCCACATATAAGTGAGATCATGTAGTGTTTTGTTTTGTTTTCTTTCTTTCTTTCTGTGTCTGGCTTATTTCACTGTGTCTGGCATAACACATTCCAGGTTCATCCATGTTATTGCAAATGAATAATATGAATAATAATCTGTTGTGTATATACATATATATACAGAAGTAATTTCCTTCTCTTGGCTATGGTGAATAATGCTTGATGAACATAGGAGTGCAGATATATCTTTGAGATCTTGATTTCAATTCTTTTGGATATATACCTAAAAGTGGAATTGCTGAATCATATTGTAGTTATATTTTTAGTTTTTTGAGGAATTTCCATGCTGTTTTCTATAGTGGCCATACCAATTTACATGCCCACTCACAGTGTCCAAGAGTTATCCTTTCTCCACTTCCTAACACTTGCTATCTTTCAAATAATAGACATCCTAACAGGTATAAAGTGAAAACTTATGGCTCTGATTTACATTTCTCTTATGATCAGTGATGGAAACCAAGATTTTTTTTTTTTTTTTAAAGATCTTATTTATTTGACACAGAGGGGTCGGGGAGAGAGCAAGCAAGCAGGGGGAGCAGCAGGCAGGGTTGAGAAGCGGGCTCCCTGCTGAGCAAGGACCCAAAGTGGGGCTCGATCCCAGGACCCTGGGACCATGACCTGAGCTGAAGGCACCCAATTAACACCGACTGAGCCATCCAGGCACCCTGCAAGCTTTTTTTTTTCTTAAATCTGTATTTATTTATTTGATAGAGGGCACATGCATTTGGGAGGATGGGCAGAGGGAGAAAATCTTCAAGCAGACCTCTCACTGAGTGAGGAGAGCCTGACACCGGGCTCCACAAGGAGCTCCATCTCATAACCCATGAGATCATGACCTGAACCAAAACCAAGAGCAGGATGCGTAACCAACTGAGCCACCCAAGTGTCCCAGGAATGGTTTATACCTGTTGGTCATATGCATGTCTACTTTGGAAGAATGTCTATTCAGATCCTTTCACCAATTTTTTAAAATCACGTTGTTTGTTTGGTTTGTTTTTTCCCCCAATTGACTTGTATGAGTTCCTTATATATTTTGGACATTAATTATTAGGTATATAGTTTGCAAATATTTTCTCTCAATTCATAGGTTGCCTTTTTTTATTTTGTTGATCATTTCTTTTTCTGTACAGAAACTTTTTAGTTTAATGTAGTCCTACTTTATTTTTGCTTCTTGTTTTTTGTTGCCTGAGCGTCTGGTATCTCTAAGATATCTAAGAAATCACTGGGAGACCGGTGTCAAGGAGCTTTCTTCATATGTTTTCTTCTAGGAGTTTTACAGTTTTAGGTGTTATATTTGTCTTTAACCCATTTTGCGTTGATTAGTGTACTTGGTTTAAGGTATGGATCCAATTTCATTCTTCTGTATATGGATGTCCAGTTTTCCCAATTCCATTTACTGAAAAGATTATCATTGGCCCATTGTGTATTCTTAGTGCCCATATTGAAAATTAGTTGATTGTATATGCTTTGGTTTATTTTGGGGCTCTCTATTTTGTCGTCCTATTGGTCTATGTGTCTATGCCAGTACCATACTGTTTGATTACTATACTTTATAATATAATTTGAATTCAGGAAATGTGATACTTCCACCTCTATTCTTTCTTAAGGTTGGTTTGGCTATTTGGGCTCTTTTGTGGTTCCATAATAATTTCAAAATTGCTTTTTCCACTTCTTCAAAAATGCCATCAGAATTTTAACAGGGATTGTATTGACTCTGCATATCAGTTTGCTAGCATTTTATTAAGTATTTTTGTATCTTTGTTCATCAGAGATGTTGGCCTGTAGTTTTCTTTTCGGTGGTGTCTTTGTTTGGTTTAGGTATCAGGGTGATGCTAGCTTCATAAAATTAGTTTAAGAGTATTCCCTCTACTTCCATTCTCTGGAAGCATTTGAGAGGATTAGATCAATTTTTCTTTGAATGTTTGGTAGAATTCATCCGTGAAGCCACCAGGTTCTGAGCTTTTCTTTTTTGTGGAGGTTTTTATTACTTCAATCTTATTTATGAGTGGTGTATTTGGGGTTTTCTGGTTCTTCTAGATTCAGTGTTGGTTACTTGTGTGCTTCTAGAAATTTGTCCATTTCTTCTAGGTTATCCAATTTGTTTGCAAATCATTACTCTAATAGTCCTTTGTAATCCTTTTTGTTTCTGAGACATCCGTTGTAATGTCTCCTTTTTCATTTCTGATATAATTTATCAGAATCTTCTCTCTTTTTTCTTAGTCTAACTAAACGTTTGCTGATTTTATTTAAAAAAAAAAGTTTTGTTGGTTTGTTTTTTTCTATTGTGTTTTCATTCTCTGCTTTATTTTATCTCTGATATTTATTGTTTCCTTCCTTCAGTTGACTTTGGGTTTAGTTTGTTGTTCTTTTTCTAGTTCCTGAGGTATTAAGTTAGGTTGAGATCTTTCTTCCTTTTAAGGCAGGCTTTATTGAAAGGTAGCATATCAAAATATGACACAGCATGAACATAATCTATTGTTCCTTCCCCTTGTAGTAAGAAGGAAAGTATGAAACATGATTTGACAATCCTTTGTTTAGAAGAGTGTAATTAACGGCTTTAAATATGCAAAACCTAGAAATAGGGACTTGGTGCCCAAAAGGTCTTTTGAAGCTAGACAGTTTATCAGGATAGGCCTTCAAAATGGGGGTCAGAGATAAAAAGAATTTTGATGCAAATCCTCAATATCAAAGCAAGGAGTACCTGAGGTTGATTATTTAATGGCCACAAATACCTCCAATTTCAGTATGTACAACTCTTTGTGGTGTAGCATTGACAAATCTCCCACCCAGTGGCAGAATCTCCTTCTTGACCTCTTTGAATATGAACTGGCCTTGTGGCCTATTTTGCCTAATAAAATGGGGCAGACATGACTTTGTGTATGTTCTGGAGCTTTGTCCTTAACAAGGCCATATCGTTTCCATGGTCACCTTACTGCCATAGAAGGAAATCCATCTTGCCTACTGGAGGGGAAGAGACCACATGAAGAAGAACCAAGAGGCTCCAGACAAAGTTCTTAGAGTTTTCAACCCAGCCAACACTCCAGCTAAATGCAATTTTGTGAGTGGATCTAGGCTAACCCAGCGGGGAAACCATCCAGCTAACCCACTGACTATGAGAAACAACTGCTGTTCCAAAATACTATGTTTTAAGGTTATTTGTTATACAACAAAAGACAAGCGATAGAACACAGTAAAACAGAAATATTTATGTTTTGAGGTTTAACAAACAATGCGTAAGCCCACTATGAGCTCTGAAATCCTGTTTCCTAAGCCCTGAGGGCTTAGAAATTGGATAATTGAATACAATTTGGTTAGGTGAATAGAAGAAAGGAAGTTGTTGCAGGCAGGTAGAACAGCATGTGCACAGGCAAGAGACAGGACAGGGCACAAAAAGCTCCTTCTTTTGTGCATTTTTCTTCTCAGAAGTAGTTCTGTGTTCCTCTCCAAATCTTCCAAGATTTTCTTCTATAGGAGATATATTTAGTGTGTTCATTTCAGAAAGTAGAATTAGATTGTAAGTTCTTAGGGGCAGAGAAATAAAAAGGAACCCAACAGTCGGTGAGTGTTTCTATGTATTAGGAATTTGATATTGATTAATCTCATTTAATCATCAAAACATCCCTGTGCCACAGGGTTTTTTTTTTTTTTCCCCTATCTCAGAGTAGAAGAAACTAAAGCTCAAAGAGATTAAGTAACTTACCGAAGTTCACTACATTAGTAAGTGGAATCATTTTGTTTGTTTCTATTCCAAAAATCATACAATTTCCATAACCATTACCTCCCAGACTCTGTAAGCAATGCTTGTTTATTTCGTAGAACAATCCAGGCACTCCAAAATGTCTCTAAGATGGAATTCAGAGTAGGGTATTGTATATGACAGGACTTTCATTGATCTTTTACTCTAGTGATATTAATAGTTTCTTGTGCACAGCCCACTTCCGTTATGTGTCCATTAATTCACAACTCAGCCATTCATTAATTCATTTAACAAACAGGTATTGAGCACTTCATAAGTACCAGTTTTCTAGGCACTAGGAACACCAGGGTGAGGGGAAACACATACACACTCATATGCACTCTCACTCACAAAGTCTCTGACTCCTGAATGGTAAATTTTGGTCATTTCTTTGTCTTCATCAGAGATATCATGGGTAGTAGCATACACCCCTTTATCACTAAGTTGGCTTCTCACTCAATTGTTTCTATCTTTGCTTGGCCTCCGGACAAAACAATGCGGGTAAATAACATATTCCAGTCTCTTTGTTTCTCTTCGATGAATAATGGAGTACCCCTTCCTAAAAGGGGAAGCAGACTTTACTAAAAATTCCTCGTTTATTTTAGGGATCACAGTGACTAGAACATATATTTGTTACCTGTAAAACACTTACACGGAGGCTGGCTGGAATGATTTAAACTCATCTTAAAAATTCAGTTATTCTATAACATATATCAAAGCCCTTGGAACTGAAACTTAACTGAAATGTGCATCTAAGTCAGACCACAGTCTCCTGAAGTTTTCTATGGCAAGTTTGTCAAAAGTTGGAGAGTGTCATTTATTCCCAGCTGTTTCTAAGGTTCCCAACTTCCACCCCCCATACGTCGTCTGAGATTCTTGGCTGAGAGAGCTGTTTGTTTCCTTATTTAGCAAAAACTAGCACAGCTCTACTTAGCAGAGGGACAAGCTGGAATTTGCAAGTCTCTGCGATATCACCCAGGCAATTGCCAAGTTGTCACAGGTGTACACGACAAGAGCAGTGGGAAGAGTGAGCCGCGGACTGGTGTGGACCTGGATGCTGGGGCCCCATCCAAAACGTTCCACACTTGTTCCCTCGTGTGTTAGAGAAAAGCTGCCTTCAGTGACAGGCAGAGGTGGGGTTGGGTGGGGGGTGCGGGTCCTACTTGCAGTTTACAAGACATTTTGAGTCAGCAATTATAAGCAGAACTGTTGACAGAGAGTTGCTCGATTATCAAGCCACAAAGAAAAGAATGGCAAGAGTAACTCGAAAAAGAAATAAGCCCAAACCGGTGAGTTTTCTGAAAAGCAGAGAATAAAACTGCGAGATTAGTTTTATTTTTAAAAGCTGCTGAGTTGGTCTCACTTCTTTGCTAACTTAGTCTCTTGATGTTTTTCCCCCTCAAGACTTGAATACCTGATCTGAACCGAAGGGGAAACGCAGAGGCTCATCTTACCGGCAGGTGGACAGGTGGCCGAACAGGTATGGCATTTCTGTTTCAGGTCAGCTTCATAGGGGACTTAATTGAATAATATCACCTCTCACTTTTTTTCTCTTCCCCCTCATTGATCAAGCTGCTTTTGAGAAAAGTGATACTTTGCATATCTGGCTAAGTGCTGTTAACAGCCTCTGCCTGCGGTTTGTTAAAATTAAAAAAAAAAAAAAAAGTGTGATCTTGCCGGAGAAGTAATTTGCTTCTCTCCAACCAATGATGGCTTGTACTTTATGCAAATTGGTATCTAGGGACAACAAATCCCATTTAATACATATGCATAGTTCATAAAAAAAACGACGTGAGAGAAAGAGGAAAAAAGATAAAGCAACGAGTCAGCAAAAGAACAGGTTCCGAGGAAATTTATTGTCCCAAATTGGACATTTGTAACAGATGATGTGAACAAGTGTTAACTTTGTTTTCAGCGCTCTTCACGCACATTCACTAGACATCACACAGATTATGTTTTAAGGATCTGAACTGTAATAAAAAAAAGTGTCTATGGGCTTTAGAGTGTTGTGTTCCATATGGTTAGGGAAGTACGGAGTTACTGCGACAAGCATCTTGTGAAGCTCATTACGCGCGGTGGTGTTAGATGCGAATTGCCGCGCATAGCTATAGGGTACGTACATGACATCCCACAGTCAGCAGATAGCAACTGGAAATGAAAGATATGAAGGCACAGAGTACAGCTTCAGGGAACATGTTAGACAAAACATCTGCTGGTATCAGAACACTGCATTATCAGATCATTGTGGCCATGAATTTTTTATAAAGACACTTTTTTTTTTTCTCCACAAACCGCAACTTTGAAAGTGACATTTTGTGCAAAAAGTTTTTGATTGAAGTGTGATGTCAGGAGGAAGTCCGGTGCTGTGATTCATTGTGGAGAGGGCCCACCCACGTCAACGGCCCAAGGAAAGTCCTTTTTGCAAAATGGGGCAGTATCTGCTAGCAAAGTCCATGCTGTAGTCCATGTACACGAGAACGCACAAACAAGAAAGTCTTCCCGCAAACACGATGGTGGCACACTGGCCTTTAGTACCACTCAGTTTGTGGAGCGGTCCATATTCTAGACATCCACTTAACACTCTCTTTTCTCCTGTGGACAGTGTCAGTCACCAGCTTCCATCAAGCAAGGAGGCCATATTCCATCAACTCACCTCTTGTGCTCTACTTGTTAATGGCAGCCATTAATGATCCTTTTCGTGTCTCCAGAAATCTTGCCATTTCTGCCCAAGAGGGCTCTTGCAAGGCGTTCCTTCATTGCAGGAAACATGCATGGATGAAAAACCAGTCAAGCTCTGATCTTTGGGAGTGTGTGGTGTGTACATTAGTGCTCCACAGTCCTTAGGAGAGGTTAAGATGCTGGCTTGAAGAGAGGGAAGGAGTGAGGAGATGGTGCTCACCTTGAGAAAGGTCACAGGTCCTGATATTTAGGTCCCATTACAGGATGTCACATAATTCATCTTGGGAGATAATTAAGTGCTTCTAAAAGCATGGTGACTTATGGAAGAACCAGACTATCCACAGCCGTGTTTCTATTAATGTGGCTCTGAGACATGGAATGATTTCACTGATTCAGACCAGCCAGGCCAGAGGGTGAAGGGATAAACATATTTCTCTTGAAAGATCTAATGCAAAAGAGCAGTTAGAGAAAAAAGAGTTCAAAGACAAGTAGCAGGGCCATGAAATGGATTCTAGAGAACTCAGAGGAAGTATTTTCCTCTACTGGTTGATCTTCAGTTTAACCTTCTCTT
Organism: Mustela erminea; assembly: GCF_009829155.1. Taxonomy (NCBI): domain Eukaryota; kingdom Metazoa; phylum Chordata; class Mammalia; order Carnivora; family Mustelidae; genus Mustela; species Mustela erminea. The sequence continues at coordinate 78,888,525 of NC_045620.1, forward strand.
CAGTAAACTTCTGGATTCCTCTTTCAGCCCATTGGAGTACTGGCATGCGGGATGAGATCAGAACGTGAGGTTGGGAATCCCTTGAGAGTCAGAATACATTCATTTATGGCCATAGATGTGCAGGAACATCTGTACAAGAATTGGCAATAGTTCCAGATATGAAAGAGAAATGTAAAAGATCCTCATGAATGAGTAAACCCTAACTAGGGAAGCCTACAATTCACAGTTCCGCCACCAAGCATTCCATGCATTCCCTCCTCTCCTCCTTTTTCTCTTCCTTATTCCCTTCTTTCTTTCTGTTTCTCTCTTAGCAAAGGCAAGATGGGAAAGAGGGTTTCTTTTTCCTTCATAATTCTTGTTCTGTGCTGCCCTGTAGAAAAGATATTGATACAGAGATATATTCTCTGGGAAAGGGATCTGGTTCTCTACCATTCCCTGTGACAGCTTGGAGGAACCATCTATCTAACATAGGAGGGCCTGAGAAATCATTCATTCATCTCCTCAATAAGTATTTCTTGAGCACCAGTTACTGTGAGTGACTTTTGCTAAAACAACTAAATTATTTATGTCTACATTCATTTTGTAAAAACATTAGTAAAAACTTAGTAATCCTCAGAACAAAAGAGGAACAAAGAAAGTAGCCCCAATTCTGTCTTTATCTTGAGAACATGTGCTGTTCTGAGTATATCTGGTGGTTGGTTTTTTTGATGTTTAAGGATATAGGGAAGACAAAGTCCCAGGGGTCACCATAAGTGCGAAATATAATATAAGGCACTTCTGCATACAACTCCAAAGTATACGTACCCAGTGTAATATAAAGCCCAAGTAAACACATCCCAATGACCAGGCCATCACCAGCCCACAATCCTTGCCAAAGGAAGACAAATAAAACTGCATATCTGTAGACTCTGCATGGGATGCTGGAGGGTATCTTCTCTTAAAATTAATAACCATGAGCCAGTTATGACATGGTTATGTCAATCAAAACTCATACTACATGGGGTGTCAAACACATGTACACACATGTATACACACATGCACTCATGCATACGTTCATGAAGAATTTGGTAAAAATCCCAGGCTGGTGGCAGAAATGGGACAGTTTTTTTTTTTTTTCTAGTGGAACCCATATTTAATATAGGCCTTCAGAAATCCCTACAAATAAAGCTTCAAGAAATATGTACGAAATGCACAAGACAAGATACTGTGAGTGAGAATCATTAAAATTGTGGGCAACATAATCAGATAAAGAATTCAGTAAATAATTGGAAATCAAATATAAAACAAAAATGTGTCATCAAATTCTAAGAAAGCAAAGAAAGACTGAAATTATCTTTAAAAATGTAAAGATTATAAAATGTGAAAGTGTATTTGAACAAGAAGCAAACAGAACTTCTAGAAAAAGACACATAACTCAACAGGTAGGTTTAAATTTGATTAGATATAAAGAGAAACTTGGGGGCTGGAAGATATCTCTGAAGAGAAGCAGAGATGTAAAGTATTTAAAAAGTTGAATCAACATAGGGGAATACAAAGTTCTAATATATGTTTAATTAAGTGTCCAAAAGGAGGAGGAGAGAAGGGGACTGAGGTAATATTCAAAAGAATAGTGCTTAAGAATTTTTCAGAAGTTATTTTTTAAAAAATACCAATTCTCAGATTCATGAAGCTAAATGAATCCTAACCATAAAAATAAATACCTAGACACATGAAAGTGCAGACCATGAAACACATAAACATACTAAAGTACCAAGAAAAAACATTAGAACCTTCAATTTCCGATGCACTGACAGCTAGCTTCTCAACGGTGACAAGGAAAGCCAGAACACAGTGTGATAACATCTTCAGCGTGCTCAGAGAAAACAACTGCCAACCAAAATTGCATGTTAATCAAGTACTTCTCTTTTTTCTTAGCTTTATTGAGATATAATTGATGTATAAGGTTGTGTAAGTTTAAGGTGTACAATGTGATGATTTGATATATGTATATATTGTGAAATGATTGCCACAATAAGGTTTTTTAACACATCCATCACCTTACATAGTTACAGTTTTTATGTTGAGAACTTTTAAGATGGACTCTGTTAGCAACTTTCAAAAATGCAGTAGAGCATAATTTACTACAACCATTATGCTGAATGTTACATCTCCAGGCCTTAGTCATCTTATTACTTATAACTTTGACCACCCTCACCCATTCCTCCAACACACCCCCTGCCTGTCTCTGGCAAAAACCAATCTACTCTCTTTCTGTGAGTTTGGGTGTTTTAGATTCCATATGTAGGTGATATCATACAGTATATGTCTTTCTCTGTGACTTATTTCACTTACCATAATGCCCTCAATGTCCAGCCATGTTGTCACAAAGACTAACATTTCTTCTTTTTTTTTTAAAGATTTTATTTATTTATTTGACAGGCAGAGATCACAAGTAGGCAGAGAGGCAGGCAGAGAGAGAGGAGGAAGCAGGTTCCCTGCTGAGCAGAGAGCCCGATGTGGGGCTCGATCCCAGGACCCTGAGATCATGACCTGAGCCGAAGACAGAGGATTTCACCACTGAGCCACCCAGGTGCCCCATAACATTTCTTCTTTTTAATGGATGAATAGTATGCCATTATGCAAATATGCTACATTTTCTTTATTCACACATCCACTGATGCACACTTAGGTTGTTTCCTTTTTGTTTCTGTAGATTTGCCAATTCTGGACATCATTAAAAAGACTTTTTTCAGGGCACATGAGTGGCTCAGTGGGTTAAAGCCTCTGCTTTCAGCTTAGGTCATGATCCCAGAATCCTGGGATCAAGCCCCGCATTGGGCTCTCTGCTCAGCAGGGAGCCTGAACTCTCTCTCTGCCTTCTTCTCTGCCTACTTATGATCTCTGTCTGTCAAATAAATAAATAAAATATTAAAAAAATTTTTTTTCAATATATGGTGTTTTGTGAATAATTCATTTCAGCATATGATGCTTTTGAAGTTCATGCATGTTGTAGTATATATTAGTGCTTCATTTCTTTATATTGCCAAATTTAAATCTGGTACTCCAATGAATCCCACTGGATGTACCAGATTTCATTTATATGTTCACCAGTTGATGAACATTTGAGTTGTTTCCACTTTTGAACCATTACAAGTAATGCTACTAAGGACATTTGTATAAAATATGTTGTGGACATAGTTTCATTTTTCTTAGGTATATGCCAAGGCAGGTGTATAGAGAATTTTTAGGGCTTGGAGATTTAATGGGAATTTTGGAACTTGAGATTCCTTAGGGAGGGACTAAAGAATTTCGAGCTATTTAATAACAAGAAATATTTTGGAGCACCTGGGTGGCTCAGTGGGTTAAGCCTCTGCCTTCGGCTCGGGTCATGATCTCAGGGTCCTGGGATCCAGCCCCGCATCAGGCTCTCTGTTCAGCAGGGAGCCTACTTCCCCCTCTCTCTCTGCCTGCCTCTCTGCCTACTTGTGATTTCTGTCTGTCAAATAAATAAATAAAATCTAAAAAAAAAAAAAAAGAAATATTTTGAGGATATATAAGAAGACATCAGATGAATTACTTGGGTTATACTGTAACTCTCTGTTTAATGTTTTGAGGAACTCCTGTTCTCCAAAGCAGCTGCATCATTTCATAGTCAGTATATTCAGGAGTATATGAGGGTTCCAAATTCCCCCCATCCTCAATACTTGTTACTGTATGTCATTTTTATTAACAACTATTCAGGTGAATATGAAGTAGTGTCTTGTAGTGGTTTTGATTTGCCATTTCCCTAATGACTAATGATGTTGAGCATATTTTCATGTGTTTATTGGCCATTCATATATTTTCTTTGGAGAAATGACTATTCAAATCCTTTGCCTATTTTATCATTGGGTTGCCTTTCTATTATTGGCTTGTAAGCATCAATTATATATTCTGTATACAAGTCTCTTATCAGGTACATTATTTACAACTATTTTCTCACAGTATGTAGGTTACCTTCTCACTTTCTTGATGGTGTCCTCTGAAGCAAAAAAATTTTAATTCTGAGGAAGTTCCACTTGTCAGTCTTCTCTTTTATAATTTGTGGATTTGGTATCATAGGTAAGGTATCATAGCTAATAATAAAATAGCATATCATTGCTTAATCCAACATCATAAAAGTCACTTCTATATTTTCTTCTAAGGGTTTTATAGTTTTAGCTCTTGTATTAGGTCTATGATCCATAATGAGTTAATTTTTCTATATGGCATGATGTAGGGAGTCCAAATTTATTCTTTGGCATGTAGCTATCCATTTGTCCTAGAGATAAACTTTTCTTTCTATTTACTTTTTTATTTGAACCATGTGAATGTATTCAGAAAAATATTTGGGTAGGTGAAAAAGATAACAATTCTATTCACAAAGCAAAATAGAATAAAATCATTATTCTGTCACTATCATTGAAGAATAGATATGATCTGGTCTTCAAGAAGCAGGTTTCATTTTATCCTTTTTTTTTTTTTAATTCCCCAGGCTTTCCATTAAAGGAAGGGTTATCTAATAATGTAATTTTTGAAAATAGCTTACAATATATATGTGCAATAGAATACTCTTAGTAAGTTAAGAAGAAAAAAGGAGATGTTTCTACATACATACATATGGAAAGCCTCCAGAATACATCATGATAAAAGTAAGTTGTAGAAAAGTGTTTATATCATGCAAACATTTGTGTGAAAAAATATATAATACATGCATGAAATGTATAGAATATTTATGTAGGGATCTATCCAGAATGATAGTCAAGAAACTAACAAAATGCATGCCCAAATAGAGTAATAGGTGGCCAAGGAGTAAAGAGAGAGATGACAACTATTAGCTCAGTGTTATTTTGTATCTTGTGACTTTTGAACAATGTATATGTCTTAGATATTTAAAACTTAATAAAAGTTAATAAAATTGCCTTATTAATTTACTTAATTTTAATGGAGAACATCTTTCCAGGTTTCCTCTGAGATACTGATCATAGAACTCTAAAATATTTCCTATCAAATGGTATGAGTAGGGCTTCCTGAATGGCCCAGTGGGTTAAAGCCTCTGCCTTCAGATCAGTCATGATCCTAGGGTCCTGAGATCAAGCCTCGCATTAGGCTCTCTGCTCAACTGGGAGCCGGCTTCCCCATCCTCCCAACCCTCCCTGCCTCTGTGCCTACTTATGGTCTCTTTCTGTCAAATAAATAAATAAAATCTTTAAAAAAAAGTATGACTATACAAATGATGCCAAAAAAGTTTTCAATTCAACTTGCCGGAATATTCCAACATTTCAGCCAGAGACCACTCAGTACTGAGCAATGTTCAAAAAATACCCAAAGGGAACATATACTGTTCTTAAAGAGAATTTGGTGCATTAGCACACACTTATTCACAAATCTCAAGACATTCAAATAAACAAACAAAAACCTTGCCTTGCATTTTGAGAGATGTATAATTTTACACGGCAGGTAGCAAACTCCTACAGGCCAAGGAGTCATAAAGCACATTCTTCATTGAGAAGACATTAGGTAAAATTATGGCTTCAGTGAAAGAAAGATACGGAAGTGTGAGAGAGTACTTTCTAACATTTATTTGAGGCTAATTACAGAGAGGAAAACGATTTACTCCCAATATTATGCTTCTCAACTATCACCATCCCTTTAGCTAGAAAGTTTGACGGACCCACTGATCTGTTCTACCATGACATCCCCTGATGCTCTCAAACCAGTTTAGAGATGGTATCAATGCTCCCTCAAAAATGAGATGGTGTCAATGCTCCCTCAAAAATGGCCATTTCAAATGATGCTCCTGTTACTTTTCCAGAAGAAAAACGTGTATATTCCCACATGTTTATTATAATGCCTTGATTGCCCCCAGGAATTTTAATATCTGACTTACTGTATGTTGATAACCACTATTTGCTAGCCCAGATTTTATTTTTAAGTTTATTAAAAATAAAGATAAAAGCTTGATGTGAGCAAAGCATACTTGGCTGTAAAAGTCCAGATGCTCCTACTTTGGACATTCTGAAGTCTTATTATCAATTTGCTCCAAAATCCATATATTAATGCCCATATATTACAGTGGACACCTAACATCAAATTGGTTCATTCTTTTCAGTTGAAAGCCCGGGTTTCTCTACTGCAAAGTGTAGGAACTTAGGTGCACCTTAATTCTAAAAAGTCAAAAAAATTTACAAATGAAGTTACCTCCTTGTTAAGTTCCATGATTGGGAACAAAGAGATGGCCTTTTTACATATTACTCACCCCACTGCTGAGTCTGTCCATCTACAGACTGTGATGATGATGTCACCAAGACAAAGGAGTGCATTTAGTCTAAAAAGCCAACTTGAAAAGACATTGAAAGGTTGGAATTATGTATGGCAGAAGACAATTATGCAAGCTAAATGATTCTTTAATTAATAATGAGATCCATCACAGGCTAAAGAGAAAGACTTACAGGATGGAAAGCTTTGTGATTTACTCAGTGTGTGTCCATATGTGCCTGCAGTGTATATATTTGGGATATGAATGATACATGCACAGTGTTCGTACCATGGCATCTGAAACTACATGCTTGTTGTCTCAGCTCATGACTCATTTATACACTGAGTGGGTGAATATCTAGAATGTAAGAATTGTCTCTTAAGACATAGAATGCATTGCCTGGCTCCTGGAGCCATATGGTTTATTATTAGAAAAAAATTTGAATTTCATTGATTCATAATCTAGGTTCCCTTATTTTCAAAATATAAGTAGTTGCTTTATACTGGCCATATTTAAAACTTGTAAATGTTAAATCAAAACATGAATGTGCATAAATCTCTTCATGTATGTAAAGTCATAGTAATGTATCGGTGTAAATGCATAAACTAACAAAATAATATTTATTCAACTTTAAATGTTTCCCAGTCTCTGGATGAACAACTGCTTTAACCAGTTATATTTGCTTCCAGATGTGTTCAGTATGACTCCCTGTTCACCCTCCTCCCTTCCTCTTAGAAGCCAGCAAGGGTGGGATATAACGAAAATGGGGAGAGAGAGCTCTGACCCAAACAGCTGTAGCTTTACTAGGGGCAAAGTTTCATTTTATGTCTTGTTTTTTCCAAACAAAGTATTGGTTAATTGAACATAATAAACAAACAAATAAACAAACAAAAAAGTGTTATATGGCTCTAAATCATCTTAAAACTACCATTAAAAGGAATCTGAAATAAAACTAAAGTGTCCTCTTATGCCATACACACAAAAAATTTGACATAACCCATGCTATATAGAACTACAGAGAAGAAATCTTTGGACAATTTAAAAAATATTTTTCTTATTAAAATAAAGCTGATATAAGAAAAACATTGGCAGATTTAAAATATAATAAACTTCTACATAGCACAGAACAACACTTTTTTCTTTTTTAAAAGCAGGCTCCATGCCCAGCATGGAACCCAGCATGGGCCTTGAACTCATGACCCTGAGATGAAGACCTGAGGTGAGGTCAAGAGTTGGACATCTAACCAACACCCAAGCACTCCAAAATAACAATTTATGGAAAGTTAAAGGAAAAACACTCACCCAGAAGAAATATTTTAACATTCGTGATAAATAACAGATTACTATCCATCATAAATAAAGACCTCTTAAACATGTATTCAAGTGCAAGTAAATAGATTTAAAACAGCAAAAGATGTTAAAAAGAAATTCACCACAGAATGTATATGGTCAATAAACACAAAACACTAAACTCACTAATAACTAGGTAAAATAAAAATTTTAAAAATATATATTGTTTCTACTCTATCGGATAGAATATATATATATATATATATATATATATATATATATATATATATATAACGGATTTGCTAGTGTCAAGTGTTCTTAAGCTTTGGGGAAAATAACCAATATTTAAGGACTTTGAGGTTACATGGGTACTAACAGTGCTTTTGGAGGACAAAAGAGCAATATCTTTTTTACTTTTGAAATATGCATATGCATTTATGCATCAATTCACTTCTAGTTATATATCCTTGAAATACATCTCTGTGTCATTCATTTATTTATTTGTTTCCTTACTTGTTCATTATTTTTGTGGTGGTTTTAAAACATATCTGCAAGTTCTTTGACAGTTCTTCCTTTAAAAAGTGAACTCTAATTCCCCTTCCCTTGAATGTTGGCCAGACTTTGTAACTTGCTTCTAACCAAAAATATGTGGTAGTAGGAGGAGTGATGTCAGGAGTATTGCAGAACAGTGATTTTCAGCCCTTGTCCCCAACCATATATGGACACAATACCTTCATGAGATTTCTAGATCTAGTTAGAAAGTTGAAATAGCCCAGAAAAGCACAAAACTGAGAACAGCTGCATTAAGATAGTTAACAGGAGCATTTTTTCTTTACCAGCATCATCCCTTTCCCTAAGCCATGATAAGCCCACAGTTAACTTCATACTCAATGGTGGAAAGCTGAAAGCTTTTCCTCTAAGATCAAGAATGGGACAAGGATGCCCAGTCTCACCACTTTTATTCAACATAGTACTAAAGTGTCAGCTAGGGTGATTAGGCAAGAAAAATAAATAGAAAATAAAGAGGAAGAAGTAAAATTATTTCTGTTTGCAGATGACATGATCTTAATAGAGAAAAACACAGAGACTCCACTAAAAAACAGATCCAGTACATGAATTCAGTAAAGTCGCAGGATATAAAGTTAACTTAAAACAATCAATTGCATTTCTATACCGTGACAACAAACTATCTAGAAAGGAAAGTAAGAAAGCAATCTCTTTTTCAGTAGCATCAAAAAGGAAAATGCTTAGAAATAAACTTAACCAAGGAGGTGAAAAACTTGTACACTGAAAACTACAAAAACACCGATGAAAGAAATTAAAGAAGACACAAATCACTGGAAAGACATTTCCTATTCATAAACTGGAAGACTTAATATTGTTAAATTTTTCAAAAAACCCAAAGCAATCTACAGATTCAATGCAATCCCCATCAAAATCCTAACCATATTTTTATAAACATAGAAAAAAAAAAAAAAACAATCCTATAGTTCATATAGAACCACAAGGTCCAGAGTAGCCAAACTGACCTTGAGTAAGAACAAAGCTGGAGGCATCATACTTTCTGATCTCAAAATATACTACAAATCTACAATAACTGAGAAAAGTATATATGGCATTGGCATAAAGACCAGTGGAATGGAATAAAGAGGCCAGAAATAAACCCATGAGTATATGGTCAACAGTTATATGCTAGGGATGCCAAAAATACACAATGGGACAAAAAAAAAAAAAAAAACACACAATGGGGAAGAACAGTCTTTTCAACAAATGGTGTTGGGAAAACTTGATATCCATATACAAAAAAATTGACACTGTACCCCTATTTTACACCAAACCAAAAAAAAAAAAAAAAAAACAATTCATAATAGATTAAAGACTTAAACATAAGATCTGAATTTATAAAACTCCTAGAAGTAAACACAAAAGAAAAGTTCCCTGATGTTGGTCTTGGCAATGATTTCTTGGATATGACAACCAAGCACAGGCAATAAAAGCTAAAACAGACAGGTGGAACTATATCAAACTAAAAAGCTTCTGCAGAGTAAACAATCAAACGAATGAAAAGACAACCCACAGAATGGGAAACAGTATTTATTTACAAACCACATACCTCAAAAGGAATTAATGTCTAAAATATATAAGAAAGTCCTACACCTCAATAGCAAAAAGAAAAAAACAAAAACAAATAACCCAATTAAAAATGAATGAAGAACTAGAATAAAAATTTTTCCATAGAAGACACACAAATGGCCAGCAGATATATGAAAAGGTGCTCAACGTCACTAATCATCAGAGAAATGCAAATCAAAACCACATGAGATAATCACCTCACACCTGCTAGGATGGCTATTATCAAAAAACCGAAAGTTAGTTAAGTGTTCATAAGGATGCAAAGGAAAGGGAACCCTTGTACACATTTGGTGGAAATATAAAATGGTGAAACTGGTATGAAAAACAGTATGGAGGTTCTTTAAAAAATTACAGATAGAACTACCATATGATCCAGCAATTCTACCTTTGTGTATATATTCAAAAGAATATAAACTGGGATCTTGCAGAGATATCTGCATTCTCATTTGCATTCGTTGCAGCATTATTCGCAATAGCCAAGAATGAAAATTGCTCAAGTGCCATCAACAGGTGAATGAACTTAAAAAATGTGGACTATACATACAATAGAGTCTTTTTTAGCTTAAAGTTTTTATTTAAATTCCAGTTAGCTAATGTACAGTGTAATATTAGTTTCAGGAGTAGAATTTAGTGATTCATCACTTTACATACAACACCCGGTGCTCATCATAACCAGTATTCTCCTTAATATCCATCACCCATTTAACACGCCCCCATCCCTTCCAGCAACCCTCAGCTTGTTTCCAATAGTTAAGAGTCTGTTTTATGGTTTACCTCTCTTTTTTTCCCTCTATGTTCATCTGTTTTGCTTCTTAAATTCCACATATGAGAAAAATCGTATGGTATTTTTCTTTCTCTGACTTATTTTGCTTAGCAGAATACTCCCTAACTCCATCCACATAGTTGCAAATGGCAAGATTTAGTTCTTTTGTATGCCTGAGTAATATCCCATAATAAATATTTACATATATATGTATATCTCATATAATAATATCCCATATAATATACACACATATGGTATATACCTATACATATATATACAATACCTATACATATACCTGTATATACAGGTATATGTATATATACTTCCTTTTCTTTATCCATTCATCAGTATATGGACATTTGGGCTTTTTCCATAATTTGACTATTCTTGATAATTCTGTGATAAATGTAAGTGTGAGAGTGTTCCCTTTTCTCCATATCCTTGACAATACTGCTATTTCCTTTATTGTTAATATTAGCCATTCTGACAGGTGAGAGAGGTGATACCTCATTACAGTTTCGACTTGTATTTTCCTGATGATGAATGACGTTGAGCATCTTTTCAGGTCTGCTAGCCATCTGTATGTCTTCTTTGGAAAAATTTCTTTTCATGTCTTCTACCCATTCTTTAACTGGGTAATTTGGCTTTTGGGTGTTGAATTTGATAAGTTATTTACATATTTTAGATACCAACCCTTTATCAGATATGTCACTTTCCAATACCTTCTCCCATTCTGAAGGTTGCCTTTTAGTTTTGCTGATTGTTTCTTTCTCTGTGCAGAAGATTTTTATCCTGATGAAGTCCCAGTAGTTCGTTTTGTTTTTGTTTCCCTCACCCTGAAGATGTATCTAGTAAGAAGTTGCCATGGCCAATGTCAAAGAGGTTACTGCCTGCGTTTTCCTCTAGGAATTTGATAGTTTCCTGTCTCACACTTAGGCCTTTCATCCATTTGGAATTTGTTTTTGTTTATGGTGTAAGAAAGTGGACCAGTTTCATTCTTTTGTATGTAGTTATCCAGTTTTCTCAACATTATTTGTTGGAGAGATTATTTTTATCCCACTGAATATTCTTTCTTGCTTTGTTGGAGATTAGTTGACCATGTAGTTATGGGTCCATTTCTGGGTTTTCTGTTCTATTCCATTGATCTATGTGTTTGTTTTTGTGCCAGTACCATACTGTCTTGATCTCTACAGCTTTGCAATATAACTTGAAGTCTGGATTTGTGATGCCTCCAGCTTTGGTTTTCTTTTTCAAGATTGCTTTGGCTGTTTGGGATGTTCTGTAGTTCCATACAAATTTTAGGATTGTTTGTTTTAGTACTGTATTTTGATAGGGCTTGCTTTAGATGAGTAGATTGCTTTCAGTAGTACAGACATTTTAATATTTGTTCTTTCAATCTACGAACAAGGAATGTTTTTCCATTTCTTTGTGTCATCTTCAATTCTTTCACAAGAGTTTTATAGTTTTTTGAGTATAGAACTTTTACCTCTTTGTAATGACACACTGGACATGATGGACTTAACAGATATATGCAGAACATTGCATTCTAAAGTAGCAGAATACACATTTTATTCAAGTGCCCATGGGACATTTTCTAGAATAGATCGTTTATCATATCACAAATCAGATCTCAACAGGTACAAAAGGATTGAGATCATGTCATGCGTATTTTCCAATCATAGCACTATGAAACCTAAAGTCAATCACAAGAAAAAATTTGGAAAGACCACAAATACATGGAGGCTAAAGAACACCCTACTATAGAATGATTGGATCAACTAGAAAACTAAAGAAGAAATTTAAAAATACACAGAAACAAATAAAAAACAAGATGGCCCAAAACCTTTGGGATGCAGAAAAGCAGTTAAGAGAGAAGTACATAGCAATATAGCCCTACCTCAAGAAGCAAGAAAAATCTCAGACACACAACATAATCTTATACCCAAAGGAGCTAGAAAAAGAACAGATGAAGCCTAAATCCAGCAGAAAGGAAATAGTAAAGCTTGGAGGAAAAATAAATGATACAGAAACAAACAAACAAAACCCCAGTAGAACCGATCAATGAGGTTGTGCCTGGGTGGCTCAGTTGGTTAAGAATCTGCCTTTGGCTCAGGTCATTATCTCAAGGGCCTGGGATCAAGTCCTGCATCCTGCTCCCTCTGCCTATCCTCCCTCCCCTTGTATTCTCTCTCTCAAATATACAAAATCCTTAAAAAAAAAAAAAAAAAAAAAAAAAAAAAAACCAAAAAAAAAACAACTTATTAATGAAACCAGGAGCTGCTTCTTCAAAAAAAAAAAATAAATAAAATTGATAACCCCCTAGCTAGACTTATCAAAAAAAGAAAGGACCCAAATATAATCACTAATGAGAAGAGGAGAAGTCACAAGTAACACCACAGATATACAAACAACTATAACAGATTACTACAAAAAATTACATGCCAACAAATAGGGCATTCTGGAAGAAATGGATAAATTCCTAGAAACATACAAACTACCAAAACTGAAACAGGAAGAAATAGAAAACTTGAACAGACTGATAAACAGAAAAGAAATTTAATCAATAATCAAAAACCTCCCAATAAACAAAAATGGCTTCACAGGGGAATTCTACAAAACATTTAAAGAATTAGTATCTATTTTTCTCAAACTATTCTGAGAAATAGGAATGGAAAGACAACTCATTCTCATTCTATGAGGTCAGCATTATCCTGACCCCCAAATCAGACAAAGATCCCACTAAAAAAGGGAACTATAAGACAATATTCCTGATGAATATGGATGCAAAAATTCTCAATAATATTAGCAAATTGAATCCAATAGCACATTAAAAGAATCATTTACCATGATCAAGTGGGATTTATTCCTGGGTTGCAAAGATGGTTCAATAGATGCAAATCAATCAACATGATATACTACAGTAATAAAAGAAAGGGTAAGAACTATATGATCTTCTCAGTAGATGCAGAAAAAGCATTTGACAAAGCATGGCATCCATTCTTGATTAAAACCATTAACAAAGTAAAGATAGAGGGAACATACCTCATCATAAAGGCCATCACTAAAACCCACAGCTAACATCCTCCTCAATGGGGAAAAACTGAGTTCTTCCTCTATGTTCAGGAACAAGATGGGGATGTCTACTCTCACCACTGTTATTTAATGTAATACTGGAAGTCCTAGGCTCAGCAATCAGAAAAAAAAAACAAAAAATAAATAAAAGGCATGAAATTGGTGAGGAAGAAGTCAAATTTCCACTATTTTCAGGGGGATGATATTCTATATAAAATGCCTGAAAGACTCCAGAAAAAAAACTGCTAGAACTGGGGCACCTGGATGGCTCAGTGGGTTAAGCCTCTGCCTTAGGCTCAGGCCATGGTCTCAGGGTCCTGGGATAGAGCCCCGCATTGGGCTCTCTGCTCAGCAGGGAGCCTGCTTCCCCCTCTCTCTCTTCCTGCCTCTCTGCCTACTTGTCATCTCTCTCTCTGAAATAAATAAATAATACCTTTTTAAAAATTGCCAGAACTGATACATAAATTCAGTAAGCTTGCAGGATACAAAATCAATGAACAAGTCTGTCACATTTCTATACTTCCAATAATGAAGCAGCAGACAGAGAAATCAAGGAATCGATCCCATTTATAATTGCACCAAAACTATAAGGTACCTTGGAATAAACCTACAATAGAATATTATTCAGCTTTTAAAAAGAAGAAAATCCTACTCTTTCCAACAAATGGATGAACCTGGAAGACATTATGCTAAATGGAAAAAAAGAACACTTACAAATATTGTAAGATTCCACTTATATGATGTAGCCAAAATACTCAGATTCATGGAAGCAGAGAACAGAATGATGGCTGTCATGGTCCAGGGACAGAAAATGGGGAGGTATTCAATGGGTATAAACCACAATGAGATACCACCTTACTCCAGTTAGAATGGCTAAAATTAACAAGACAGGAAACAACAAATGTTTGCAAGGGTGTAGAGAAAGGGGAACTTCTTACACTATTGGTGGGAATGCAAGCTGGTACAGCCACTCTGAAAAACAGTAAGAAGTTTCCTCAACAAATTAAAAATAGAGCTACCCCACAATCCAGCAATTGCACTACTAGCATTTACCTCAAAGATACATATGTAGTAAAGAGAAGGGGCACCTATACCCCAATGTTCACAGCAGCAATGTCCACAATAGCCAAACTGTAGAAGGAGCCAAATAGTCCTTCAACAGATGAATGGATAAAGAAGTTTGGGCTGTCACTGCCTTCTAGTCTCAGGTGCCTGATCCCTCCCAGGACCCAAGGCCCCAGTGGGGGATGATGAAGAGTCCAGGTTGAGCCCCAGCTGAGTTGTGAGCTCACGCTCTAGTCTCCCAGGTCCACCCTACCTAAAGAAATTGAGTGGTATATTGGCCCCAAGTAAAAGCACAGTGTATGTATCCAACTTGCCCTTTTTTCCTGACCAACAATGACTCATACCGGATATTTTCCAAGTATGGCAAATTGTAAAGGGTACTATAATGAAAGATAAAGATACCAGGAAGAGTAAAGGGGTTGCATTGATTTTATTTTTGGATACTCTGCACAAAACTGTACCAGAGCAATAAAAAACAGTTATTTGGTAGAGTGATAAAAGCAGGCATTGCTATCAACAATGGAAGAACAGCTGAGTTCATTTGAAGACAAAACTACTTTGAGAAATCTAAGTGTTATGAATGTGGGGCAAGTGGACACTTAAGTTCTGCCTGCCCTAAAAATATTGGAAAACGGGAACCTCCAGAGAAGAAAGAGAAGAAGAAAAAAAAAAAAAGAAAGAAAGAAAGAAAGAAAGAAAATTCCTGCACCAGAAGAAGAAATTGAAGAAGTAGAAGAAAGTAAAGATGAAGGGGAAGATCCTGCTCTTGAGAGTCTTAGGCAGGCCATAGCTTTCCAGCAAGCCAAAACTAAAGAAGAAGAAAAAAAATGGAAACCTGGTTCGGGGGTCCCTCAACATCAGATGATTCAAGATGCCCAAAGATAAAGAAAAGCATGTATTTCAGTGATGAGGAAGAACTGGGTGATTAAAATTGTATTTATCATGTAAATATCATTAAATTTTTTTTAAATCTTGGGGTACCATGTTCAGTTGAAATTAAAGATTACTTTTAGAATTTGAGCATAAAAAACACTTAGTACCAAATAAGTTTTTACTATAAAGTAGGTTCTCAAGAAATTGAAAATAATTTTAAAGTATCATGTTTCTATCTTGCCTTAGCAGAGTAACAAAAATGAAGATTTGCTAGTAACCTTGAGAACAGTTCATTTGAATTAAAAAGATATATTAATACTATCATAATATTGCCATTGTTATCCCGAGAAAAAAGATGAATATATAAAAAAGATGTGTTTGAGAAGTTCATTAAAAAAGTTCATTCATGTCAGATGGGTTTACATGAAGACATTTGAAGTAAATTTCATCTTTAAGACAAAAACTTCATGAAGACTGGAAAATGCTGACTGATTTATTGTTATTAAATGTTAATAAAATTTTCAAGAGAATTTTGTTTAAGAAAAGAGAAGACAATGGAATATTACTCAGCCATCAGAAAGGATGAATACCCACCATTTACATCAACATGGATGGAACTGGAGAGTATTAGGCTAAGTGAAATAAGTCATTCAGCAAGAGACAATTATCATACAGTTTCCCTCATATGCAGAATATAAGAAATAGCACAGAGGATCATAGAGGAAAGGAGGGAAACCTTAATGGGAAGAAATCAGAGATGGAGACAAACCATGAGAGACTCTGGACTCTGGGAACCAAACTGAGGATTGGGGAAAAGGAGGTGGGTGGAGGGATGGGGTAACTGGGTGATGGGCACTAAGGAGGACACATGATGTGATGAGCACTGGGAGTTATACATAACGAATGAACCACTGAACACTACATCAAAAACTAATATGTACTATATGTTGGCTATTGAATTTGAGTGAAAAAATAAAAAGTAAAGTTTCAATTATGCAGGATAAGTAAGTTCTCAAGATTGCCTGCACAACATAGTGCCCATAGCAAACAACACAGTACCATGAACTTACATTTTTGTTAAGAGGGGAGGTTTCATGTGAAGGAAGTGTTCTTACCATACAAAAGGGGAGGGGACACAAGGAAACATATAGGGGTGATGGATATTTTTATTACCTTTACTATGGTGTTGGGAAAAGTTGTGCTAAAGTGAACACTTGATTGTGGTGATAGTAACATATGTCCAAAGTCATCAAATTATATATATTAAAGCATGTATAAAGCCATAAGCAATATGGAAGTGGTGATGACAGGTAGCTACCCAGATTAGGTGACAGAAGGGGTAACTTCTGTTACCTTTTGCTCTCCTGGATTGCTCATCTTGGGGCAACTGGCTGTCATGCCAAGAGGACACTCAAGTAGCCCGTGTTGGAGAGAACCGTGGTCTCCTAATAACAACCAGCACCAACCTGCCCACCATGTGACTAAGCCACCTTAAATCATCCAGGCCCCACACAGACGTCGGGTGACTGCCAATATCTTGACTTCATTTGAGTGAGGGACCCCAAATCAGAACCAACCAGCGAAGAATCTCCTAGATTTCTGACCAAAAGAAACTATGAGGTAATAAGGGTTTGTCATTGATTGAGGTCTCTATGTTTAAGTGTAATTTGTTCTGCAGAAGTAGATAACTATTACACACTATTTTATGGTAGCTTTGTGTGTAATAGTAAAAAAATCAGAAACAATTTAAATTTCCTTCAATAAGGGTATGGTTGAAGAAACTGTAATTAATCCATTTATGAAACATTATGCAACTATTAAATTAACAAGGTAGCTCTATGTAATGTTAAGTAAAAAAAACTTTAGGAAGTATTAAATAATAAAATCATCAAACATTATGCATTGTATTAATTTTTATAACAAAGCATATTTGGAAATATGTAATTTATATATATACCTACATACATTTGTCTGTATTTGTATATGCTTTTGGAAACCTCTGGCATAGAGGATTGGCCTGAAGGGAGCAGCCAGGAGATTTCACTTTATACACTTCTATATACTTGGAATTTTTTAATAACAAACATGTTTTATGCATCCATGTTTGCTTTTCTAATTTTATTTTAAAAATTAAACTAATGAAAAATAAATGAAGTAGTGTTTTGTTCTTTTAAGAGCTTTTATTGTTGATATTAGCTAATTACCTCGAAGTACAAGACAAGAAAATAAGTTAAAGTCAAAATGTACAATTTGCCTTAATAGCTTTGTGGCTATGAAAAGGCAAGTGAAATGGCAATTAGTTTTGACTCCAAGCCGGGTCGTTTTATGTCATTCTATGGCCACAGCTTACCTGTCTGTCAAATGGGGTAGCGGATCTGAAGAAGGACCTTGGGAAGGAATAAGAATGACTTGACCCAAATACACATACTGATACTGCACAGAGTCCAGAACCCACACCAAATACCAAATGGACTGTGGGTCGATAGTGACATCTTCATGTACAATGGACAGCGCATTAAAAAAGCGGATGAAATAGATGTCTACCTGTGGGAGCTATTGATTGGGTTTAATGCTAGGGCTTTTATCCTGTTATGCTGCATGTAATATGCTGAGGATTTCAGAAAAAAAATAATAATGCATGGGCTGTCCCAAGAACTAGAGGTCAAAAGGGAGTGGATAATAGAATTTGAATAAAAAGGAAAAATTGATTAGCTGATAGCGATTATTAGGCAAGGTTACAGAAGGCAATATTACAACTGGTGGAGCGTCGCTAAAGGACACTCATCCCTTAATACGAAGCCATCTGAATCAACCTGAAGTGTAAAATATGAAGACTCAAGTGACCAAGGCAAACTTTAATTGGGATTGCAAATATTACCTTGCAAAACATGACTAAAAAGGCTCCTTGAGAGTGTTTGTGTAAAACCTTATGCCTTTCTTTCAAAGGTTCCTTACAAGGAGTTCCAAAAAAAATTCTTTAATTCCAGTTTATAGATTTTCCTTCTTTTAATGTTCTCATCTCTGGTGTAGGCATATTATAAATGGAATTAACTACATTACTAATGCTTTTAATCTGATTTTACTGGTGCCTGGGGCTGATGACTAGGAATCAGCGTGTGTGTCATTAAGAGAAAAATACAGTTATAGAGAAACAAAATTACATGTCCAAATAAACATATCTATCAGTGTATTTTATTTATTATCCCAACTAGCCAACACACCAGTCCCTGACTGCATGTCTTCAAAAAAAAAAGAAAGCTACAAAGCAGTTTGCACGGCTGCTAGAATCAAAAACTCACCCTTGATCAAAGAACTGGCAAGAAGAGTCCACAATGTGATGGGCTCCTTTGTTTGTAACTCCTGAATTTGAGGCCTGAAACTACATATTTGTGAAGCACCACATGCATTTTTGTAAGACTATTCATATATAAGAAATAACTGACAGTTTTTAATTCAGTCCCATCAACTGCCGACAATCCACGGGATTGCCGCAGAGTTGATCTGATTTGGTTATTCAGACAAATGCAGGATCAGGACTTACTGGCTACTGTGGACTGAAAGTTCTCTGTGTGAGGCCACCACTTTGAATCTGGTGACAGGTGAAGGAAAGAAAGGCTGGAGTACATGATCTGAGAATTTTAAAAGCAATGATTAAAGAGAAAGTATGACATAGTCCCAAACAAACATCAGAACCGGTTCCTGAAACCACATGGGCTCTTGCTTCAACTTCCATTTGCTTCTAGTTACTGTGGAATATTTCCAGATTCTGTGCAAAGCCCAACATAAATCATCCCAACATGAATGGCTGCCTCCTCCTCCTACCACCTATCAAACCTGCTCATGGACTCAGGCATACCAGTAACCTTGCCACATGCTAAAACCTGCCCAGACCACTCCCGTGCAAGGGATTCTGGGGGTCTTCTGTCTTCTGACAATACTTTCTGAGTTACTTAGTAGGCAGCAACTCTTTCTTCTGGATGTTGCATCTCTTGTTATTTTGGTAATTATTTAAATTTTTATGTTATCACTTGACTTTTTACATTGACCATTACCCAAAGTACATGGGGAGCCGTGAGGGTACCTGGAGGGTATTTTATCTTCTTTTCTCACCTTTCATTTCCTGTCCCCACTTCCTCACTACCAATCAGCCTGCTTACACTGGGAAATCCTTACAATACATTTGTTTTGCAGTTTGAAAACTATGATATGGTCAGCCAGCCCTTGGGCAATTCACATCTCCACTGGGACAGAATAATATTTGCACCCCCAAAAAACATATACTACCATTACAAAAGCAAAGGCGAAGGAAAGGGAAATATGTTTAATGAAGAATCCAAATATCTTCACAATACAATTTACTCTCCCCAGTATGCTTACAATGAAGTGGGTACTATTATTTCTATTTTACACATGAGAAACCAGGCTGAGAAAGGTTAAGCAATTTGCCTAAAGTCAACCTGATTTTTTGAGGGCTGATCCAAACCTGGGTCAGTTGGGTTCAACAGCAGGTAATATTAGGGGCTATGTGAATAATCTGCAGAGCAGAGTGACCACCGAGGGATCATGGAGAGATGAAAGCAGACAGAAATGGGCCACCCATCAGGAAAGGCTTCTTGAACAAGGGATCACTGAAAGGAGAGAATGAGACGGAATACAGCCCTGAAAAACAGAGGATCAAGCAAGTGGGGCAAGGTAAGAGAGAAAAGAAAAAGCATTTGCCATTAAAGCTATAGAAATAGTTACAGTTGGTTTCCAATCTCCTCATATTTTCTATCTAGCCAGACAGCAATAAAGGTATGTGGAAAAACACATATATTAAATTACTAGGTGTCAGATTTCTGATTTGATAACACTTGGTATAAAAATAACAGTTATTATTACTCTTCATTTATCTAGCTCTGAGCACATACACAGCACAGTAGAACACGTAGAATTGATCCGAGGAGGGACAAGAGTGGTGCCCCAAGGGCTTCCTAAGTAGAGGCTCGGGTGGAGACTGGGTGACACGGGAGAATCAGGGAACTGCAATCACATGGGTGCAGGAGGGCCTCCTTCCCAGGCTGTGGTCAAAGATGTTTGGTTCTGTTGTGGGTGGCCCTTTCCTTTTGTGGGGGAAGGAAAGGAATTCCTGTGTCCATTTTTTAGAAAGAAGATGTTCACTGGAGCCTTCTTCTCACATTATGTGCCCCAGATTACTATATATAACAACCACGACGACGACAACAACAACAACAAACAGTTTTCCTCTAAGAAAACTGCTGTCTTTTCACTGGTGAGGCAAGTTTAATCATGATCCAGGGAGACCCTCAATCTGGGAGCAAGGGCAGAATGGTAGCCTTTTCCCAGCAAGACAAGTTTAGGCTCATAATGATTAAGTGTATTCATTATAGAGTAGAGCAAAGATAGCCTCAAAAATGTTCTGCTTAGGGGCGCCTGGGTGGCTCAGTGGGTTAAGCTTCTGCCTTCGGCTCAGGTCATGATCTCAGGGTCCTGGCATCGAGTCCTGCATTGGGCTATCTGCCTGGCAGGGAGCCTGCTTCCTCCTCTCTGCCTACTTGTGATCTCTCTCTGTCAAATAAATAAATTTTTTTAAAAAATCTAAAAATAAAAATGCTCTGCATATGCACCATGTTCTGAGATTCAGAAGACAACCAAGAGACTGAAAGTAAGCTCAAGTTCCTTCATTTAAATCAGAGCAGAGGTCCTCAATCATAGATTATTAACTTGTACTCTGGACACAAGTTTATTAAACTTGGTTTTATAGTTTCCCAGCATCGATAATTTAGCAAGAGCAGATGAGAAGTCTGAGGGAAGGCAGAGAGCTAGAAAATAGGGATGCAATGGAAAAGCTGAAAGAAGTAGCCAGGACTGGGGTGGGATGGAATGACAGGGCACGGAACAGGCAACCCCCAGCTCAGTGGTCCCTGAGCACATCAGTGTTTGTACAGGGTCATAACCCAGGGTTCGGCTTGTACTCGTTTCAGCTGTTAGGCATTATACATTGCCCATAATAAAATAATTACATTTTGTTTTTTAAAAAGAATTGTGACATTCTGTAGAAACAAATATTGAATTAACTACTCCAGTTGAAAGAAAACAAATAAAATAATTAGAATAAGGAACTTAGGAATAGAGAGTTCATGATGTAGAATAAAAGCAGGAAGTATTTGGACTTAAGTCTAAATAACCACTATTAACTGTTAAGAAGATCTAAGGCAAATATAAGCAAACTAACTTCTTTTTTTTTTTTTAAGATTTTATTTATTTATTTGACAGAGAGAAAGATCACAAGTAGGCAGAGAGGCAGGCAGAGAAAGAGGGAAAGCAGGCTCCCTGCTGAGCAAAGACCCGATGTGAGGCTCGATCCCAGGACCCTGAGATCATGACCTGAGCCGAAGGTAGCGGCTTAACCCACTGAGCCACCCAGGCGCCCCATAAGCAAACTAACTTCTTAAGATGAAATACAAAATGCTAACGTTAAGTTGGAAAATAATTCCAGATATTTCAAAGAAATATATCAGGGAGAAGCTAAACTCATGTTAAAGTTCATTTAAAACTGAGTAAGTATTTATTGAACACTATTATGTGTCAGGAGTTCTACTAAGTGCTAGGGTTTTAGCAAAAAACAATACAAACAAACAAAAAAATACAAACCAGTTTTTTCCTGAATTATAACTTAGCATGTGAACAGAGGATAAACAAGTGTATCAATCTATAAATGTCACCTCTGGTTATGATACATGCAACAAAGAATAAATCAGGGTAAGGGAGTCTGGGAATGATCAAGGGGAGGGATTGCTATGATTTTTGATATGGTGTTTCTTGGATATTCTCCCTTAGGAGGTCACATTTAGACAGAACTCTGAAAATAACATAGCCATTCAGAGGAAGAGTATTCCAGGAATAGTGCTAAGTGAGTGCAAAGGCCCTGAGGCAGCACAAAATTTGGTATATTTGAAGAATAGCTAGAAGCAGAATAAGAGAGGGAGAGAAGTTAAACTCCTGAAGACATCGATAGTATTCTAGTAGAGCAGAACCTACTGTTGAATTGAAGGTGGGATATGACACAGAAAAGAAATCAAGGAGATATTTTAGGACCACACGCACCCCCCAAACTTCCCATCAGTCTGATGCTGGGGTACTAAGTATATGCTGGACCCTATTAACTGTGATGGGGAAAATGAGAAGAACAACAACATATAAGTAAGGGGGATTCTTTTGGAAATTTGGAGGGGTTGGCTTGAAGATCAATGCTCGGGATCCATCAGAGTATAGATGGTAGGTGAATCTAGGGGACTCACTAAGAAGTATCAGGCAGTGTATAGATATAAGGGGACAACAGGTTGGAAGACTGGCTCCAGGACACATGCCAGCCTTTCAAAATGAGCATAGTGAGAGGTCTACAGAGAGGACTAAGGAGTTCAAGAGACTAAGAAAAGCTACAGAAAGCAGAGTTCTAAAGATGAAAACAAAAACAAAAACAAAACTCCAGAAAGCGTGAGTGATCAGTGAGTTAATTGCTTGAAGGCTGGGTAAATTAGGTGAGCTCTGAAAATCCCCGTTTAGACATGGCGATCTGCTGGTCATGGGCAGCCTAGAGGGGAGTGCTAGGAGATAAATTTATTGATTTATAGATGATTTAAATTCCTGACAATGACAGAGAAATGTACAAAGTTGAAAGTTAAAGCCAACATCTAATACCATAAATATGCCATAGAAGGATCACTTCCTCCATGTCCCTCCCAGGCCTGGGGCCCTCTTTGCCTGGTGGCCTGTCTCTGATAGGAGTGTGTCACATCCTTGGATATAGTGGGATACAGGACCAAGGGTGGGATCCTTCCTTCCTGTTACAGTGAGTCATATATACCCAGGAGCTAAATCAGCTCACAATTTAGAAAAAGGCTCATCAGTTTCGAGAAAGGGAAATATTCAAACACCTAATAGTGAGACTACAAAATTGAAAGGCAGTGAGTGGAGGGCAGGACCCTCAGTAGTCCAGCAATGGAATTAGAGAAAATTAATTCTAGTAAATGGTGTTTTTTCTTTTTGTTGCTTTTGGTTGTATGTTTGACTTATTTTCTTCATCAAGTGAAATAAAATTTTAGAGGAGCTACATTAGTTAACTGTTTGAGATTATGTAGGAAAAAAGAGGAAAGGGATGTGGTGTTTTGGGGCAGGAGGAATGGTGGTGAGGACAGCTCCTACAGGGGGCCTGGTGTTTCCTCTCCCATTGTAAACATTTGATATAATTGCCTATTGGGAGAAAATCTAACCAACACTGCCATATTTTTTTCCTTATAATCACCTATATTTTATCGTCCATGGTGGTGGAACTGATGAATGGTAATATTCATTTTTCTTTTTTAAGTACTCTATGTCAGAAACAAAAAAAAAAAAAGGAAAAGAAAAGGAAAAAGAAAAAAAAGAAAACTTCCATTGTGATAGTGCAGCAGCCAAGATTTAAAGGTTGTGCTGGACTTACAATTGAAATGCAAATCACTCTTTGCAAACAGCCTCCCGCTGAGGCCCAAATTTTTACAGATCAGGTTCTGCTGTCCTGATGAGGAATCACTGAACAGCATTTCCCAGGATTCACAAATTAGTTGCTGTCTAAGGTATCATTTTCTACGTTATAATTGTAACTTACCAGAGGAAACTTTGTCACAAAAGACAGTACCCTGTGCTTGCATTATTTTTCCAGCTGCATCGCCACCAAGGATTCTTTCACACACAATAAAAATACACACATCACGACCTCCCTCTCTGAAATACACACTCCTTGAATATAAACATTTTGAGAATATTGGTGTGCTTTTCTTCCCCTTCCTTTTTAGATGTGCAGGTGGTAAAATACTGGCTGCCATGAACTGCAGACAATAAATAAAAATTACCAGCTTCTTAGGGCTGCCTGATAGAAATGTGCCAGCTTGGAAAAGCCTGATTCTCCGGGCACAACGGTTCTCAGGGAGAAGTTCCTGGATGTGCATTTGGGTCCTCTTGTTGAGTGTTCCCTCTTGAGTGGGGAAGGCTTGTCCAGTTCAGACCTGCATAGCTGCCAGGAAGCTCCTAGGACCCTAACAGGTTCCCTCTCCTGCCCTGTACCCCTGAAGAAAATAATACATTATATGTTAATTAAAAAAAAAAAAAAAAGCTGATGCCCCGAGAGAGGCAGCACTGCACACAGGACAAAGAAAACAATAGGGTGAGCATCTCAAAGCCAAGTTGAGAGACGAAATAATTCCAGAAATTATGGTAGCTTGGGGAGAATATCACTAGCTAGGACTCTTACACTTGGTCTTGTCACAAACCTCGAAAGCTGAGTTATCAGAGACAGAATGCAATGTGTCTATGGGCTTCACTCTCATATATAAATGTTCTGGATCAGAGATCCCCAAAGAGAAATCTGAGAATCACTTGTCCCTGCAGTGCACAGGGTTTGTTCTAAAACGTGCTTCTGGGGATTCATCCCCAGAGATTCTGATTTATTATCCCTAGGATATGTTCCAAGAATCTGCAATTTTAACCAGTTCCCCAGATGGTTTTTATGCATACTGAATTTGAGAAACACTGAAGTAGATGAACTCTGAAATTCCTTCCAGACTTAAGGCTTGAGAAATCCATAGGTTAGTCAAGCATACTCATCATGAACACTGTGACCCTTTACCAGAAATATCGATCTTTGTCTGTGTCTTTCTTTATAGCTACATGTCTACATCATGTCTATCCATCTCCATCCATATCGAACGCTAAGTCTTTACATACGTCTATACCTACATATACGTCTGTACTATAACTCAAGAGAAAGAGCAGGCAAAAGCCTGCTTCAGATGAGGTTGCTATTTACATCTACATCTCTGGAAGCTACCAGAGATCCCTCCACTCAAGTATATGATCAAAGGCCCCACCAACTGGCCAAGGTATAAATATGGTGAAATCCCAGCTACCATCTTCCACATCCCCTGGCCACCAAAAAGAGATGACTCTTAACAGGTGCGGGCTTCTGTTAGAGCAGGAGAGATTTCTCAGGAAGGGGGAGAAGTAGGGGAGAAGCATGGTCCTTTACTCGGCCCCTGTGGTTTGGAGAGGAGGAAAAACTGAGGCATGAGGTCAGCACAGCCCTTCAATTACCTCAGTTTCTTTGATGAAGTAGGAGGGAGAGAAATATGCTGTGAGGAGAGGAGTAGAGAAGAATTGAAGGAAATTGTGAAAGGTTGCAATTATTACCGAAGAGGTGAGAAGTCTAACCAAAGTCAGTAGGAAAGTATGAGTTGCTTGAGTCCTGACTGGGGTGAAAGCCTCTGCAATTTTATTATCACTGATCAGCTTGGTTGCAAGGCTATTCATGGCAACATTTAATTCTGTGAAAACCAGGGAGACTGGATATGTTTTCACATCTTTTTTGGTTTTATATTTTATTCACGATGAATTATCTAGTTATATAATTTGTTCCTATATTTTACTACTTTCTTAATTTCTTTGATCATATATGTATTTATAATAATATCCCTCAGTGTATGCACTGTAAATAATGTCCTTCATTTAATGTATGTTGAAGCATTTTCACTGTGTTTAAGTTTTTATTTGTATGTACCCAAATCTACTGAATTTTCTCGTCACATATTTTTCAATAATTATTAAACTTACAAAGTCTACACTGTTGAGAAGACCCAAATATTTCCAAGATTTTTCTATTATGGCTTGCAATTCTTTTATTCCCCTGATGTTTTCCTTCACCCGATAAGACAAAGGTATCTTAATCTTTATCCTCTTCAGATGGCTAACAAATTGCATAGTCAACTTGCAGTTATTCACAAGTTGGGGAGGCCAGCAAAACACGCTTGTTTATAATACAACGAATAATTCCCCCAATGAGTATAGCAAATTGCTTTTCTTTTTTCTTCCTATAAAGCTTTCATTTCAATAAACTCTTTATCCAAAGTGTCATTTATAATGATAACATTTATCTTTGCAAAAAGATAAGCCTGGTGTTTTTTAGGTGACTCAATTTTATTGGGCCTTAGTCTCCTTACCTATAATGTAAGACATTTGTTTCAGGTGATTCTCAAAGGCTTTCTCAATGTTGAAACTGTGTTCTATGTACGAGCACCGTAAACGTCTGCCAGTGTGCTAACTGGAGATACAAACCAACCTCTATTTCTTAGAAGAGGGGTGCAACATTATAGCCCTCAGGCCATATCTGGCCAGTGACCAGTTTTTATAAGGCCCTTGAGCTAAGTATGGTTTTTGCATTTTTAAAAAGATTATTTATTTATTTGTCAGCGAGGGAGAGAGAGAGAGAGAGAGAGAGCACAAGCAGCAGGAGCAGCAGGCAGAGGGAGAAGCAGACTCCCTGCTCAGCAGGGAGCCAGAATGCAGGACTCAATTCCAGGACCCAGGGATCACGACTGGAGCTGAAGGCAGATGCTTAACCGACTGAGCCACCCATGCATCCCTGGTCTTCACATTTTTTAAAAAGTTGCTAAACAACAGCAAAACAATATCTGGCAGAGGCCCAGAGATCCTATAGGGTCCTCAGAGCTTCGAACAGTTCCTGCATGGTCCTCTGTAAAATCTACTGACCGACTCCTCCTTCAGTGTTGGCAGTCATGTCTTCTGTTATCACGGGCATATCTCCAAAAGTGCCATCAGCGAAGAACATGACGTGTACCATATTTCCTCTTCCTCTGAGCACAAATTCAGAACACATTTCCCAGCCTCCCTCGCAGTCAGGGCTGGCCACTCACTGAGGCTTGCAGAATGGAATGTAGGTGGATATGACGCACACCCCTTCTACACCTCTGCTGGATCCATCCCCTGCTGGACGTCCCAGTTCAGTAGCTCTCTGTGCACACTCTCCTGTGTACACTAGTTGAATGCAGAGAATTTGGTGGAAGACACCGGCACTTTAGATGGGGGAGCCATGAAGTGGAGGGAACCTGAGTCTCTGACTGACCTGCTGATAAGCTATCCACTAAGAAAGAACACCACACTGAACTTCATCTGAGGAAAACATAAACTTGTGTTGGCAAAGACAGGAGATGCAGGAGTTCATTTCAGCTGTTACTATTCGTCCCAACCAATGCCGTACTTCTCCCACCACGGCTCAGCTAGCACGTTGCTTCTGTCTGCTCTGAGCCAGAAAACCAGAGCACTGATATTGCTAAAAACAAAATCATGATGCTGAGGACTTGTTAGGTTCTCAGTGAAAGGAAAATTCTATGACATCAATTTAAGACAAAGATTTGGGTAGAGCAGAGGCCTTTGTCCACTGGCTGGTTAGGTTAGGTCTTATATTTTCTGAGACACAACTGTTTTTTGTTTGTTTGTTTGTTTGTTTGTTTTTTCTGAGAGAGGAGTTCTCCTCAAGGGAGTGGAGTGTCAGACCATCAGCATTAACTGCATTAAGGCTCTGCTTTTCCCACCCTAGGGCTGGGGCTGGATCAGAACAGAATGGCTTCATGGGCATAAATGAATTTCAACTAACTAATCATTAAGTTGAGTTCTGAAGATATAGGAAGAAGAATTACACTCTTTGGATATTCCTACTGCCTGGGAAAAATCACAGAAATAATCCTAAGAAGTTTCTAAAAGAGAGACTCTCCATGATGACCATTCAGAAAACACTATCTCCAGAATATTTGTATATAACAACAACAAAATTAATGAGTAGACGTCACTCTGAAGACAACTGTCCTGGGGTGGGAGGGGGCAGTTAAGAGCATGACTGAATTTGAGAACCCTGAGTTCTTGCTGTGCTCCTTACTTCCTGTATAACCTCTTACAACCTCAATCTCTCTGTTCTGCCATTTCCTCCTTTGTTTGTAATAGCTGACAGCACCTGTTTCTTAGAACTGTAGTAAAACTTAAACGAATGACTCTTTTTAACCTAAAACAGTGCTGGCACACAGGATGTATTCATTCATTCTAATTCTAACACGATTCAAAATAAAGGCACTAACCCAATATGCAAAACTTTCCATGTCCCTTCTCCTCAGTCATGCACTTCCGTAAACACCTTGCTCGTATTTCACTGTTGCCGAAATCATCCGGTTATTCCTTTCCAGCCAAATATTGAGAAAAGGGTTAAGTTATAGATCCAGTTGCAGCAAGGGGACAGGACGTGAAGGGCATTGCGCTCGGACGTAAGGACAGGGACAAGAGAGGTAAGGTAGGCACAGGGCGAGTGTGGTGAGATTAGGGCTGGCGCCTCTCATCTCTGCACAGCAGCACTTTTCGGAGAGCAGAGCTCTGTGGTTCTAAGAGCGAGACTTAAAGACCAAAAGCAGCTTCCTGTCTTTTTTAGAGGAAAGAAGAAGCTGTCCTTTCTTTTAAAACCACTGTCAACTCGAGATATGTATAAGTCCTCTCTTCTGACGTGGAGAAAAAGAAGCAAAAAAATTCATGATCAGAAGGCAAAGTTCCTTTTGGAAAAAATCTTCACTTGCTAATACCTATAAAATACATATATACGTATATTTTGCTTCCAAATGATTAAACCCTGCAGTTTAGATTATCTGGAGAATCTGAATATTTGCACATTTTATTTTTTTATCAGTGTGCTTGGTTTCCCTTTGTTAAAATTTATAGTTTCTCAGAGCAAAGCATAAAGAACGAGATTCTTATTGAGTGCATTCTGAAAAGCTTGTTTTGTTTTTTTCGAGGAGGAGGAGATACTTCTGTCATAAAGCTTGTAGTCACCTTGTTTGCAATCTCTTAAACAAGTGATAATTTATCATGGAGGAAAATAAATTCACATACCATATGCAATACGAACACACTAGTTTCTGCTATTAATTCAGAATTCTTAGTCCATCCTGCATGTTTTATAGCCTAACATAGTGATATGAAAGGAATTTTATATATTTTAGTTCTGTCCCTCTGCTGGCAGTGGAAGTAAATCCCAAAGTATTTCAGCAGGTGCTATTAATATGCAAATAACAGAGAATACACTATTTCTAATAGACCTCCCAACTGCATGGGAGGCATCGCTGTTGGAGCAAATTAGCTTTCTGTAATTTGCATGCTTTTCACAACCTCCTGGGATTATATTTTAGATCAGAGACAATAAAAGCATATGCAGTTAGCTTAAAATGTAACTAATTTTAGACTTTGAAACAATTTTAACCTAACTTCTTTGTGGTGTTAAACAGCTATTTGCAAAGAAACTTTTATAACAGTCTATAATTTTCATAGCATTGATTTGCCATTAATGGCTCCATCTCTCCATAGCAGGAAAACAAATGTGGAACAGACCAGGTGTATGGGTTTCCCAATTGACTGAAAAGACATGAGAGGGTGGTGAAGGGGAGGCCTGGGAGTATGCATTGTGTGGGCAGTTACAAAGAATAGCATGGATCAAGAGAAAACATGAAATTGGCCCAAATGGCATGATTGGCCAAAATGTTTCCTGGCCAGAACAACCGGCCAGAAAGATAAAGTCAAATTATTTAGAGTACCATGTAAGTCTCACAATATTTAAATAACTAACTAAATAAAACATTATCTAAAAAAACTAATAAATAATATTGGATTAACTTGATTTTAACTATTCCAATTTATATCTTACAAATAATGTGGTTTTAGAACTATTATCCTATGTCATAGAAATTAGGAAAGTTCCTTGAAAAATATTAATCCAGTCTGGTAACATAAGTGACTGGGAATTTAACATAATTTAGCAGGACTGTTTTCTTGCTGCTCTACCAAAGAGAAGAAAAGAATTGCATCAGCCTGTACATATTTTATTGAGGAAATAAATTATTTTGATCCATTCCTGGACTGATAAGCCAAGTTTTTAAAATAAAAGTAGTTAGAGGAGTTTTCAGCTTTTTGTTGTCTTAATTCCACACATGAAAATTAAACTGAAGAAATGAAATAATTAGATGTTTAAAGCTAAATGTCGCCTTTGAGTATGTGGTTTTGATTTGGAGCCCAAATTGTCTAATGACTAAATTATTCTGCATTTCCTTTTGTTTCTATAGACACGGCTGCATCGTGGGTTTAAAATATAAATATGTCATATGAGAAAATGTCATACATGAGAGTTATTGAAGATTTACTGTCTAAATATGTTTCTTAATCACTAGTTCAGTAGTCAATAGTTGACCAGAGATAAAACAATGACTTGAAGAACAGAAGAAACATAAAAGATAACTTTGCCATGCAGAAAGAGTATGATTATAAAATGCTCATTCTAATACTTTTGGTTCCATCACACACAGATTCATAGCTAGTGATTTCTTCCTCATGATTCTTGCTGCAATGTGTGAATCAATTTATAATAAATAATCTTGCCATTTGACAGACTGGATCCATCAAGTAAAAAACAATTAATTTACATATGATAAATTCAGCTAAGTCAATAATCAGGCATATGAACATACATACATATGGACAGAGTAGCAGTTTTGTTTATCCGTGCATTCAGGTTTTTTTTTTTTTAAATTTTTTATTTATTTATTTGACAGGCAGAGATCACAAGTAGGCATGGAGGCAGGCAGAGAGAGAGAGGGGAGGCAGGCTCCCTGCTGAGCAGAGAGCCCGATGTGGGGCTCGATCCCAGGACCCCGAGATCATGACCTGAGCCGAAGGCAGCGGCTTAACCCACTGAGCCACCCAGGCGCCCCAGGTTTTAAAGATATTAATTTTTACTCAATGGTCATATTTTGAAAATTAATCTTATATGTCAAATGGAAAGAGAATCCATGTATGGTACACACAAGTAAAGCTAGAGACTAGGGGAAAAAACTTCTTTAAACATGAAAAATGATATTGAGAGCAATGATAATTTTGTAACAAAATTAAGATCATCAAATACTAAGTAAATATAAAACATATAATATTAGTATAAATAATTTTGTATGTGTCACAAATTTATATAATTACTCTGAATTTATCGCACAGCTTATATTTGTATACCGTTTCTTCTTCGATATCTTTTCTTCTATACCATTACCCCTTTAGGACGTTGTCCTCGGTATGTCTTATTTCTCTTTTTTCTTTAATAATAGAACCCAATGCGTGGTTTTCTTTTTATTTCTCTGTTGACAATTCCCAAGCAATGTCTTCAGTTTTTAAGATTCTGTTTTCCTCTTAAACTGACTTCAGTCCATCCTACACATCCTTCAAAGTCCAGTTCAAATACAGGTTCCACCATGAAGCCTTCAGTGATGCTGCTGGCTCCAACCCACTTCACTTTTCTCAGAAGCCCCACTGTCCTCAAATGAGTCTCATCTTAAAAATACGGCGCTTCCTCAGTTTTTAGATTACGTGGGAAATGCCTTATTTTCTCTGCCTAAACCATATGCTTGCTGAGAGAGAGGTTTGTTATTGCCCACTGAAACCAAGTCCTTAAGTACAGCAGGGGCTCTAGAAATAGTTAATGCTTATTAATAAAATTTCTATGAGCATTCATTTATTCTCTTATATACTGTTAGACATGGGAAAAACTGTACCTTTTATACCTCCCTGTCCCCACACTTTTTAAACAGATATTTACTCTTTTTGGAGTAATGAACTCTGAAGAAGCCAGACCACATTTTCAGACTAAACCAGTTTTGACTACTTTTATGTAACCTCAGGTACATCATTTATCTCTGGTGGGTCTGCCTCTCTATTTGTAAAATATCAAAAACCTGCTTTCTCAACTGCTCTGAGCTTCTGTGAGGATTACCCAATGCAACGTGCTCTGCAGGAACATGTTCTGGGGGCAGGTTTTTATAAACAAAGACTGGCAGTTCTCGATCTTCTAGTTCTGGCCAGCGTGGCTTCGAGCCTTGCAGTATCTGAGCATTGTGCAGGGCCCTGGCTCCTCTCCACCGGGACAACATCTAAATGTCCTCATCCTTAGTTATGGCTGGCACCTCCATGAAAAAGCCCTTTATCATCCCTCCTTTTCTCATGGAAGGGGTGTTTGGGCATGATCTCCTTACCAGCTGACTTCAAGTCAAGGAGAACTTTTTTTGGCAGCTGATGTGAAACAAATTCTGCTTGAATGTATTTAGGGCCTCAAGTCACAGACCTGTGTTTATTTTTATTGAAAGAGCACAGAGCAGGGAGACTTGGCCCCACAGCCTTTGAGTGGTACACAATAGCTCTGGGTCCAGCAGCAGATAGAAAGTTGTTCCAAGTATTACAACCAGAGAACACGAGAAGATTATTAGTTTTGATTCTGGACAACGAAAGGTTGCTCTTCTAGGTATACCACACAAATATAAGACAGAGAAGAGATTTCTTTTCCAAAAGAATGCTATATTTGTTATTCATAAAGGTATCCTGAACACTCCCCAACTTAAATAATCACAACAGTTTTGCCCTTCTCTAGAAATCATGGACTCTATCACAACCCTCCCATGCACCACCCTTTAATACCAGAACTTCTCTCTGGTGGATGACATTTTGAGCAATGGTAATGCTGAATAAAGGTTTTGTTAGCAAATTACCCATATCACATTTTTAAATAGATAGTATTTTTATCAAGATATTGCTCCATACCATTATAATCTTATGGTCAAGGCTTTTCTTTTCTTTTTTTTTAAGTATTTTTTTTTAATTTTTAATTTTAATTCCAGTATAGTTAACTTACATTGCTATAATAGTTTCAGGTGTACAAATGGTGATTCAACAACTCTCTATATAATTACTCAGTGTTCATCATGAGAAGCCTAGTCTTCAACCCTCACCACCTATTTCATCCATCTCCCCTATCCACCTCCTCTCGGGGAACCATCAGTTTGCTCTCCATGGTTAAGAGTCTGTTTCTTGGTTTCTCTCTCTCTTTTTCCTTTGTCCATTTGTTTTCTTTCTTAAATTCCACATATGAGTGAAGTCATATGGTATTTTTCTTTCTCTGACTGACTCCATCTATGTCATTGCAGATGGCAAGATTTCGTTCTCTTTTACAGCTGAATAATATTCTCTTGTGTATATATACCATCTCTTCTTTATCCACTTGGGTTGCTTCCATAATTTGGGTATTGTAAATAATGCTGCAATAGACACAGGGGTGCATATATCCTTTCAAATTAGTGTTTTGTATTCTTTTGCACCCAGTAGTATGATTACCAGATCATAGGATAGTTCTCTTTTTAATTTTTTGAGAAACCTCCATACTGTTTTCCACAGTGGCTGCACCAGTTTGCATTCGCACCAACAGTGCATGAGGGTTCCTTTATCTTCATATCCTTGCCAACACCTGTTGTTTCTTGTGTTGTTGATTTTAGCCATTCTGACAGGTGTGAGGTGATATCCCACTGTGGTTTTGATTTGCATTTTCCTGATGATGAGTGATGTTGGGCATCTTTTCATGTGTCTGTTGGCCATCTGTATGTCTTCTTTGGAGAAATGTCTGTTCATGTCTTCTGCCCATCTTTAATTGGATTAATTGGTAGTTTTTTGTTTATTTGTTTTGAGTTTGTCGTTTTGTTTTGATGTTGAGTTGCATAAGATTTTTTATATATTTTGGATACTAACCCTTAATTGGATATGTCATTTGCAAATAGTCTCCCATTCAGTAGCTTGTCTTTTAGTTTTATTGATTGTTCCTTTCACTTTGTAGGAGATTTTTATTTTGATTTAGTCCCAATAGTTTACTTTTGCTTTCATTTTCCTTACCTTAGGAGACATACCTAGAAAAATGTTGCTGATCCAATGTCAGAGTAATTACTGCCTGTGATCTCTTCAAAGATTTTTAGGGTTTCAGGTCTCACATTTAGGTCTTTAATCCATTTTGCATTTATTTTTGTGTATGGTGTAAGAAAGTGGTTCAGTTTTGTTCTTTGGCATGTAGCTGTCCAGTTTCCCCAAAACCATTTGTTGAAGAGACTTTTTCCCATTTAACATTCTTACCTTTTTTGTCAAAGATCAATTGACAACATAATTGTGGGTTTGTTTTTGAGCTTTCTATCCTGTTCTGTTGATCTATGTGTCTATTTTTGTGTTAATCCCATACTGTTTTGAACACTACAGCTTTGAGTATAACTTGAAATCTGGATTGTGATACCTTCAGCTTTGCTTTTCTCTTTCAAGATTGTTTTTGCTATTCAGGGTCTTCTGTAGTTCTATACAGATTTTAGGATTATTTGTTCTAGTTCCAGAGCAAACAGTTTTCTCATTCTAGTGAAAATTGTTGTTGGGATTTTGATAGGGATGCCATTGAATTGGTTGATTGCTTTGGGTTATATGCAAATTTCAATATTTTTTCTTCCCTTTCATGAGGGAATGTCTTCCCATTTGTCTTTTCTTCAATCTCATTCATCAATGTTTTATAGTTTACAGAGTACAAGTCTTTCAACTCCTTGGTTAAGTTTATTCCTAGGTATTTTATTATTTTTAGTATAATTGTAAA
Organism: Mustela erminea; assembly: GCF_009829155.1. NCBI lineage: Eukaryota > Metazoa > Chordata > Mammalia > Carnivora > Mustelidae > Mustela > Mustela erminea. The sequence goes on from NC_045620.1 coordinate 78,923,322, forward strand.
TGGGATCGCTTTCTTAATTTCTCTTTCTGTTGCTTCACTATTAGTGTATAGGAATGCAATGGATTTCCATACATCGATTTCCCCATACCTTTTTTCCTCATGTATCTTCGTGGTCTAAATTTGATACATCTGATAAATATTAGAAACCCTTTTGTCACAAGAAATGAGTCCTCATACATTAACTTTCCTCAAATCCTGTCCATGAATGGATCATTTTTTATTTTCCATGAAAAGGACTACAATTTGCATGTGTTGAACATCATTTGTGAAGCAGCCAGTATGCTAGAAGCCTTACATTGTCTCCCTTAATCTTCACAACTGTCCATAAAGGTAAATAACATTATGCTCACTTTAAGGATGAGAAAACTGAGTCTCCAATGTGGCCAAAGTAAAACTGCGAGATGGTGGAAGAGCCATTATTTATATTCAAGGCAGGGTGATTGCAGTTTCAACATTCTTTCCCTTGCACAACCAAAAAAGAAAACTTCAGTACACATAAATAAACATAACGACACATACATATGTATACCTACACACACAAAATACTTGTTGCTGAGGCTTCATTAACCTAAAGCAATTTTTAGTGATTAGACAAAAATCAGTCATTTTAGTAATGGGTAGATGAACTAGGTACTACCCAAACAGTACGTTTGTTACATTGTTAAGCAGTATTTTAAAATGCCATATGCACAGATTCATATATAGACATATTTACAAGTCTCGCATGTATACAAGAAGACTTGGTAAGCTAGAATAACTCTTTCTTCAAGGTAGTCTGATGATTTAACCTAACTCTTTTAGAACTGCAAATGACACTGACCCAACAACAGCATATGTTCCTTGGAGGACACAATGACAGATGCTCAACGGGCATCCCGTGTTTTAGCTAGAAGAGGGTTGAGCAGATATTAAGAATGGAGGTGGGTGAGAGGCAGTTACCATCCACAAAAGAAGGTGAAGACCCAGATTCTGGATATGGGGGCTTGGTCTAGAGCAGGACTAGCAGCCATTTTGATCTGAAGCTCAGCCTCTGACGGACTGTCCCAGGGGACCCAATTAGCCCTAAACACAGCAGGTGTTTCCACAGTCTGCAATAGGACCTAGCCTATAGATGGTCAAATGCTCAAAGTTTCAAAGATTAGAGGGCTTAGGAGGCAAGGAGCTACCCAAGACACCCCAATCCCCCTTTCTCCTATCTGTTTCTCAGTCTTCTTTTTAAGCTTTCAGGAGCATGATTACTCTTCAGCAGACCATGGTAAATGTGCCTGGGAAAAAAATGAAATTAAACTAGTGCTTCAGGAATTCTCTCATAATGCAATCTGAACCAGTCCTTATTAATGAGGCCAAAGTATTTCCCATCCCACTGAAGTCCTGCAATTATTTAAATGTGTAAGTGAAACCATTCCTTATACCTTCATTCACAGTCCATTTAAGTCAGAAACTGGGTTTACTTGGTTTACTAACTGGGCATTAAGCACCACTTGAGCAGTTTAAGAACTATCAACAGTTGCAATGGCCCATAATAAATATATGTACAATTATTTCTGTACAGATTGTCCTTCATATTTGAAAATGACATTGCCAATACAGTTACCAATCACATGCCTACTCTTCCTGCACAGCTAGTATTTTAGTGCGTATTTGCATGAGGATTTTCCATTTATAGGGCACTCACATGATCTCACTTATTTATCAATATAATCTAATATATTATTATTATAAATGTATTCTTAAGGAAATAGAATTCAATGATGTTGGATAACCCAAGAGGGATAAAAACAGGAACTGAAAGACCAAAG